>NC_092204.1:31280486-31359883 GCF_043381705.1 Parasteatoda tepidariorum
TTAAGCTAGGCAGAAGTGAGTAGTCTTTGTCGATAGATCTCTATTTTAGTATTTTGTCGAAAGCGCTTTTTTTCACGAATTTATATATTACGAATTTATTTGACGATTTTTGATTTATATCACGAATTATACTATAGCGCATTTCTAATAGGTTTAACGAATCACATGTCATTTGTTTGAATTCAAATTTATTTTACTGACTTAGTATTTACTAAAAAGATGTAATTTTTTTTAAAATAAGAGTTTTTATATGGATTTGAATGATTGTTTTGAATTCTTAGAATTTTGTGCATTTGCAATGCACCTAAGTTAGTAGCGAGCGATGCAAGCTTGGTTTGCGAGGCAAACCATATAAGATTGCGTAGCAATTTTCGGGGGTTGGCGAGCGTTAGCGAGCAGGGGGCGCAGCCCACTAGTATATATATATTTCTCTTACATGGTGAATAAGAAAGTCCTCACTTCTTTTTTGCGTTGGCAACAATGAGTTACAACAAATATGAGAGCTATCATAAGTTCGAAAGCGTAAATCTACATATTTAAAAATTTTTGAATCAAAATTCTTTTCTCCAGCGGACAACGATAATCTGAAACTGAGCTACAAGTTAAGAAGAATTGAAAGGTTTAAATTAGTTCAATAAATTGGTTAAAATTAGAATTGAATGGTTAAAATTAGTTAATTAGTACATCGAACTAGAAGAATTGAATTGAATGGTTAAAACTAGTTAATTAGTTCAGCAAACTAAGTGTTCGAAGTTTTAATTACACTTATGCAGATTCAATAATAATAATAATTTTATTGATTTAAAAATGAGCATTACTCGTGTCGTTGCGCTTTTTAGGTATAATGAAAAAAAGAGTTTTCAAGTCTATAAATGTGGATGGCTTACATATAGACAACGACATATTTTTTAACTAAATAGGCTATTCAAGGAAGCTGATATCAATAAATGCATCAACGTAAATCGTTTAAAGCGTGCGGGTTACGTGTGTCGAATCGACCCTTCTTCATTACACTTGAGTTAGAGGTAGGCCTAATATCAGATGGCTTGACTGTGCGGAAAAGGATTTCAAAATCTTCAGAATTACTAAATGGTGAACAATCGCAAAGAAATCAGCAGAATGGAGGAAGGCTCTAGGGAAGCCTCTGGCCCACAAAGAGCTGTCCTGCCAATAAAAGAAGAAGAAAAAAAGAGTGCTCGAAGAGCAGAAGTATGTCAGTTATGAAGAATGTAACACTAAAAGAATGTGTAGGAGACGTGCTGTCTATATGTTGTTTTTTAAAAGCATAATTATTGTTTTGTTTCTGCAAGTTTTTCTATTGTATGTTATATTTTGAATTTTTTATTTCAATGACATGTTATTGAATAAAAATTTTAACCTTCTAAAGAAGAAATACCCTTAAGGATTCTAATAATTGATTTAAGTTTTTAAGGCGAGGGAGCATGGTTTGCAGAGCAAACCATACACGACTGCGTAGCAAACTTTGGTGTTAGAGAAGTGACAGCGAACAGGGAGTAAAGGCCACTATTATAAATATTTTACTGGAGATAAACATGTATCTAATAAAAATGAAATAAATAGGCTTTTAATATAAAATTTTAAAAAAAAAATATCGCAATTTTTTAAATAAAATACGTTAAAGAAATTTCTTGAAAGCTTAATATTTTTTATAAAAGTAATTTTTGAATTTTTTTCAAATAGTTAATTAAAACGCATTTGTTTCAAAAATCATCAGAAGATTATACGCTTGTTTTTATTTATTTATTTACCTTCGTGGAGGACTTTTTGATGGAGCGAACCCGCATTTGCGTTACATGGTGAGGAAGACCACGAGAACCTCCCACGGTTAGCTTGACGGCAAGGGGACTCTAACCCATGATCCGTCTACCACTGAGGATATTTCACGTCAGCACTGTGGTCGATGCAAGCCGGATGCGGAATTCGTATCGACTGGGCTTCGAACCTGGTTCGCCCCATTGGAAGGTGAACGCTCTATTCCCTGAGCTATCGCGGCTCTACAACAAATATCGTAACCAGATAACTCCCACTCCCTACTCTCAAAAATTCCATTAAGTTGTTTTAAGTAGCATCGTTGATCAACATTTAAACCTCTCGCCGAAGACTTCCCCTGTACAAAATAGTGACTGGCGCACTCTAAATCAGTCGGGATCACAAAGTACTCCAAGTTCCCATTACAAATCAATACCTCTGAGGGTGCTGGATCGGAGATTGGTCGTGCTCTGGTTCAGGTCAAAATTACTATCTGCTGATGGATGGTGTGCGAATGTGTCCTCCCTGTAAATCGGGATGTGACCTACGTATTTTTTCTCCGGATCATCCTAAGGTATGTTTCCCAGACGGTTGCCAACAGCCCATTGTGTAGCACTAGTGCTACGTAAATAAAAGTAATGTACCGAAATGACGTTGGCTAATTAAAAAGTCCGACCCTTTGCAAATGCCCGCGATATTTTTAAAGGTTGTTGTTGTTGTTCATTTACGTCGCACTGGAGCTGCACAATGGGCTATTGGCGACGGTCTGAGAAACATCCCTGAGGATGATCCGAAGACATGCCATCACAATTTTGATCCTCTGCAGAGGGGATGGCACCCCCGCTTCGGTAGCCCGATGACCTGCACGCGAAGTCGAGCACTTTACGGTAGCACAGTTTAACGAGGACCAATACCGCACACCCTCGGTCCCTACGCAGACTGATCCAAGTGGTCACCCACCCGCACACTGACCGCAGCCAGTGATGCTTGACTTCGGTGATCTGATGGGAACCGTTTCTTAACGATCAGTCCACTGCGGGACGATATTTTTATAGGAGTAGGGCTGATTGAAATAGTGTTTAGTATTTTTTAATCTACTTGATGATTTAGGCTCATTATTCTGAACTCTGGTAAACTCTGGATTTCTGACAAACTACCTGAAATCGATCAGACAGAGTAATATATTTTCTAATTAAACTCATTGTAATAAGCCTGAAAAGTGTCAGGCTGATTAGAAAATAATAAGAACTTTTCCTGTTAGCCTGGTGCATTACTAAATGATGACTAATGTTTACAAATAGCTGGATTATTTTGTTAGCCTACATAATTTATTATTATTATTTTTTTTATCAAGAACTAAGTGCTTCTTCACTAAGAATTCTTTATTTACAGTGGGATTTGAACCCTCTACCTAAACGCTTCAATGCGATTGGCAGCAGGACCATATCCTCAGACCACTGAAACATCTTGTCAACTCTTGCCTTATTTTATTTATTTATTGGTACATGTACTGTGTTCAATTATATAAGTACGACCTATAAGCATTTGTAAAGTCGAAGAGCACATAGCACAAATTAGAGAAAGATAGGAAGCTCGAGAATGCATCCAGGGATACAGAGGGATTCGAACCAGCTACCTCCACGCAACAGAGTGTTTGGTGGATGATATCTCTCGTCCAGGCTCAACTCTTGCCTCTACTTTACACTGTTGAACAGAAATAGACAGTCGGGGAATGTTCAAAAACACACATAATAGATTTTTTCAGTTAGTTAGGAATTTGACTGTTTTTCAAACTTCCAAAGGAGTACTACTTACACAAGAAGGCTTAGAACAGGTAAAACATTATTTTGCAGTTATGAAAATAATAATAATGCAGTTATCAAAGTTATTTTGCTGTTTATTATAAGCTGATATCTAAAAGAAAGTTAAGTAGCTTTCGATTATAAGTTTTTGTTGGTATACGAATGTTATAATTAAATTTGAAGAGACACTGAATATTTCGAATAAAACTTTACGAAGTATGAATGCATTTTTGTTGGTTCTATTATATATAACATATATTTTGATTCTAGTATATATTTGTTATAGTGTTTCTAGTATCTATAAAACTGTCAATTTATAAAAAAAAATTTCTTCTCAGTCAATTTTTAAAAACTTCTCAGCTAGAATGATTTGTCAGTCTTTTTTTTCCGACACACTTTATGTATATATTTAATAACATAACATTAAAATTTATAATTTAAACATGCAGCTTGACTTGAATAAGCACCAAACAAATTTTCGTATTTTATAGATTACCCAGTGTTTGATACAGTTTTCACAAATAACTGTTGGAAAGTATTGAACCTTTGCTATTCAAGAAGCTTTTGGGGTTGAAGAAAATAAGCTATAAAAGTAAAATATATAAATTATATAAGTTAATTTAATTATATAAATTTCTTTAATAATATAAATTTATTAAAAAATATAATTGCATTTAAAAATGTAATTGTATTAAATGAAAATTAATTTGAAATATAAATTAGTTTTGAGACTTGATTCAGTAAGACTAAATTCAAGTAACATATACTCTTTACTTCTGTTAATAATGCAACTTCCAATTCAAATACGAAAATGACTAGAAAGTAATTGGTGTTTCAGCTAAAAATATATGCATATTTTAAAAACCTAAATTGATTTCACCGAATTGCGATCGAAATTTAGATTCTGCATTTAAGCAAAGCAAAATCTACTTTTTCTTAAAATTGAAAGCATTAAAAAATTCCTTTACTGTTTTCAATGGTCCCAAAATAGAATGAACAAAATTTATTTCTGTGTTAAAAAATAGCTGAAAAATTAAAACTAGCATTTTTAAAAATATTTCTGTGTTCTTTCGTTTTAATATAATAGTTAGTTTTTACTCAATACGAACATGAATTAATATTAAACTCAATTATTTTTAACGAATGGAGAAAAAGTAAAATTATTTTTGTTACTAATATTTAAAAAAAAATATCTATTGAAATAGTATAAAAGAAAATATCCTATAGAAAAAGAAAAAAAAACTTACATTAATCAGTTGCATATTACTTTACCTGTACTTAATTTGTAATAAAATATTATTTTTTTTAAATGTTTACTAACTTTAATATTATAAATATTATTAAACTGAGATCACATATGCTAAGGACACCTTACATAGTACACAATTACGTGTCCCAGTTAACAACTTTTACTGATTTTCGGTAAGAATTGTGTTTTATGTAAGTGGTAGCAAAATTTGTGCTTTTCCTTTTAATTCTAAGATTTATAAATTTAGTTTAAATTTATATTGACTATCACTACAGTTAGGTAAAATAAAAATTTAAAAATATTTTATCTAACATGCATTGAACGTTACGTGGGGGATAACTAGATTAACTTAGTTTTTATAATTTTTGTATATAGTTCAATCATCTGTTATTGTATTCAACGATTTTTTTTCTTTCGTTGTCTTATGGCGTTCAATTTTAGGAGGTTAAAGGAGGTAGAGATTCCGTCGTAGTAATTGAATAGACAATCTATATCGATTTATGATTAACATATCGATGAGGTCAGAGATTTAATGTAAAGTGATCATCGTTTCGCAATAAGAGTCATTGAACAAATATCTTTTATATCATTTGGTTTTAGTAAAGGAAAATTCCATAAGAGCCCTGAAAGAGATTCCCCAGAACGACTTAAAGGCAGGTTTTAGAGATTGAAACATAGTTGGTAAAAGGGGCATTTCAGTCGAAGAAGATTACTTTCAAGGAGATGCAAGGTAGTTGGGTCAATACCAATAAACTGATACCATTTGTTTTATGCCCTCATTCCTGGTGGTTTTTGATTAGTTTAACCCACACAGGTGCGTTAAGTCTACTCTCGATTATTCTTGATTCGAATGTTGAATCTTATGCATTGTGGCTGCATCTAGACTGCTATGAAATAAAATGCACTAAGAGTTATCGATAAATGTATCAATACATTATCAATCGATTATTTAAATGTGATTGAACACGTGACTTTGGACTTGCCCTGGAATTTCTATTCACTAAACAAAATCCATCTAAGATGTTTAGTCTGCATTTTTTTTAAAACCTTTTGCACTCTAAGGGTATTTCTTATTCAAAACTGCCACGCATAAAATATCGATGAATCTAAAATGTGAAATTTTTTGCATCTTAATGTTTAGGCAGCAGGTATTGTATTGTTAGAGTAATGTGTGACGTAAATTTTAACTGGTTGTACACGTTTTTTTAACCTCTGAAAGAATTTCAAGTGCTAATAGTTTAAAATATATTTTGCACTACTAGAAAATTATTTTTACCTCCAAGAACCACCTTTCCTTACCTTAACCGTCCGGTAACTTTTTTTAAGAAATTTTCATAAACTAAATTTTAAAATATATATCAGATCTGATATTCCACAATCTGGCAAAGTATTACAATTTTATCATAGATGCTCAATTTTTTCGTTAAGACTTTTTTCAAAAGGCTTTCATTGCTGAAAGTAACGTTAATGTATGCTATTTTATAACAATATGCTATTTTATGAATATGTTGTGAATTTGTAATGATTCATGACTTAAGTTTTGTTCATCTTTAGCCAGTAAAACTTTATCCTTTAACTTTCGATGCAGTTGGAAGAATCTCTTTAAAAATTATGGTTGAAAAGAGCAGTTTTTTCTTGGCTTATAAAAATGGCATCTGGTGGCAATGTAAAAAAATCAGTTTTGTGATTTAATTTTTTAATATTTAAAAAGTTACTTTAATGTTGATCTTGCTTGGGCTCATAAAAATATGCAGAACTTGAGGATTATTCATTTTTATTTCTAGAAATACGAATCCGTATGAGTTGTCACTGCGCCCAATGATTAATCGGCAGCGTATCTGGTGCAAGCACTTATCTTGGCAGTATGCAGCTCTAGCGATATTCATGGCGATCCTAATCATTGGAATCATTACTTTACTCTTCTATGTAACAGCAAAGGGCCAGCATGACCTGTCTTATTCCAAAGCAGAGCCTGTTCGTCAAGGAGATCAAGCAATTATCTTTCCTTTTCAAGTAGACCAATACACAAAAGTGGTCCAGCCTTGTCCAAGGCATTACTTTCCTTGCAATTCATCGAGGCAGTGCCTGATTTTGGACAAGAGATGTGATGGCGTTGTTGACTGCCCAAATGCTGAAGACGAGTTGCGCTGTGCCTGTGCCTTTCGCATGCCAGAAGCGAAATTTTGTGACAAGTACCCCGACTGCTTCGATGAAAGTGATGAAAATTTTTGCTCTTATTGTCCTGAGGGTTATTTTAACTGTGGAAATGGATATTGTGTTCCAAGAGACAAAGTCTGTGATTCCGAAGTGGATTGTGAAAATTTCATGGATGAAAACTTTTGCTTCGTGTAAGTTATGTATTTAATTTTTCTAACTTCAGATATTTTTGTAGATATTGTGACATTTTTATTTCAAAATCAGTTCAATAGATTTTCTGAGATTTTGAAAACGAGACAAAGAACATCATTGAATTGGAAAAAAAAAATAATTATGAAAAAAAGAATTAAAAACTCTAATTTTTTCAAAATAATTAAAAGGAAATTTTCATGACTATTTTTTCAATATTTATTTTGTGTTTAAGTAAGTGCTTGGTCCAACAGATAGGATAGGACGGTGCGCAGTGTGTTATTCGTGAAGCGCGTTCTGACGCAGGTTCGAATCCCGGCTGGGGACAATTTTTGCCAACGAGGTGGCAGAGTGGTTAGCGTGCCTGACTGCAGCGCCGATGGTTGCGGGTTCGAATCCCGCTCAGGGCATGGATGTTTCTTTCCCTCTCTGTGTTCTATGTCCTTTTGTGTGATTGTGTGAATGTAACCCGCCCTGTAAACGGGTTTGTGGTTGTATGACGTGGGCGACGCTAGTCCACCGCCGTGGCTTAGCCATAGGTGCTCACTGGGTTACGATGAGAGAGTTGCAATTCTGGTATTTCTGAGGTCAATGGGAAATAGACCCAAGTGCCCACCATTAACCAAAGAAATAATAATAATTGTGTTTGAAATATTAAATTAAAAATGTGTGTTTCGTAAAATTTTTCAAAGTTAAAATAAGAAAACAAGATAGGTGCTAAGTGCTCAGAATCTATAAAAGTTAATTGATCAACAAATATGATATATTAAATTTTCTAAACTAATTTTTTTATTTAAACTCTAAAATAATATAATTTTGGAAAAATAAAATAAACTCTGATTTTTCAAAAAATTTGTTTCATGAGAATGAATAGTACACTGAATAAAGAGAAAGATGCTTCAATTTAGTTTTTTCTTTCATGTTTCTTTCCAATCCAATCCAATCTTTTTGAGTTACTTAGTAGAAGTTCTAGAAATCACTCAACCTTCTCAATGGGCTTTATAACTTACTGTAATATTTTTACATTTCTAAAACACCTTGTCTTTTGTGACTTTTCCATATTGAGAACTATCACAAAAAGACCAGTTTAAGAGATTTTACGTCACTGTATCTGCTGCTACAACCATAATATGATAAAAATAGGCAAATTAAATAAAAAAAATAGGCAATTCTTGGTTTTCATAAATTATCCTTCTCAAATTTTTTAAATATTCATCAACTTTTTCAGCTGACACAGTTTTAGATTCTCCATTTATTCACTACATCTGTTCTTGTAACCATAAGACTATAAAAAGAGAAAACTTACATAGATATTGTTCATAAGTTCTCAAATTTTTGAAATATTTATCAACTTTTTTAGTTGACACAATTTTAGTTTCACTTTTTACCACTGTTCTTGAAATTTCATAGTTTCATCTTGAAACTGAAACCTTCCAATTGGAAAACATTAATGCTTTATATATAATATGAAGCAATTTCTTTTTCTCTTAAAGATGTTTCACCACTTATAGGAAATTTTAATCCGAAATGAACTTTGCCTTCTTGTATGTACTACACCCGCGCAAATTTTCCAAAAAGAAGTTTTCATAAGTTGCTGCCTTGTTCGATTGTTTTGCCGATTCAACTTCGTTACTCCAGTACGAAATTATTTTCATATTTTTCATTAAAAGTACTATTTTTGATAAATCTTTAATAAATAAACATAAAGGCTATATAAAAAAAAAGGCTAGTGTTCAAAGGCACAAGAAGTTATTCTTTTCGGAGATAGCTCAGTCTTGTGACGCTTCCAATGTCATTAGTCAAGCTCCATTCATGGAATGAATGCTGCGCTTATCGGGACGAACCAGTCTGGTGATCCTGAGATGACCCCTTCCATTGTCTGTGCTTACCCTTCCTTCGACCCTCATTTAGTTTGATGTTAGGAGAAAAGATATCTTAGTATATTGCATAGGTTTCTGATTCGGGATCTGACCGGTATAAATGATACTCTGCTTTTTTTTCTTCTTGGCCTCCGACAGACGAAGTAATTTTTCATTATATTGATTGGAAGGTAATTTGGAACTGGTATAAAATGACGCATAAATGCAAAAGACGTAGCAACTGTATTCTATTGGATATGCATACTTTTTATTTTGACTGGTGTTGAACAGCCGGCCTAATTATAAGTTTACGACAATCAATGTTCAACTTCGAAGTCCTTTTTCATTTTATTCAAACTATGAAGTCTTTTAATGTTAAATATTCATTCATGTTGTATTCCTATTGTAAAACATTTTGTTTCTTAACGTTCTAAGTATCTTTTGAGCTAATAGCTTGAATTATTCGTAACTATTTTCAGTAGATAAAAATGTGTTTCACCACTTCAAGGTACCCCAGAGACCCTTTTGTTTTACAATAAACACAATTTCGAACACAATTTGATTTGGTTATCTTAAGTATTGTCAGAGATTTTTTCTTCTACCTTGAATGTGTGGCAGGAATAATCGCGGCCGTCTCATACCCTCCAACATTTGAAGCTGTAGAGAAATATTTTTTCAGTGTTAGTGATCTAAGCTGGAAATTTTAAAATGACATAGAATATTTATAAAACTTTTATTAAAACTTAAGAAATCTATTTGGTCTGGTCGGTATAACTGGGCATCTAAGACCAAAATTGGCCAATTTCTCATTCATCCTGTGTTGATGAACATCTGTAAAAACTGGTTATATAGTAGTGACACAAATGGCAAAATGGAGAGTTAAGAGAGAATTACACATTGCTATGGTAATTACAAAATTAGAGCGTGAATGATTTGGATTTTGAGCTTTTATAAATCTGTTTTAATTATATATGAGTAGTGGTAAACAAAATCCCTTAAATTCCAATTTATTTGAATGCTAATGCATTGCATTTCTATTTGCATTGATTGATTTACATTGAATTCTGCTATTTAAACCATCATTTTCTTTCAGACTAACATTTTTCTTTTCAGATTATCATCAAAAGCCGGAATTGCTACAGTAGACGGCAACTTACCTTCAAGTTCTATAAACAAGATTGAGCATTCAAGGAGTGGTTTTCTCTTAAGGAACAAAAATGGCGTCTGGTATCCTGTATGCGCCAACCCTCATGACTACATGCAAGATGCCTTGGCTTCATTTGCTTGTGTCAGTATAACAGCAAATCCACTCGCAAGTAGTAAACACCGATTTTTGAAATTCGATCAGAGGAATGCTACTGGTGACTACATTTACCATTATCTTGGAAGATTCGTCCAATGGCAAGGGTGTTTAACTGACAAGGGAATATTTGTGTCATGTGATGACGTTCGATGTGGCCTAAATCCAAAGCATTTCCTTCCTAGAAGACCTAGAGGTAGAATTGTTGGTGGTGAATTATCTGAACCAGGGGCATGGCCCTGGCATGCAGCTATTTATAAAAATGGCTCATATGCGTGTGGGGCAACTCTAATTAACGACTTCTGGTTCATTTCCGCGGCTCACTGTTTTGTCAACCATAGATATAATTACTATGAAATACAAGTCGGGATGCTTCGACGTCGATCATTTACCCCGCACCAAAAAACCTACAGAATTGAAAGGGTTAAAATTCATCCTAAATTCAACATCATTACACTGGAATATGATATTGCTCTGTTGAAAACAGCAACTGAAGTAGTGTTCGATTTCTGGGTTAGGCCTATATGTCTACCCGATCCCAAGAGGACTGAGAACTCTGGTACTTTCTGTACAGCGATTGGTTGGGGAGATACTGGGGAATTAGAAGACGATTCCGATGATCTCCAGGAAGTCCATGTGCCACTTACCAAAAACTGCAAGAAGAATCTAAATAGATGGTTATGTGCTGGTTTTGTCGAAGGTGGTCGTGACGCTTGCCAAGGTGACAGTGGGGGACCTCTCATGTGCTTAGATGAAAGTGGATTGTCTTGGTACATCGCTGGCGTTATCAGTGGTGGGACAGGGTGTGCGAGACCCGATACTCCGGGAATGTATACAAGAGTCCTGTATTTCTTAGATTGGATAGAAGAGACCCTGCATTCCTCTAATGTATCTGATGTTCCACCGCGTTCAACTTGTCCTGGATGGAACTGTGCTGTTTTAGGCGGTGGATATTGTCTTAAAAGAGACAGAGTTTGTGATGGGAGAGTAGATTGTTATGATGCTCAGGATGAAGCTAATTGTCCTCCGATTGAAGAGAGACGTTCATTTCCTTAATGGATTCCATTATTAAAAATAGCTTTTCCCATGAAATTCCATTTATGTATACGGATTCTGAAAAGGATTATTGCTTGTGGGGATCATTTACTAACATGTCGTATATTATTCTGTAAGATTTAAAACCTAAAATCTCTATCTTAGAGTTAAAATAGCTAACTCTTAATTAGTTTTTTAAATTTTAGAAATTCGTTCACAATTTCTTCTTGTTTTAAATTTTACTACAAGGATTTTTTCCTAATGTTTTAGTGAAATCAGTTATATTTAAAGTTATTTGCATATCTTTTCAAGATACATTGAGACATTTAACTGCAGTTCTAGAATTTTAGTGCATCTCTTCTAGCTATAAAAAAAAATACAAATTTCGATTTTTTTTATCATTTAAATTTGAATTAAATTCTTCGTTAAAAGATATATGTATTTTAAATCCGTTAATATTTTTTAAAATAATTGCTCTTTGTGTTAACGATATTTTAAGGATCGTCTCAGGTGGCTTATTGTCATATAAAATGATGTATGATTTACATTTTAAATATTTTACTATTTCGATATGTTATTGCTTTCTAAATATAGTCTGTAGGAATGTTTTAAAAAAGTGTATATTTTTGTTTTGTTTTTGTGAAAACATCTAACAACAAAGTTGTATAAAATTATACTTTTTTGGAGTTTGTTATATTTTTGAATGCTTAAATGGGTTTCATATCATGAAGTTTCTCAGATTTGTTAAATGAGTAAATTCCCGAACGAGTTAAGTCATTTGAGTTATAAGATATATATAAAAAGAAAAGTCATTAGGAATAATTACATCTTTTGTCAGTTTTACTAATTTTACTTGCATTACTTGTTTTAGTTGTTCGTTCTACTGCTTTGTTGTGATTTTAAAATAAATATAAAAGCTTTCTTAAAGGTTTCATTGACTATTTATGATGTCATCATGTCTGTAATTTCTTTAAAGTTTTCATTAAATATTTATACCATTATGTATAAGAACTTTCATTTACATACATAATTTTCATTCACATACATAATTTATGCCATTATGTTTGTAAGATTTCAATGCACATTTATACTATCGTGTATCCATTACAATGTTAAGTTTAGGGAAATAATTCGATTGCATTAGTTGACATTGCAAGTTTCAACTAATCAGTCACAGAAATTAGAAATTTCCTATAAAATGAAACCTAAATATAATATCTAGATTGGTAGGAAATTTATTGAGCATTTAATTGGTCCGGAAATAATCTGTCAAGTGTTATAAGAAATTAATTGTTCTATTCAATTTCATCAAATTGTGTAATAAACAAAAATGAAGCTATTCAAAACTATATAAAACTGTCTAAAACCTTTGCCTACTGTCCAAAATTAATTGGTCACAGCTAGATTTTGTAATAATTTCAATTAAGTAATCAAATAAAGAGAAATTAATATTAAACCGTATTACAAAATTAACAATTTATTTATTAAATTAGGAAATTTGAATTCTAAAAAGTATTGGATTAATATTTCTTTTTATCACTTTTATTTTAAACGGTCGAAAACTAGATATTACAGTGTAGTCCTGTGAATAATTCTAAACAGTTAAAAAAAATTCGCAAAAACTATTACGGATAAATAAATTCCTATTTTTAATTTGGGATATCAATATTGAAAAAAAAGAAATGGTTGCATAACCATGATGCAGAATTAAAAATTGTTTATTAAACTAGTAAATGTGAATTTTAAAAAATAATTTAATTAATAATAGTTCGTTTTTATTTTAAAAGGTCGAAAACTAGATATTGCAGTGTAGTTTTGTGAGCAATTCTAAACAGTTGAAAAATGGCAAAAACTATAAGTAATTAAATTCCAATTTTTAATTGAGGACATCGACATTGAAATATATTTAAAAAAAAAATTCTTTCTTGAATTTAAATAGCATGCTCTACAACAGCGGTTGCAAAGTTTTGCAAGCAATGGAACAATAAATGATTAATCTTCTTCCGGCGGAACCTTAACTTTACAGATAAAGTAAACAAAGACAATTTCGAACTATTTTTCAATTTAAGAAATTATTATAAAAACCGCTATGAGGAATGTGGAACAGTCCTAAGTTAGTTTTTATGTCCGATAGTTAAATTCAAAGTCAGGGAGTTGTAAACAGTCTATTTATAAGCTTGTTTTTAGTGTAACGTATGCTTTTAGCTAAAAATGAATAAAATAAGAATTGCGTTTTTTTTTATATATATTTATATATAAAATGAAAACTAAAAAGGAGCTGCTGTAAAAGTTGAAAATCGTGATTAGGGAAGCGTATTTTTTTTTAACAAATTTGTTTATATTTTATTTTAATTTGAAAAGTGCGATGCGAAATAATAATGAAAGTTTTCATAAGTGCACGATCTTTTCACAATTTATTCAATATTGTATTGTTAGAAAAACTATATTTATTAAAAAGTGATTAATTTCTTTTTCATCGGCATTTTCTTTAATTTCCTAAAGGCAATCGAAATGTGAAAAACAATAATGGATTCTTGATTGGATCTAACTGTAATTAAATGATGCCTGTTAAATCAAATGTCTTAAATATCGGAACCCCTTTAACTCTTCCACGGAACCCTCGAGTTCCACGGAACACCATTTAGGAACCGCTGCTGTTTACGATCGTGTTAGTTAAATTTTTAGAAAACTTCGCCCTGTAGATCAATATTTCACGTGCACCTTATACTTACGATTTGAGTGAGGTAGGTCAGTACTTTATTTACGTCGCACTAGAGCTGCACAATGGGCTATTGGCGACGGTCAGGGAAACATCCCTGAAGATTATTCGAAGACATGCCATCGCAATTTTGATCCTCTGCAGAGGGGATGGCTATGGCTACTCTACTTTGGTTGCCCGACGACCTGTGCGCGAAGTCGAGCACTTTACGGTAGAACAGTTTAACGAGGACCGATACCGTGCACCTTCGGTCCCTACTCAGGCTGATGAAAGTGGTCATCCTCCCGCTTACTGACGGCAGTCAGTAATGCTTGNAGTGAGGTAGATCAGTACTTTATTTGCACAATGGGCTATTGGCGACGGTCAGGGAAACATCCCTGAAGATTATCCGAAGACATGCCATCGCAATTTTGATCCTCTGCAGAGGGGATGGCTATGGGTACTCTACTTTGGTTGCCCGACGACCTGTGCGCGAAGTCGAGCACTTTACGGTAGAACAGTTTAACGAGGACCGATACCGTGCACCTTCGGTCCCTACGCAGGCTGATGAAAGTGGTCATCCTCCCCCTTACTGACGGCAGTCAGTAATGCTTGACTTTGGTGCTCTACTGAGAACCGTGTCTTTACGATCAGTTCACTGCGGGACACGACTTTAATGAATGGCAATTAAATTTTTGATATAAAAAATTAACCCTTAGAGGTCGTATTAAGTTTATACTTATAGTCACAATGGTACTGATAATTTTTTTTTGTTCAAACTTAATTATTATATATAATGAAGAAATAATTCTTTTTTAAGAAGGAAAAAAGAATGCTACACTTAAAAATATTACGTAAAATATTATTTCGAGTTTTATACAACTTCCACGTCTATCAACTTAAGTGAACAGTATTGTTCAATACTATAAGATCAGTATGATTCTTCTCAGTGCTGGGCGAACGCTGACATACGACCACAAAGGGTGAATGTTTAAAAAATATTTGTATGAATTTTTTATTTGCCTGCTTAAAAAAATTTTCTAAAGGAAATAAAATTCTGTTTTTTCTTCCTGTCCTGAAAAAATGATAGGGTTGAAAAGATTAGAAGATCTTGGAATTTTAAATCATAAAAATCCTCCACCCGCTGAAATTTAAAAAAAAAAAAATTAAAAGTCACCGAACAATAATATTGCATTGTATTGTTTGACATACTAAAATGTTTTAAAAATGTTTACACAAAGATTTCTTTCTATAAAAAAAATTTTAGATACGAAATTTCAAACGTCCTGTTGAGTAGGCTTCACAGGAAAATAAAAAAAACTTGAAAAGAAGCAGAAGTTTTTAAATACAAACTTTCTCATTTTTTTCCACCTATCTTTAGGGTTTCTTGCCAATAGAATGTAGTATTCTTTATTTGCTTGTTTTTTTTTTTTTTCTTCTCACATTGTCAGTGTTTGGCGATCGCCGTTAGTCATGTCACAGTCGCCATAGTAACAAGGAATCTGCTTTAGCAAATGGAGAACTTAATTTTACATTCAGAGGCGCCAAATAAAAAGAGTGAATGGCGGAATTTGGCAACGTCCCTAGAAGTTTTTTTCTCCCTGCATGTGTTTGTATATGATTTAGTCGCATTTCTTGGCTATTGTAGATAGAAAAAGGAGAAGAAATTTTGGGATATTTTTTTTTTCAAAAACATTTTCCGATTTTACTTTTGAAAAAGTATCTCTTTCTGTTTTTAGTCATTTATCTAAGATCCTCTTTGGAAAAAGAATTTTTATGCATAGTCTATCTCATTTTTCATTTGGTATTTTCCCTTTTTTATGATATTTCCCTTTTTTTGCCTACTTGACTTTCCTTTTTTTTTCTTTCTGAAGTAGTAAGTGATTAATAAATTTAGCATGAAATTTACCCATCGCTCTAACGAATAAACTATACAGGAAGATGTCTGACAATTTAGTTATTTTCCATTTATTCTATTAACGTTTATGATTTGTAAAATAAAAAAAGTAATAAATCTGAATTCGTTCCAGGGTCGATGTACAAGCGATTGTAATGAAAAGAATAAAATTAAGATCTGATTAAAATTCAACATCTTTATAAATTAATGTAAGATTCAATACTTAGTAATCAATAATGTTTTAGTTCTGCAATGGACTGATTCTAAAGACGCGGTTCCCAGAAGAACACCGAACTCGGCTACGGTCAATAAGCGGGTGGATGACCGCTTTGATCAATCTGCGTATTGACCGAGAGTGCACGGTATCGGTCCTCGTTAAAATGTTCTACCTTAAAGTACTTGACTACACCCGCAGGTCGTCGGGCTACCAAAGCAGGGGAGATATCCTTTCTGCAGAGGATCAAAATTGCAATGACATGTCTCGATGATCATCCTCAGGGACTGGTAGCGGCATAGAAAACAATATTAAATCAAATTTGCAAGCCGAAGAATGATACACTAAAGCAAAAGCTTAGCCACCACTAGAAGAAATTTTCTCAAAAAGCATGGAAAGTTTGTTAACAATTTTTTTAAAAACAATGCAATTTAATAAATAACTTAGTCTACAAATTTTGGGCATTTTAAAGGTGATTTTATTTTTATATTTTAAGTGGTATAAATTTTTTTAATGTCAATTAATTTAGATTTAATAAATTTTATTTATCATTATTTTTACTGTTATTACCTGGAATAGTTAAGATATCGTAACGATTTCTTGAAGTTTATAACTGCTGGTGGATTTGAAAAAAAATCTGCCTTTATTTCTCAATTTTAATTTTATTTTATCACTAGTAAAAAAGAGCTTGCCCAAAAATCACAAAGTTGAGAGTTGTGGAAAAATATTCAGTTTTAATTTTAAAATATTAATCAACACTTATATCAAAAAATGCTGCCGGCAAATTAAACTAAAGACGTATTATTCAAAATGAGCTAAGACATTTTAATATTGTAGAATGATTTATTCATTCATAGTTAGAATTAAAGCATAATTTTTTTTAAAAAAATTATTTTAAAAAAATGCCGCATAAAAGTTATGTGTTTCCAATAACATATTAATTGTATTGTACAAAAGCAAAAAAATTTCTAAGCAATTATGTGTTTTTTAGAAAAGTTTCAACAATACATCTCATATCTTCTTAAGTGAATAAGACACTGAATAATATTTGTTGCACAAAATTTGTTCATAGTCTATTCAAAAGGAAACTATGTATTGTAATTTAGGATATTAGAAAAAGATTACGAAAATGCATAGGTAATCTTTGTCGAAAAACGCGTTACTTTTTTGTGTTTAAATATGAATAATTATGATTAAATTGTCATTAATTTCAGAAAATATTTTATAAAAATAGGTTGTTAGTTGCTCCAAATTTAAAATGTTAAAATTTTTTTTAAAAATCACCAATTTGACGAGATTTTTTCACATACATAAGAATCATTAAAACAACAGACATGCCAAAATAATTTTAAAAAATGGTAAATAACTTAAAACTAACTTTTGCAAATATTTTACTTTTTTTGCTTGCTTTTTAAAAGATAAAGCATGCCAAGAGTGTACTAGTCCTAGTGTTTTGATTTTATTGGGCCCCTATCCCATTCATCTGGAATTTTAGAACAGTTTTGGTTGAGCAATGAGGTAAGCAGGCAATGGAGTTGCTTTTATGACCAAGAGTGTTTTAAAACGTGGTGAATAATATAACCCTACGAATTATTTAGAAATAGTGGTGGATAAAAATCTACTAAATTGAACTTATTAAACCAAGAATCACAATTGATGAACTACCACTTTAAAATATATATTTGCTGTCCGGAGCAAGTTGGCATCTCTAGCGAATAATTCTCAATTTGAGCATGTTTTTATGAGCTTAAACATTGCTGTAAAACTTATCAAAAACAAAAAAATTTACATAGCAATTATTTTTTTTATTAAGAGCTGAAACTTTTTTTTTACATTGAAATTCTGTGCTCTTTTTTATTATCAGCTTAGAAAGCCCTGGTTAGCGACAGACAAAAAAAAATTGTTTGTTTAAGAAAATAGAAAAATTAACGCCTAACAAATGTTAGAATTTAATAGATTATTGTTCAGTAAGTAAGAAAAGTTTTTTTTTTTTGCTGCTGAATTTGGGAATGTTTGATTTTTTATTGTGTATGTCACAAGGCTCGAAAATTATATTGGCTGTTAAGCACAGAGTATGATTTTCTGTCGGACATATATTTTTTTGTCCATGCATCAAAGATTTAAATATTCTGGCTGTATGTATAAAATATGGCCGGAGATGTGTATATTATCAATCAAACATTCCGCAGAATACCGATTAAGCACCCTTCAAATTTTGAAGTAAATCTCCCAGATGTCGGGTTAGTCGAATAAACGGTACCAAAAAGAGCGAAAATTTTTTATTAAAGAAAGTTTACCCTAATCGCTGTGTACACGAAAATAACTGTTTAATAAGTTTATAACAAGAATTCCACTTAAAAATAACTTGTAGGGAATGCACTTGCCGATAGTACTAAATAAAAGTGATAATATTATTTCTTATACAGTCAAACCGCGATTCCTCGACCGTGAAGGGAGAGGAGAAAAAATTCGAGATATCGAAAATTCGAATTATCGAAAATCGCATGTTATCGATGGTAGAATAAAGAAAAATGCTCTTTACATACCTTACTTACTATTCCATATTTGTTCTAAAAACATTTTTTACACTTTCATATAAAAAAAGTTTCAATTGTTGTTTGCTTTAGAGAAGTGTAAGAAAGTTTGTCTATAACACTTTCTAAGTGGACTACAGCTTTAAATGTCTCCTCTGATATATTCGGCTGCCTCTCAATAAATCTCCTTATAGTGTCCACTCCAGAAAGTGCTTGTTTGTTAGTAACATTGGGTGGTAAATCTTCGATTTCCTCATCCTCTTTAAGAAGCTTTCGTTTGAGCTATGATATCATTGTCATCCCACTGACCACACACTGTTACTGCATCATCTACGTTTACAAAGTCATGAAATTCCATGTCATCAAGCTTCATGAGTCTGGTCAAACTGTTCCAATCATTTTCGGTGTAGTTTTCAGCAGAATTAACGATATCGATTGTTCGACTACTTTTGTGATCTTTAATGAATCCAGACTTCTTGAAGCCATTCATTATCGTAGAGGAAGACACATCATTCTATGCCTTGTCAGCCATTCTTAAATTTTTTAGTTTTTGAATATTTTTTTCATTTTAGAAAAAAAATCTGCACTATTTATGAAAAAAAAATTCAAGTTATCGAGGAATTAAAAAAAAAAAATTCGTGAAATCAAGTTTTTTTTAATATAGAGCGTATAGGAAATTTGAAGGAAATTTTTTTTTCTTCGAGATATCGAAAAATTCGTGAAATCGAGGTTCAAGTTAGCGAGGTTCGACTGTATTTATAAAATATTTCTCTGTGGACTTTCTTCTTAATAGTACTAAATACTTTCTTTGTTAATAATACTTCTTATTCTTCTGACTTCTTATTCATAGTTAAAATAAAAGTGTTCTGACTTCTTATTCATAGTTAAAATAAAAGTGTTGTGGCAGTTATAATGTTGTTAATGTCACTTTTTCTTCATCAGACAGGTACATTAATTTGTTTTTAACAATATGTTATTTAAAAAGATTTTCGGGCACGTATTAGTTTCTCTCAGGCAGGCATTGTAAATATTTTGAAATTTTTCGAGTCCTAAAACATTAAATTAAGTATTCTAAAAATTTCTTCATTACTTTAAGCTGCCAAGAGCACCACTAGCTGATAACGTATCAAAGCAGATTTGTTATCATATCACAAGTTTAACAAGTGAATAAAAATTGTTATTGTAAAATCGTTTTGTTAATATATATTTGAGGGAAAATTCCCTGTTTTTATAATATCGATTTGAAGGGAAGTCCCCCGTATTCTTATTTAAGAAGTTACAAAAATGAGCATTTCATTATTTTATTATTTCACGTTTCGTGTTAACATACAAATAATCAACACTTCGTACTTAAAATTTGTGAATAAGAATTAATTTCTTAAAAATCTTCTGTCACTTATAGAAAAAATAACTCTTGTGTAAGGTATGTTAAATAAGTTTATTTCTCACAGATTTAAATTTTTGTTATGTTTTGACTTAGCGTTAGAATGTTAGGGGGAGATTTCCATGTTGTGATTTGTGGCAGAATAATTTTTTAAATTGCAAATTTAAAATCTCTTTGGCACCTTGGCGTTTGTTGTTGGTTCGACAGATCACGATACGGATTAAAATTTGAATAATTAAATTTTGAACAATGTTTTAACTAAATGAATTGATATTAATTTTGTAATGTTTAAATGTTAAAGCAAGTTGTAAGTATGACGACTAGTTCTAGTAACTGCTAGGATACGAGACATTTTTATTTATTTAAATATCTAAATTTTTGTATGTAAAAATGAAAGTTAGGCACTGTTTGTCCCCTATCTTTCACTTACCACTCATCCAACTACTAAGAAATTCGACTAACTAATAGTTTAATGTACCCCTCTATTTCAAACCGTTTGAACTGAATGATTACAAAACGGATTATCTCAAAGGTATTAGTATTACGCTTTGTTGAAATTTAAACTGCAGACAACTCTATTCCCTATATTCGCAACTAGGTAATAATATTCGCAATAATCAGATAATATTCGCAACTTCTAATACTTCATAACTTCATGTAATAAAAAATGAATATCACTGAGCATCTATTACTTGTTTAAAATAATTATTAAAAGGGCAGTTTTCAAATTTTTTTGGTTTCTTTTGGTTCTATACTTTTATTTTTGTTTTTGCAAGCACTTTTGATTATGCTTTTAAATAATTTTTGATTATCCTTTTAAAGCATGTTTCTACAAAAATTATGTATAATCAATGGAGCTAAACTTAAAATTTCTGTTCTTCATTTGTCAATTCATCTGTAAAATCTTGATCATTGATATCCTGAAATCCTGTTATTATAATTATAATCCTAGTATTATAATTCCATTATTATAATTATAATTCCATTATTATAATTATAATTCTATTATTATAATTTTGAAAATGATGGTACTGTGATGGTACAGTACCATCATTTTCAGAGTCAATGAGTACTGTGGTGAGTTGAACCTCTTTTCCCTTCTCTCTTTTGGTGAGTTGAACTTATGAAATGTTTTCTGAGGACTTTAATAATGTAAAGTCATTGGAAAATGTATCAAATATAAATAACAAATAAAAATTATACGCAAAATGAAATAACGCACTAACTGTCCGTTCAGCGAGAAAACTTATTGCGGGACTAAAATGAGGTACTCATTGTACCATATCGATTTAACTGAAATTATTATAAAATAGTACTACTATAAGTGCTGATTAGTGCTTCACTTAATAAACTTTTTTTTTTTACCCGAGGAACGCTTGGTTCGACAACTACACTGTAAAAAATATTGGTGTATAATTGCTTCTTTTTTTTGGTGTTGAGAACTAGATACATTTTTAAGTTCAGAATCGTGCAACAAATTATATAAAATTGACAATTGTCCGAAATAATTAGTGTGAATATATTGCTAAAATATGCCTGTTTTTTGAACGAAATGTTTTTGCAATGATGCCATAAATTGTTTCTAATGAGTATGAAAATATATGTTGTGAGTAAATAAGCAAACAAAATTGAATAAATAAATAAATAAAATTATAACAGTGAGAAAGTAAATGAAAAAAGTGGCAATTATACACCCAAAGATTTTTATAGTCAACTACTATGGGTTTTGCAAAATATTTTATAGAGTGATAGACAGTCAAAAACAAAAGCTTTCAGAATTTTGGTAGTTTTTGACAACATTTAAAAATTTTTCACCATGCGAGAACTAGAAAAAAGTGGCTTTTCATACTAACTTTTGAATCATTCATTTGTTGTGTGGCAAGTAAAATAACTTAAAATCAAATTTACTAAATAAAAAACCGTACATTAAAATATAAATTTCGTTCAATAAGAAGAAAATTCTCCCAGAAAGCGCAGCAGCAGTATTAATAAATAAATAAAATATGGTACTAATTTGAGTTAACGTTTCAAATCTTGGTTCTATCAGTCTTTTTTTTTTTTTTTTTTTTTTAAAGATTGCAACATTTTATTTCCATAGGACAAATGTAATGTATCATAAAAAGCACAAAAAAGAAGAAAATGAGAATTCAATTCGAATTTACTTTTCTATAATTCAGTGAATGAATGATGTCTCATTTTGCCAACATCTTTCATAAATCGGTAGATTGAAACGTTGTGTTGATATTTCAGGAATTATGGATAGAGTGTGCTGCATAGTTGATTTCGAAGGATTCAAAGTGAATAACCAGTTTCTGGTAAGAGAGTTGGGATGGATTGATATGGAAAATGCCGAAAAAGACAGCGTCCGATTCGATCTCAGAGGCTACCACAGATCCTTACAAGACATAGAAAATTGCAATTACATTACTTCAAAAGTAAGTGGCTTAACATTCAAACCGATGCGCGGCGAAGAGACCACATCCCCACAGCTACTTGATTTCAAGTTGAGAGAAATCTATGATTTCTGTAAAACTTCCAAAAAGAATGTGATTGCTTACTTAGGAGGAAAGACAGAAAGGAACATTCTGTCACATCTTGGCATACCTTGCATCAATCTTGATGCTTATTGTTGTCCCAAGTCCGATCGCCAGGTCAGTTTTTATCCGTTATATATCTATCCAGCCTGTGGTAATCACAAGTATAATGGTCACTGCCCCTTTTCTGAAGTCCAAGCATTGAGAGCATGGGTGTTAGCTCGTCTTTGAAACGTCAATAAACAAATAACATTTTGTACCGTTTAGCTATTAATTTACGATTCTGTTTAAATATTGTCTTGAATGTAAATAAAATTTTTATTATATTGGATGGTTTTTTTATGCACCTATTGCGTGTTTTTATTCATTATATTTTTAATTATGAATTCTACGTTAAATGCGATTGGTAAAATATGAATGGCTATGTTAAATGAGACCGGTAGTTACAATTCACATTTAATTAAGAAAAGTAAAGTAAAATCAAAATTACTTCTATGGAGTACATTGTAAAAACTGCGGTGTAATATCTATTCGAATTTGTGGTTGAATAACTTAAAAATTGCACGTTATTTCAAGCTATTGCCGAATCGCATGCTCGTGTACACTTCAAAGAGCGTAGTTTAAATTAAATACCGATACTTTATAAAGCTTACACATAAGTAAGCATATAATAAGTCATTATATACATAAGTAAGTATATGTTTTCAGACCTTCTTACGATCTCTTGGAACCTAACGGCCTACCAACAAGCCTATCCCAACCCACGTATTTGTGTTGTGTCAATCGAACTCACTTTCGTTTACTATGTTTTATTAACGATTTTTCTAATACAATGAATATAAAAAAAGTATCTAAGTATACATATACATTAAAATAATGCAATACTTTTGTAGTAGTTTTATTACAAGAAATTATAAATAAAATTTTATTAGTTATAATGTTAGCTTTTGCATTTTAAAAAACATTTCCGTCTATTCGGAGTGGAGCAAGAGCAAAATTTTTATTATTACAAGGTAAAATGTATTTTTTTTTTTTTTGATATATTGACAGAAACATTATTTTTAGAAATAGTAATCAAAAAATTTGCCCCTTAATTATTTTTATGACTAAGCGCGTTAAACCTAACAGTTTACTCATATATATTAAGGAAATTAAATTTTGATGGAATTTGCAAAATATTTAAAGCTCGTCATCTTGATTAAAAGTTTTAAAAGGAAGAATGTTGCCCTCTCTGGCAACTATCATTAAATCTTTAACATTTTTGGATATATTTCAATAGATTATTGAATCAATACTTTTTGAGATGTATTAGATATGCATAATTAGTTTTGAGGCACATGACTTAAAAACTATGTCGTCGGTATCTGCTTTGAATGACATTCTGTCTAGAAAAATATTGATTTCTGAACATTGTGTCGATTAATAATGCTTGTGGTTAGAGGTTTTAAGTTTGGGAGTTCACCCACCATTTCATTAATTATGGATATTTTTGAGGGAAAAAAATTCCACACGAGCTGATCAGAAAACTGATTAGCTGGAAGAAATTCCTTCAATTGATCTGTTTAAAAAGAAAGTAACTATTATGCAATATTTTAATTTAAAAGCGTCGTTGAAAAACCGACCCAATTTTATTGTTTATGCCTTCCAATGTTCAACTCCGTAGCCTTGTAATTTTGAACCCAATCCAGAAAACAAGGGAACTCTTGGATCAAGTATTGAAAGAAATTTGTCTTCGTGGAGGGCTTTTCTGTGGGACTAACTCGCATTTGCGTTACATGCAGAGGAAAACCACGATATCCACCTACGGTTAACCTGGAGGTAAGGAGACTTTACGCCATGATCCGTCTACCACTGAGCATATAATAGTACTCCACCACTGCTCAGGATATTTGTCTATGACGTATAAATGTAACAGAAAGAATTTTTTATGTTATAAATAAGAATTAATTATATTAGTACCCTTTATAAAAAAAGATTGATTCTTTCGCTGTACTGGTATTTTAGTGTAGTGATATTCACAATGCCCCAAGAAGTGGTTGTAATTTAATTTATAAACTAGGTGCGTTAACTATTCTATTTTTCTAAAAAAAATTTAGTTATAATTAGCAACCAATTTTTCCAATTTATGAGAGAATTTTATTTTTGTATTTTGAGTGGTTTAAAAATCAGGGATTTGTGGTTCATTATTCATTTAATAAATTCGATTAAAAATAATTTTGATGATCACAGTACATAAATAATATATGTATATCGAAGGCTTGTTAAACATTTCGTATTTGTTTTGTACTTATGCAATTTGAAACATTTTTTCTCCCAGTAATCAATGTAATTAGGAAAAGACAGAAAAAAAAAGAAAAAGACAATAGAAAAAAACGTTATTTGCGGAGGAAAAAAGGTTTGCAGTAATGGATATAACTTACCAGATTCAGCTACGCATTTTTAATTTTCTAATTTGTTAATCTATTCTTCAATATATTTGCCCTCAGTCTAGTGTCATTATTAACAAATTGCATGCGAGCAACTTTTCCAGAAAATGTATTACAGCTGTTATGGATTAAAATTTTTCAAAAAGTGATATTTAAGATATCATGAAAGTTGGAACAAATTTGTTACTATAGCAACAACTTAAATTTTAAAAAATATTTACAAGGAACGATTGTAGTACTGATTGATATATTGATTATACTGATACATTGATTGTACTACTGATTGATATATTGAACATATTGATACATTGATTGTAGTACTGATTGATATATTGAATATTTTGATACATTGATTGTAGTACAGATTGATATATTGAATATATTGATACCTTGATTGTAGTACTGATTGATATACTGAATATATTGATACACTGATTGTAGTACAGATTGATATATTGATGCATTGATGATAGTACTGATTGATATATTGAATATATTGATACATTGATTGTAGTACTGATTGATATATTGAATATATTGATATATTGAATGTATTGTTACCTTGATTGTAGTACATATTGATATATTGGTTCCTGTTCTGATTGATATACTGAATATATTGATACATTGATTGTAGTACAGATTGATATATTCAATCTATTGATACCTTGATTGTAGTACTGATTGATATATTGAATATATTGATACATTGATTGTAGTACTGATTGATATATTGAATCATTTATGTTTGTGGTAATCACGAATAGATAATTTCATTTGAAAACGGAGTAGTTTTGCTACCACTTTTAAGACTTTGTTACGGATTTCTGAAGCTTTATAAACTATTTAAGAGTAATTCGTTTACAATGAATTTAAAAGCACAAGTCATTCATCAAAAAATACGTAGTAGTAGTAACATATTTTCTTGATTTAAATGAGCAAAACAATCTATCGGACGAGAAGGAAAAATCAAATGTTATTTTAAATTTTTTTCTTCACAACAACCATGATGATTTAAAACTCCATTCGATTAAAACGTATGGTTGTTCTCCAACTTTTTGCAGAAATTTGCCTGTACAAAACAAATTATTACCAATTTTAGACGTTAAAATAAGTATCTCGTTAGGCTTTGTGGTTCTGATGTTATTCCTAAAGAACACAAATCAATACAAAAATAAATAAATAAAAAAATTCAAGAACGCAGGAAAAATTACGTTTGTCACTCATTCAGATAATTTTGATGAGGTGATTTTGATAAGTAAAAAATAATTTCAGGTTTTTTTATTAGTTTTTTTTTAATTTTATTCATTTTATAAATTTTTAAACATTAAATAAAGAATGATAAATTAGTTAAATTATAATTTCGAAATTTTTTTTATTCGTTTTAGGGAAGTATTTTAATTTTAGTCAAAATTTCAGTCCAATTTCGGTATACCTGAAAATTCTGTCCCCGACAGAACACGCCCAGTCATACGAGGATACAAAAGTGATTTAATTAAAAAATGTGGTAGGCAATTTACCCTGACATGTATACATCAGATGTATTGCTTAGTTCTGTCGGATACTTACAAGTTTGAATTTGTATGCACATGCTCTTTTGCTCCCTAAATTCTGTGTCTCTTTAAACTAGAGCATTACCATTGTACATTAAAAGGTAAATAGTCCATACCACCTGCTTTTATAAAGGAACTTTATGCACTACTGTGAAAAAAGGCGTGTAAATTTCTCCGACAGAAATTTCTGGTAAACCTAATAGCAATTTAAAAAGTGATCAAGTCACAATCTAGGAAAGTAGTAATAACAGTCGTATCAAATTTCATCCCCTCACTCACAGAAATAAAAATTAATAAACTAAAAGCTTAAAAAAAAAGGAATTAAACAAACACTAAAGAAAGAAAAACTGAAGGAAGAACAGTTGAACCGATGAGTCCGAAAACTAGTCATCTCCACTTTTATTCAAAATTGAGATTCTTGCATTTTTAAGTTTAGATGACGTAGATACATAGCTAGCATATAAAAAGTTATAATATTAATAGTGTTTTTAGTGCAGTAATGAAATATTAATAGTATCTTATTAATAGTATTTTATTAATAGTATAATATTAATAGTATCTGTTTGTGATCAGGGTCTCGCAATGAGACGGCACAGTTCCTATCCGAACGGTGGATGGTTGATAAGAATTCTGCTCCTGGATAGCATCGACTACAGTGCTGACACAAAATATCATCAATGGTTGACGGATAACGGGTTAGAATCCTCTTGCCGTCGAGCTAACCACGGAAAGTTTTTGTAGTTTTCTTCTCTATGCTGCACGAAAGCTGTTTAGTTCCCCGAAAAAGTTCCCCACCAAGTCTAGTTTGTCGCAATGCTAGATGAAGGAGTTCCCTTGTCTTCTGGATTGAGTTCAAAATAACAAGACCTTGGGCTTTGATATTCGTAAGCTCGAAATTGCGTCGACTGTTTAACACCGGTTACATAATAAAGGACTGAATAATCGGTACGATACAGGATTGACACGTCTTATGACATAAATAAATTCGTGATAAACTCACTTATATTAGAGTGCCTGTGGGACGTGATTGACCAAGTCGGGCCTCGTGTTTAACATATCTCGATCGCATCTTTTGTCTTGAATAAATCTTAATCAATTTACTTTCGTCAGCATTATCACATGTTTTTCGTCCTTTTAATTAAATATATCGCTCATTTTTTGAAAAAAATTCTTGTGAATATTACTCACTTAAGACAACACGATTCAAATTTTTATTTAACTTTACGAAATATATATATATATATAACTTTTCTAAAATATGAAATTCTTGAAACGCAATTTAAATTGTAGACTAAAGGTTTCAAATTAAGTTTTCAATTTGATTCTGTCCCCACGGAAGTTCTTTGCTACAGAAAACAGCTCCCTTTTTCTGGCTAACGTCCAGAATTATTCCTATTTTTTTCTTCCTTATTTCAGTGGACAAAAAAGCGAAAATCTCTGTCACCTCTTGCATTTCTAAACCAGAAAATAAATCGACTCAACTTCTTAAGATTTCTTATTTTTCCTTTAGCAGCTAGCTTCGATTCATGCTCTATACTGGATTGTAAAAAAGAAACTTCCATAAGAAAAGGAACTCCATGCGCGCCATGCCAAAGAAACTCGTCGCCAAACCAGAGGTTTATTTCTCTTTTGCTTTAGGTACGTAGCTACCGAAAAAGACAGTTTTTTTTTTTTATTCTTCTTCAGAAAAGAAAAAGATTATTTTCATTCTTGCTGGGAAACAGAAGTGAAAAAAGGAATTTTTTCCCCTCCATTTCTTTCGCGTTTTCACTTTCCATAAGTCCAATCAGCGCAGGCCCCCCATATTCTTTTGCTCGCGTTTAATACATAAAATGAGACGTCCAGGGTCGCTAGCAAGAGATTGATTGCTGAAGATTCCGAACACTAGGGGACAAATTGATCTGTGTAGGGAAATTTAGAATAAAGAGGTTGTCCAAAATCTCTCCGGGAATCGAGAATTAGAAACTAAATGGAAGTGGAATGTTTGGGTTTTGAAGCCTGTTGGAAAATCCATGAATTTTTCAGCAAATATAGATTCTACTCTAAGGAAGAGGTACTCTATTGATTTGAATCTCTCTATAGTCTATATAAATTGAATTGAATCTTCTTATAAAAATCACACAAACAAAAATTCAACATAATTTATCGCCAAATTTTAACTCAGAGCTGAAAAACGAACAATTATGGTGAACAAATTAACTTATTCAGGGTAATCCAAAAATTATAAAAATTAATTGAGCCTTGTTCGAAAAATATTGGATAAAACTACTCGCAAATGCACATTAACGGGATATCCATTAAATAAATGATCTATTTTTTTAAAAAATATTAATTTTGATAGAAAAAAAATAAAAATATTTCGGAAATAAGAAAGTCATCGAGTTCCAATAGTTCCAAATTTTGCCACATGATGAACGGAAAGCCAGGCGTTCTGTTTCCCTTTCAAATTTTTTAGCCAAATTTGGAATTACATTAAATACACTGTTTCCCCCTATTTCCCCCCTTTCTGATATTAATTACAACAAACGAATTTTTTTTCTTAAATCCTTTATTATTATTTACATTCAATAGGAGTGGACTGATCATCACTGGCTGAGATCAGTGTGCGAGTGGCTGACCACTTGGATTGGTCTGAGCTGGGACCGAGGGTGTGCGGTATTGGTCCTCGTTAATTTGTTCTACCGTAAAGTGCTCCGCGTGCAAGTGTCGGGCTACCGAAGCGGGGGTGCCATCGCCTCTGCAGAAGATCAAAATTGTGATGGCATGTTTTCGGATCATCCTCAGGGATATTTCCCAGACCGTCGCCAATAGCCCATTGTGCAGCTCTAGTGCGACGTAAATGAACTACAACAACAACAACCTAACTTGTTTTTGTTGTAATAAGCCTATTAATAATAACCCAAAAACAGCCGTTAAGGCGAAATTTGTGTTTCATAATAAATTGATTTATTGAATAAGGAAAAATTTTATTTGTCTCTGATCGTCAACTTAAATCCATTTTTTAACTGAAAAAAATTTCATTTTTTGAGCCTATTATGCTATTTCCTACATACAACGTCTAAAACCTGAAAGAATAATAAACCTTTAAACCTCCATCGTCTAAATTGGGAAGATTTTCTACTACTCCCTCAAATGGAAACGCCCTAAAAGGTTTAAAAGTATCTCAAACCACGTATTTATTCTGTTTATAGATCTGGTTTTAAAACGTGTTTCTACTGTAAACCTAACTATGTAAAGTCAACAGTAACTGCTATTGAAAAAATTAAATTAAGTATTAAAGCACAAAATCGTTTGGAAAAAATTTTTTGATTGGGGTAAGTTTTAACTAACATGATTGGCTGCGATCAATAAGATCATTTTCGATGCTGAAAGACACTGAGTTTAGTTTGACTTTCGAAAATCTTAGTTCGCTTAATCTAATAACGTGAAGTCTCAGGAAAGAGCAACAAATAATAAAAAAATGGAATTATTTCAACGCTTTTAATTGTGTCTGCATTTATCTTTCAGTTGTGTGTTTGATTGCCCAAAATACATTAACAGTAGAAAGACTGAAGCTTAGTTTATACCTATATTGCCTAAAAGCAGTCAGATTGACTGCATTGTGAAAAGAAATTTATTTCATAAATTTTTAATATTTTTTATATCATTTACGGTTATATAACAAGTTATTAGTAAATATTAACAATAAAAAAATTTACTTCACTTAGAAAAAAAAATTATGCATTATTATTTGTAAATTTTTTCCAAATAAAGAAAGCAGTCAAAATGACTTCCTTGAACAATCTAGTGTTAATGTCGGCTGATTGATTACTCTGGGGAACTAATTTTTTGTTACATTTACACAAGTATTTGGCTTATTCTAATTCAGGTATGGGGATTTCAAATCTGAAATTGGTTTTGGTCGGAAAGCTACAGTGTTTTTTCAAAATGATAATTTTTATTTTTTTGTGTGAATGTACAAGTTTATAAAGAATGTATAGGTTTATATATCTACATATACACTTATCTGCTCATTTGAAAATAAAACTTCAGACAAAAAATATATGACTTTAACGTGTCGCATCATGAACTGAAATGTAGTATCGATTTTTTCCTGATACTCCCTACGCAGCCGAGAAGTGGGACACTTATTATTCACTCGAGTGAATTTTAAAAATTCTTGTTAGGAATATATTATTAAATTTTATAAAAACTGTAGTATGAAGACGGAAACTAATTGCAGTTTTGAGATCAGCGACGTGAAAAATAACTAAGATCCGCTTAAAAACCTCATTCAAAAATTTTCTGAATTGTTATTTATTTTTTTACCCGAAAGAAGAATGTGTAGTACTTATGTTATTTTATTCCAAGCATTTAAGCACTCCGTAATGAGAAGTTATATAACGATTATTTCAACAAACTTATTATCAAACGTTGCGACAGAGCTAGCAAGCAAATCTTTAACCTTTTAAATTGTTATATAAAATATTTCTTTCTCCAATTTTCAGGAAAATTAATTAAAAAAAACTGAGCTACGATCAGTAAATTAATGAAGAGAATATTGAAAAAAATAATTTTATTAGGATAAAAATTAAATTTTTGATTAAACTCACATAAAACTTATAATATAATTGTTATTATATCTTTAAAAACTATTGATAAAAATGTCAATACAAAATGACAAACATAAATTGTCGCTACTATTTATTCTCTTTAAAAATGATTTTGAAGAGTAAATTATTTTTTTTTTAAAAAAAACTTCTTATTTTTAAAATCTTGTTTCTCTTCAGTAAAATTTATAGTTTTTTAAAACTATTCAAATTTATAAATCAGAAATTTGTGTTTTTTAAAACCTTGTTTTTGGTCTTAGACGTCCTTTTTTGAATAAATTAGTTAACATTTCTTCAAACTTTTCGGCAGTTTAAGTAGCATTGTTGCGAATGTGTCGTAGAGATTTAAAAGAATAACGGGCAATAGTTTCGAGTAGTGAAAACAGGGTTTTCGAAACTTCAATTCAAGTATGGAGTAATTTTGATAGAAAACACAAGTTTATAATTCAAAATTGCGAGTTTTTTATTTGTGCATACAGTTTTAGGTTTTGCGTAAATAGCATATTTGTTAAATGGATTGTATAAATTTCGCTGAAGTATAAGCGATCTTTTGGCGAAAATTTCAATGGTCATTTAGCCTAAATTTTGCTGAATTTCGTTGATAAATTGCTCGATTTAAAGTGTGGGTGACTCGAAGGGCTAACACTAGACATGAAAATAACCGCTCACCGCAAGACGAGTAAGCAAAATAGAGTAAAAAATAATTAAATTAACTAAGCAACCGGTCACTTTTCCCATCGTTTTCATTTATTTATTTATTGATGATCGTTTAATGATAAAAGTACATCAAAGCAAAAACAGAATTCTGAAAAACAGAATTTTCATTAAAATGTCCAATGTCTCCCTCCATTCAAAATTCTGATCCTAAAGAATCCATCAATTGGTGGTGGAAAGATTCATTTGGAAGGAGAGTTTTTAAACAATTCAAATATTTCAAAGTCGTGTAATGTATACATTATATGCATTTGGTCACCCCAGAGACTTTTAAATAAAGTATTTTAAATTTTGTCACAAATTTATATTATTTTTATAGTCGAATTAGCTTTTTATAGCTGTATATAATTTCGAATATGATTTTATCGAAGCAAAAAATAAAAGTTTGTGAAATGAAGCTTTTAAATGAAAATGACCAATCGATATAGGTCACCGACTTATTAGGTGTGAGGAAAAAGTGACTACTAAGTTATTAGAGCGCCGACCAGCCTGTGTAGGGGGCAGGGTACTGTCCTTGAATCTGAAATGTTCTGGGTTCGAATCCCGGGCAAGGCATGGATGTTCTTTCCTTCCCTGTACTATCTGTCCTCACTGTGGGAGCGACGTTGGCCCAACTAATATGGTGCCCCTGAAAGAGATGCCAACAAAATCGCCCTGTATATGCCGGAATTGACGGATGTTAACACAGGTGTGCATCGAAAAGAAAAAGTTATTAGAGCTTACCGGCCGCAAACTACTAACTGAAAATTCAAATTTTCAGGTCTAGCTAGCACTGGTTTGTCAAAAAATTATTATGCTACCGAAATTTCATCTATCATCGACGAGGGAGAAATTATTTACATTTTAGTGGTATCTAAACCAGGTAAGTTTCAATTTGTTTAAATAATTCATTATCTACAACCTTATTATTTTTTGTGGGCCATCGAAAACCCAGGGCTTGTGACATAAGCCTTTTTGAAATTTAAGACGACTAATTATGATCCCCAAAACAGGAAATTTCACGGCATGGGAATAAATTAACAATGCTAAAAATATTGTTCAATCGAGAAAGCGTGTTCTCTCTCGTGTAATACTTCATTTTTTAATAACCCTGAACTGGAAGCTGCTTCGCTGTCGTATTCTTTTTGTTCGTAAACATTTTATTACACATATGTTGCAAAAATTTAAATCTGGCTGAATTTCGTGATACATTTCAAAATGAAACAATGAATATTATAGTAATGCAAAATAATTGAAATTGTAACAAGTTGTAGTGTTAATCGAAATCAAAAATTTGTAGATTTCAAATTATTATTTAATACTTAATTATTAACAGTATAACGATGAAAGCGGAGCATATGAAAAATATATAATTCTTATGATACACGATGTTTTTTATGAGCCATTGATCATTTTATGATACTTTTTTGCTCTAAGCGATAAAAGATATGTTTTTATTAGTTCATTTTGTTGAAAGAATCTTTTTTTCAGTTTTTGAACATGGTTCATAGCATTTGTAACAGTCTTTGAAACAAAAAACAAAAGGTGACGTCAATTTCAGTTTTATTCTTACTGTCTTGTGACTGCTTTTAATGAAGAATTGATGATTTGAGGAGGAAAAAACTTCGAAAAAAGTTAACAGTATACGAGACGTGAAGGAAGAAAAAAAAGGATGACTCGGTCGTTAGCGAATTTTGCTAATGATTATCTGAAGTTTAATCGATTTCAATTAATTGCTCATTAAGGCATACATGCTAGACTGCTTAGACATTTAACTAAAGAGTACAGTTCGATTGTAAAGTTAATAAATATTAAAAACGGCATCTTGGGTGTCCATATCTATTTATCAGTTATCTATATCTTTAAAAAAGGGACTATGTCTAATGCAAAATTACTACATATTTCTCTGATGAGGAGCTATACTTTATGCATAAATATTTTATCCTCACAAGACTTTGGTGGGGTGTCAGATTTAAAATTCAAACCAGTGTTAGAAAAAAAAAATTAATTTTTAATGTTATGATCGAATTTTCACGCTCAAGATTATTATGCAATCTTAATAGTTCCAGAGTCTCACCGTAAATTCGTGAATTAATTTGAGCAGATGATCTTTTAGGACACTAAACGTGCTTTTTTTTAAGTAAATATTTTTTTTACCGATTCAAATTGTTCACCCACATAATATGGGGATAATCGTAATCTGAGAAATATGGTCCCATTAATCTAATCACGACAGCGGTTGAAAGTTTGGGTCTTTTAAAATGTTAATTTCACTTTTTAAATATTTCATTATTCTCTAGAGCTGTTTAACACGTTGAATGCCATGGGGCTCGCCGGTGACCGGGAATGAGTTTGTTCGTTGTACCACGGGGGTCACCGGTGACCGGCGAAGCCAAGAAACACATAATTCGAGTAAATTTTTAATTTTTTTTATATTATTATCGTTACTAAAATGGTTTAAAGAAATTAATGCAATATAGAACACACAAAAATAGTTTTATTTATATACACAGAGATGCCAACTTGCTCCGGACAGCGAATAAATATTTTCAATTGGTAGTTTATTAATTGTGATTCTTGGTTTAATAAATTCAATTTAGTAGATTTTTATCCACCACTATTTCTGAACAATTGGTAGATTTATATAATTCATCACTTTAAGCACATATGTCATGCTAGACCTTTTAAAAACTGGCAAAATCTATCTAATATTTGCAAATTCAGTTTGTTGTTATTTACTGTTTGGCCCAGACGAGCAAGCCACGTAAAATTAGCGTGGCATTCAAAGTGCTAAGGGAATTAAAATAATCTGTATATAACTGTGTATCTCGTATATTCAAAGGTTATTTCTTTTTAATTAAGGGAGCTAATGTGGACAATTTCTACGAATTTCCCAAGAAAGCTATTAATCATTATTCTGAACATAGCTTGTATTTTTAAAATTAAAATTTTAACAATTATCTTTATTTTTAATGACAGATGTGCTAATTTTTTAGCATAGTTTTTTAACAATAGTTTTTGCTCACACTTGCCCCATGACCCGTGTTAGCGTGGACACGTCTTAAAACTTAAGTCTTTAGTTACTTACAATAAAAAGCAACTAAATTCAAAATGGAGCTAATTTTAAGCTGTAGTTACTCATAAAAAAGCTAGTAAAATCAAAATGGAGCTAATTTTAGTTTAAAAACACTGTCTTCAATAAATAATCTTAAAAAAATTATGATATTTATTAATGTTAATGTCTAACATATTGCCTAGTAGTAGTCCTAGTATGCATTGGCTATTGGGCACCTAGGCCGCAAAGCTGCCTTGTTTTATAATGCAATCAATTTTCTCTTCACCGTAACATATCAATAATATAAATTCCCTTGCGTCTTTTTTTAATTGTATCTTTTTTCATAAACATGCAGGCTTGTGTGCCCATTGCAATGTGCGGCTTAGAAGCCCCTGTTAAAATGCTTTCGTTCTTCTAAAACCATGTGATTGTGATTTCGCCGGTTTTTGCCGAACTTTAAAGTGTAACAAAGTTTCAACTTCTTCCTTAGATTTTTATATTGAATAAATTTAGTTTAGAATTACAGTGATTACTGCGATGCATAAATAAACACACACAAACTCTACATTTCATTATATATAGAAAATGAAAGAAAAAAAAAAAAGAAAAACTTCATACATCAATGTGAACAAGCGTTCTCAGATAAAAACTAATTACGACATAATTTTCACACCAGTATTTTTTTTTAAAAAAGGAAATAAATTGTTCCCAAACTAGGACAATGATTTGCGATACCTGCGTTTCCCTGTTCTTCTGTCACCTTTGCCACAGCTTCATTGATGTTAGCTAACTACAGCTTAGAACTTTATTTTTCTGAACCTCTTTCAATATATCATCATCGATTGATGCAGCTCTCCATCACATGTACACTGCGACAAAAAAAAAAGAAATCGGTCGAATAATTCCTGGAAAATTAAATTTTTTCAAAATTAAATTTTTCAGGAATTATTCGACCGATACATCCAATGATTTCCACTCCATTTTTATGAAAAACCGCAATAATCTGATGAAAATATAGATTTGGATTGGCAGTATAGACAATGTATCTGTTACTCTTTTATTTTCTTCAGTTTATTTGTTTCTAGTATTTGATAAATTCTGTCGTCAACAAAGAACAGAAAAAGCTACATTGATAATTAATCGAAAAGCATTTATGCAGTAATTACAGAATATAACACTTATCCATATTTATTCTCCTATTATTTAAAAGAATTAATGCAGGGTATATTAATATGCATTATTGAAAATTAATTTAAAAAAAAGAGGAGCTAAAATAGTTAAACCACATCGTTACTGAAGGTGCTTTGATTTTATTAGTACTTGACATCATTAAAGATAACATTTCCAAGAAATTTGCATAATTAAATAAATAAACATAATGATTAAAAATATTTTATAAATTCAATAAATAATAATAAAAGAAAATGATACATTAATTCTTCAATCAGCATGTTACCACAGCGTGGCGCTGTGCATATTTGTTCGGAAAGTGTTACCCTTAAGCCTTTCTTTGAAAAAACATTGTGTTGTCTTTTTAGATGCTCTAGAATTAGAGGAAAAACTCTTTATATATTTCTTTGTGGATCGGGACTGCTTGCGAAACAACTGTTGCAAATTTGTCGAGAGAAATTATTTCTTTTTTTATCATAGTGTGAGCAAAATATATTTATTGATCTAGATTAACAATTCTACACATATTTAAATTTGAAAAATGCAAGCAAATATAAATTATACACGTTGCCAGCGTCTTAAAGTTACTTAAAATTTTGTTTTGCTCCATTTTATTGAAATGTTGCATATATAAACTAGAAAATAACTCCTTTAACTGATAATTAACCACGTATCAATTGCTCAAACTTAAATATTTTACAGCCAGAGCCACACTTTTTTGCCAAAAAAATTAGACTGTTCCATGTTTTTGCTAGATGTGTTGTAATATTATTTAGAATTTTTCTAAGAAAAACATTATGGCTTTAGTCTATTGCATTATTTCTCATTTTACAAACACCATAAGGAAAACAAAAATGAAAAACAATCATGTTTAACAAAGTTTTTCGCCTTTTAATAAACTAATTTGGCTTTAATTTTTTTTAAATTTCAATCTGTCGACACCATGTTAAATTGGGTTGTAAACTGAATATTTAAAATTAATAAATAGTTCAAATGTATTCAAGTACTTGACATCTTAATCAAATATTAATTAAAAAATTAAATTGCATTACACTGGCCACAATTTATTGGGATGCAGATCTTCATGAAAAAAGAACTATCTACGTGTGTATAATAACTTGATAAGTATAATATATCTTTCTGAAAATATTTTAAAATAAAAGGCTCGGATTATTTGAAACTAAGCCACACGGTAAAACCTCGATTTTTATCAAAAATCATGTCCTCAGAGAAAAATAAAATAGAAAGAATTGAAATAAAAAGATAATTTGTTTAAATTTTTTTTTCTTTACTTCAAGCTAGAGCCAATAAATTTACTTGTTTTGTTGTGCTTTTTCATTCCTATTTATGAAATTTGACACTTGAACAGAAAATGGGGATAAAAATAAATTTGTAGAAATAAGAATTTATTTGACCAGTATCCCGTATCAAAAACTCAGCAAATAAATTATTCTTTTGATAGAGCTCATTTGTCATTGTTTGTAGCAAGACGAAGATTTCTTTCTCTTTTCAAGTTATTCGTATGAATAGTTTACTAATGAACAATAAAACGATCAAACCACTGATCCAAGATTTAAAATATGACATTTTTCGGAAATCAATTAGTTTATGTATTGCTTAGATTACACTGACAGAAATTTTTCCAAAAAATCATTAAATAAATTTTTTTTAACTGTTATTTTACCGTATTTAAACAAAACTTTCTAACAACTGTAAATAAAATGGTATTCAAACTGTTAACTGTGAGAAAAACCGTTTGATAACTGCTTTCACCTAATATGGGTAAACAACTAGAATTTTACAGCACCAACTAGGCCCATCCAATGAAGCATCTTAATTCCTTGGAGCTGAATATATAGTACTATAGCCAAGGGACTAATCTGTTAATCTCAATACCGACAAAAAGGGGGTTCGACTCCCAGCGTTGACATCACATTATTTCCTCCAACTCAATTTCCAGTGTCCCACACTCTCCGTTTTCTGACCATGAACTTTTAAAATACGATACTTTCATTCACTCATAGATGGCAGCATCATCAAGCTGCTTAACACAAAAAAGTTTAGTATTTCCGATCTCTGGCGATAAGTGAAACAATCAGAAAAACAGATTAAACAACATAAAATTTGTCCCCAATGTCCAGCTAATTTCTTTTTTACGATTTTGAAACCATGTTAGTTGTAAATGGTTCAAAAACCGTATAATTTTGGATTATGGGTTTTTAACCTTACCAGTTATAAATGGTTCCAAAACCTTAAAGATAAAAACTTTCAATTAACTGTAAAGTTTCCTTTACAGTAAACTTTACGGTTAATTGGATACAAAATGCTGCCGGCTACTCTTCCGTAATTTTAACTGCGTATGTATTCTTTATTAATTCATTAACGAATGACTTTATATTTTACAGTCATGAAAATCGTGCAGTTATGAAAAATAGATTTTTCAGTTTAAATTTAGTGGACAGTTTATTTCATTAGCGAACAAGTAAGAAATGAAATAGTGATTGATGACTAGAATACATATTGATCAGACTAGGAAACAAAGTTTAAATAGAATGGAAAAATAAAATCTTCAAACATAAATTTCGATGTCACAAAGAAAAAAAATTCTGGTTAAAAATGATAAGTCGCAGTTGGGCAATAGCTTCTTTAATTTAATCTTACCTTTTTAAGGACATTTAATATTATATTGTGGTTTTTAAAGTTTTTTGCAGTGGTACTAAATTAATAAATTGATTTAATTCTTCCAGCATTTTAAAACAATATTGCATTTTTTATTTTATAACCGACGTTGAACAGCCGACCCAATTTTGAGTTTACAACTTCCAATGTTAAGCTCTGTAGCCTTGTAATTTTGAACCCAATCCAGAAGACAAGGGAACTCCTGGATCAGGTAGTGGGAGAAATTTTCCTTCGTGGAGGACATTTTCATGGAACTAACCCGCATTTACGTTACATGGAGGGAAAAAAACACAAAAACCTCCCACAGCTGGCCCGACGGCAAGGCTACTCTAACCCATGACCCGTCTATCACTTAGGGTATTCTTCGTCCGCACTGTGGTCGATGCAAGCCGGATGCTGAATTCGTATCGACCAGCCATTGCTGGAAGGCGAACCTATTCCACCTCATTGGTAGGCGAGCTCTCTATCCCTTCGGCCATCACGGCCCAATATTGCATGTTTATCAGGTCCTTAAAATGTTTAAAGTTTTTATTATTTCAGTAATAAATTTTAAATTAAAAAAATGAAATACTAGCTCCATCCGCTCTGATACTAGGAAAACACAAAATGTTGTAGCTTTATGAAAAAGTGGTAGAGGATCTATTGTTGTTGCTGTCGTAGGTCATTAAGGCAAGAGGTGAAATTTTTCTTGTTTTTCAGTGGCTCCATTTATGGCAAAGAATTCAACTTCTGCCACACCTATACGTCACACCCGTTTATAGGGCTGACCCATTCATACATCCATTCATTCATCCACAGTTCGTAATTTTGACCTGTACCAAAGAACGATCACTTTCTAATTCAGTACCGCCAGGGGTATAATTTGATATGGGAACATGGAGGACTTTTTAACCAGACAGATTTAACGTGCACCAATCACCATTTACTACAAGGGGAGTCTTCGGCCGACTGGATTCGAACTCCCGTTATCACGAATGTGAGTCCAGCCCTGCCGACCAGGCTATCCCGGACCAGAGGATCTGAGCTTCAACCAACCAATGTTGGCTATAATTTTAATCTAGAATAAAAATTGCAGCTGTGTAAGAAAGAAACATAGATTTTACAATTATTATTTATAAAAATGCCTTATTTTGTCCAATTTAGGGCACCAAAAGATGCGTGACCTATAAATACATACCTGCCAACTTTTAATCCCTTCCATTATCATTTTTCCCAGTGGTATTAAAATGGAATTAAAACTTCAATTTTAAGCAAACAAATACGTTGCATTTGAGAAATCTTAAGTTGACAACAATGATAGTAACGCATATTAATATATTTGCTTCATTTTTGTAAGAATAGTGGTGATCAAAATCATTTAAAAATTAAGTTTATAAGGAAAAAAAATAAGTATATATTTACTACCACTTTAAATATCAAAATAAAATCTTCCGGAAAATCCGGAAGAGTTGGCAGATATGAAAATTGCAGTAATTACTCAAAGGAGTTTAAAACTAGAGAATTTAAAACTCATTTCCTTTAGTTTATTATTAAAAGTAATTGCTCCGAAAATCTTCGATCTTGAAATATATTCTTTATAATGGTACTATCTGGAGGTAATTACAAATGAATCCTTAAAATTGAGGAATTGAATATTAAGGAAATAACTTTTTACCATTGTTTCATATTTCTTGGAGCTAATTACCCTCTCAAGATAAAATTTAAAAAAAAAAATGAGATGATTGTTTTACCAGTTTTCAACTTTTTTGAAAAAGTACACAGGAACCCATGCGCCTCTTGGATTAAAGTACAGATTTCTACAATTGGTCATAAGTGTTCAGTATAAAGCTTAAAAACTTACATCCATGATTTTATTCCTTTTTCATTTCAATGCGATTCTATAAAGTATATATTGTTCTGAACTCATTGTGGATGTGACTTTCACAGATTTGTTCTAAAAACGTCATTAGCAAAATTTTGTGAAGAAGGCGGAGTTACTTTCCATGCTGTCTTTAAGAGATGCAATTAATCAAGCCGTGCTGTAATTAGGTGGACGAAAACGTATTTTGATGAAGTTTCCCAAAATCTTCCGGCACATCTGACATTTCAAGCAAACAGAATTGTGATTTTAAAGAGTGCCATTTGTAGATGGCTTTGACATTAAAATTCGAGAAATATTTATTAAGAGCTGCTTATCAACAATGTTGTTCAAGGCAAAGTGTCCCTTTCATGACAGCTACCGTAAATTTAAGTCTTCTTCACTATCAATAAAATCCTTAAATAGATGAATGTTTTTATTTTCGTAAATCTAAGATTGAAGATTCATGGTAGAAATTTATTTTTTCAGTGAAAGAATTGTAATAATGAGGGTTTTTTATCTTCGCTTTTTTAGCATTAACCCCTTGGGGACGGGTGATTCAGAAAAGCTTTCGTACAAAATCAGAATCAAGTTGTAATTAAATAAAAAACGGTAACTTAAATGTAGTCTTTGCTAATTTGACAGACTTACTTTGCTTTTACTTTAATTACTGCTAGTTTAATCATATATATATAATCAATGTTTGTTCAAAGTATAACTAAGTAGTTTTATTTTGAACAAAGTATTGGTGAATTAAATAAATAAAACAATTATAACTCCACCCACAAATAAACTGCTAAAGAATTACTTTGATTACCAGTTTTATCTTTTTACCCTGATTGATACGGTTTTATGCTGGCACGTATTTGTGACAGTCGGTTAAAGCAATTTAAATTTTTTTCGAAAAGACAAATTTGTACCGATATTGGGCTGAATATATGAGTAATATTTAAAAATATAAAGAAAATTTAAATATCGAAAATCAAACATTCTTTGAGTTTTTTTTTTTCCAGTTTAATTTTCTTTTTTAATGTCAAAGGAAAAAGCTGTTTTCCATTAGGACTTAAAACTTTATAGTTAAAAAAAAATTTAATTATAACTTTTATCGCAAATACTAACTATTTCTTTCTTTTTTTATATCAAACTGATTTGTTAGGTTACCTTAGTCTGTGGTTTTGTAGAACGACAGGGTTGCTACGTATGATTACAAAAAAAAAAAAAANTAAAAATAAAAAAAGTGGTGACTTATAAAATTCAAAATTTCATTAAAAGGGAATAAAATTAGCAACATTTTATAGCTTTTTTTTTTTTCAATTTACTATTGAAAATGAATATGAACAATGCTTCTAATTCAAATATGAATAAATTGAAAATTATAAACTTGAAATAGTAGTTTCGATTAAACAAGAAAAGAGATAATAAATAATTAAAAGTGAATTGAGTTTCAACTACTTTTTACATTTTTAGTTGCCGGTGGCATCACTGCATGGAGATAGCGGGTTGGAATCCCATCGCAACCGTAGTTGTCACTACGAAACTATTACGAAACGGATTTCTCTTTTATGGTAACCCGTACGGAGGCTTAGTTGCAGTTCATTCACGTCGCACTCAAGCTGCACAATGGACCATTGGCGACGGTCTAGGAAACATCCCTGAGGATGACCCGAAGACATGCCATCACAATTTTGATCCTCAGCCGAGGGGATGGCACCACCGCATCGGTAGCCCGACGACCTGCACGCGAAGTCGAGCACTTTACGGTAGAACAGTTTGACGAGGACCAATACTGCACACCCTCGGTCCATACGCAGACTGATCCAAGTGGTCACCCACCCGCACATTGACCGCAGCCAGTGATGCTTGACCTCGGTAATCTGCTGAGAACCGCTTCTTATCGATCAGTCCACTGTGGGAGGCCTTCTTTCCTCTGGAAGGTGTTGGTTTAAAGCCCTGAATGTACTTTGTATTGTCCTTCTTTAATTTGTGCCATCTGTTCTTCAACTTTACAAACTTTGAAACGAACCCACAAGTCTGCAGATGCAAATAAAATTAAAAATAAAGTTTAAAAATAATGTATGCCTAAATAAAAAAAAATTAATTTTTAGATAATTAAATAAAATGCTCAAAATATTACAATGAAAAAAAATTATTACAATATTTAAAAAATTGTAATTAAAATAATTTTTGAAATTTATAATAATCAAAATTTCGAAAGTTTAAAAGGCATTTTTTAAAATAATATTTGAATTTATATACAAGTTAACCACGTAAAATATTTTTTATGTGTTTTGTAAAATGTGTCATTTTGTATTTTAAAAGTTTCTTTCCAATTTCTTTCAGTTACAATTTTCAACACTATTGAAGAATGTTCTAAGTTATTACATATTATTTATTTATTATTCGAAATAATCTTTCACACCAAAAATTGAAAATATATTTCGAAAAAAGATTTTTCTATTATTTATTAACTTGTTTGGTTATTATTATTATTTTTTCAGTTAAGTGATAATGCCCAAAATTTCATTATAATAAATAGAATTGTTCCAAACTTTCTATCCATAATACCACTTTTAAAATCGATTGAAAATTGAGGTCAGTTGAGAATTCCGAAAACAACTTTATTTAAACCATTTCTAATAATAAACTCAAAATGCGGCTGCGAATGGAAAACAATTTTTTTTACACACTGGAGCAAAATTAAAGGAATTATATCAAAGAAGCTTTCAAGTCCTGCTCTTTTTGAGCACGACATTTTGTAAAAGTATTGAAAATTACATTTAATTTCTGAGAAAATAAGCATATTTCAAAAAGAATTTCTCTATTTATAACATGTATAAGAAAATCCTGGAAACCGAACGTTTTAAATCATTAAAGTTCTGGTGAAAATAACAAGATATTCTGTGAAAACAATTAAATAATTTATTTTCGAATTCAAATTAAACAAATTTAGCAGTTATTTTGATAGACATTGAAAACAAATATTTCAAATCGCGTATAAATTGCCAACGATGAAAAGGCTATTAATGTATATAAAAAAAGTCAAAAGCGGCGTTGCCAACTTAATCCGCTTTGTTGTAATTTTTGCCTGAGGCGTCAAAATTTAAACAGTCGCCAATAAGCGCCGCTATTATATTCTGAGTGCGGTGGCATAAGCAACCATACCAAAAACAAAAATTATGTTTTACTCTGTATGGTTATTGATTTTGTAATTTTGATTTAATGCGCAGTATGGTAGATAATTTATTTACCATGACATAACACTGGGGTTGACATAGCTCTTTTGTTGCATTTATACAAGCACTTGATTTTACCTAATTCAGGTGTGAAGATCAAAAATCAACTTTTTTTGGAAAGCATTGATTTTTTTCAGAATGATAGACTTAGTTTGGTAAATTTTTTGTCTGAGTGTACANTGTAGGTACATCTACATTTACTTCACATTTTTGGAGCCAATGAAACTGTTCAAAGTTTTTGTTGTTAATATATTTCTGACATAACTCAATAAGGGTAATGAAGCCAAATATCTTCGCTTTTGCATCAAACAGAGTTTCATTTGTTCCTTGAAGTTGCTTATTTAATATATTCAGTTTCTCAAAAATACCGGCTAAATAACTCACAAATGCTTTACCATCGACTGTTAACAGATACTTCATTTCAGGTTCGTCGCCTAAAAAATCGCTAAGTCATGTAACATTTATCGGCCTCAATTATTTATTTTTTATTTATTATTATTTTTCTTTCAATTTTGGCACCGAAATCTAGCATTGCATTTAAATGGCCCGGAGCAAAAGGGTTAAACTCGTGTCGAGTCAATTTTCGAATTGCCCCCCTTAACAATCAAAATGCCCCCCAGTGGGGTGTGGGCCCCACGTTGGGAAACACTGACTTAGGGTATTCTACGTCCGCACTGTGGTCGATGCAAGCCGGATGCTGAATTCGTATCGACCAGCCATTGCTGGCAGGCGAACCTATTCCACCTCATTGGTAAGCGAGCGCTCTATCAATTCGGCAATCATGGCTCAATATTGCATGTTTATCAGGTCCTTAAAATGCTTGAAGTTTTTATTATTTCAGTAATAAAATTTAAATTAAAAATGAAATACTAGCTCCATCCGCTCTGGTATTAGGAAAACACAAAATGTTGTAGCGATGTAAAAAGTATCTTTATGAGGAAGTGGTAGAGGATCTATTGTTGTTGCTGTCGTAGGCCATTAAGGCAGGAGGTGCAATTTTTCTTGTTTTCCAGTGGCGCCATTTATGGCAAAGAATTCAATTTTTGCCACACCTATACGTCACATCCGTTTATAGGACGGACTCATTCATATATCCATTCATTCATCCACAGTTCGTAATTTTGACCTGAACCCAAGAACGATCACTCTCCAATTCAGCACCCCTAGGGGTATAATTTGCTATGGGAACATGGAAGACTTTGTGACCAGACAGACTTAACGTGCACCAGTCACCATTTACTACAAGGGGAGTCTTCGGCCGGCTGGATTCGAGCTCCCGATCTCACGGAGTCCAGCTCTTCCGACCAGGCTATCCCGGTGAAAGGATCTGGGCTTCAACTAAGTTGATGTTGGCTATAACTTTAATATAAAATAAAAATTGCAGCTGTGTAAGAAAGAAACATGAATTTTACAATCATTATTTACAAAAATGCCTTATTTTGTCCGATGTAGGACGCAGAACGAGCACCAAAAGATGCGTGACCCATAAATAACAATAAATACTCAAAGGAGTTTAAAACTAGAGAATTTATAACTCATTTCCTTTAGTTTATTATTAAAAGTAAGTGCTCCAAAAATCTTCGGTCTTAAAATATATTCTTTATAATGGTACTATCTGGAGGTAATTACGAATGAATCGTTCAAATTGTGGAATTGAATATTAAAGAATTAACTTTTTACCATTATTTCATATTTCTTGGAGCTAATTACCCTCTCAAGATAAAATTTTAAAAAAAATGAGATGATTGTTTCACCAGTTTTCAACTTTTTTGAAAAAGTATACAGGAACCCATGCGCCTCATGAATTAAAATACTGATTTCTACGATTTGATCATAAGTATTCAGTATAAAGCTTAAAAGCTTGCAGCCATGATTTTATTCCTTTTTCATTTCAATGCGATTCTATAAAGTATATATTGTTCTGAACTCATTGTGGATGTGACTTTCACAGATTTGTTCTAAAAACGTCATTAGCAAAATTTTGTGAAGAAGGCGGAGTTACTTTCCATGCTGTCTTTAAGAGATGCAATTAATCAAGCCGTGCTGTAATTAGGTGGACGAAAACGTATTTTGATGAAGTTTCCCAAAATCTTCCGGCACATCTGACATTTCAAGCAAACAGAATTGTGATTTTAAAGAGTGCCATTTTAGATGGCTTTGACAGTAAAATTTGAGAAATATTTATTAAGAGCTGCTTATCAACAATGTTGTTCAAGGCAAAATGTCCCTTTCATGACAGTTACCGTAAATTTAAGTCTTCTTCACTATCAATAAAATCCTTAAATAGATGAATGTTTTTATTTTCGTAAATCTAAGATTGAAAGATTAATGGTAGAAATTTATTTTTTCAGTGAAAGAATTGTAATAATGAGGGTTTTTTTCCTTCGCTTTTTTAGCATTAACCCGTTGGGGACGGGTGATTCAGAAAAGCATTCGTACAAAATCAGAATCAAGTTGTAATTAAATAAAAAACGGTAACTTAAATGTAGTCTTTGCTAATTTGACAAACTAACTTTGCTTTTACTTTAATTATTGTTAGTTTAATCATATATATAATCAATGTTAATTCAAAGTATAACTAGTTTTATTTTGAACAAAGTAATGGTGAATTAAATAAATCAAACAATTATAACTCCACCCACAAATGAACTGCTAAAGAATTACTTTGATTAGCAGTTTTATCTTTTTACCCTGATTGATACGGTTTTATGCTGGCACGTATTTGTGACAGTCGACGCGAAAGGGTTAAAGTGCGGAAACGAGTGTTTGTCACATTTCCCGTAGGTAATGTTGCATTAACGGTTTCTGTACCGTTAATAAGTTCGTTTTACTCCATCTTGCAACTAATTTCTTGGTTCTAATTGTTTAATTTGATTCTCTTAATATCGAAAAATAAATTTATAAATAATATTATGTTGGTTTCTTAAACTGTTATAATATTTCAAACCAGTTGATTCTTCATAATACAGTTTTAAAATAATTGGTAATTGGTTTATTCAGCCATTTTGGTGATTGTTTGGTTGCATTTACCATGGCTGAACGCCCTTACATAGCAAGACGGAAAGAGCAAAAACTGGAACGAAAGACATTTATTTCATTCTAGCATTTTTTTCGAGAAAAATAAAATATCTATACCTATCAAGATTTCTTTTTTAATTTTATCATATATATATATATAAATGCTTCCTTTTCAAGTTAAAGTAGATACTGTTGAATAAATTAAAAAAAAAAAAAAGAATAAGTAAACTCCTCCTGAAAACTAGCTATAACTGAAATGGTTTTACTACCAGCCGTTCTTCTTTTCCGTCTCGGTTTCACCCCTGGCAATTACTTGATTATCTAAATATAAAGATATCTCGAAATATTTATATTTAGAGATATCTAAATATAAATAAATAACATTGTGTTGATTTAACATACAGAAAAACTCTGTTGTTCGAGTAATGATCTTATTTTCACTTCAACGAGTGCTTAGTATACGCAACTGCCAACTTATAAGCATTGTGGGTAAAATTTTATTTTTACATCTGAAGTGGCAGTAATATTTGTGTTTCATATTTATTTTGTGGATTTCTGAAATTGATTTAAAATGATTTTGGCCACCATCATACATAATAAGATTAATAATTGATAAGATTAATAAGTGCATGATAATTGTAATGCTTTACCTTTGCAATTTCAATACTCGGAAAATAATTCCTAGCAGAGACAAATTTGTACCGATATTGGGCTGAATATATGAGTAATATTTAAAAATATAAAGAAAATTTAAATATCGAAAATCAAACATTCTTTGAGGGTTTTTTTTTTTCCAATTTAATTTTCCTTTTTAATGTCAAAGGAAAAAGCTGTTTTCGAGTAGGACTTAAAACTTTTATAGCTTAAAAAAAAAAATTAATTATAACTTTTATTGTAAATACTAACCATTTCTTCCTTTTTTTTTTATATCAAACTGATTTTGTTAGGTTACCTTAGTCTGTGGTTTTGTAGAACTAGTCCTAGTGTTTTGATTTTATTGGGCACCTGAGCCGCGAAGCGGCCCATATCCCATTCATCTGGAATTTTAGAACAGTTTTGGTTGAGCAATGAGGTAAGCAGGCAATGGAGTTGCTTTTATGAATGGTTTTGAAGAGCGACAGGGTTGCTACGTATGATTACAAAGAAAAGAAATAAAAATAAAAAAAGTGGTGACTTATAAAATTCAAAATTTCATTAAAAGGGAATAGAATTAGCAACATTTTATAGCTTTTTTTTTTTTTCAATTTACTATTGAAAATGAATATGAACACTGCTTCTAGTTCAAATATGAATAAATTGAAAATTATAAACTTGAAATAGTAGTTTCGATTAAACAAGTAAAGAGATAATAAATAAATAAAAGTGAATTGAGTTTCAACTACTTTTTACATTTTTAGTCGCCGGTGGCATCACTGCATGGAGATAGCGGGTTGGAATCCCACCGCAACCGTAGTTGTCGCTACGTTCGGACTATAACGAAACGGATTTCTCTTTTATGGTAACCCGTACGGAGGCTTAGTTGTAGTTCATTTACGTCGCACTAGAGCTGCTCAATGGACCAATGGCGACGGTCTGGGAAACATCCCTGAGGATGATCCGAAGACATGCCATCACAATTTTGATTCTCTGCAGAGGGGATGGCACCCCCATTCGGTAGCCCGACGACCTGCACGCGAAGTCGAGCACTTCACGGTAGAACAATTTAACGAGGATCAACACCGCACACCCTCGATGCCTACTCAGACTCATCCGAGTGGTCACCCACTCGCACACTGACCGCAGCCACTGATACTTGATTTCGGTGATCTGCTGGGAACAGTGTCTTATCAATCAGTCCACTGTGGGACTCCTGTACGGAGGCCTTCTCTCCTCTGGAAGGTGTTGGTTTAAAGCCCTGAATGTACTTTGTATTGTCCTTCTTTTATTTGTGCTATCTGTTCTTCAACTTTACAAAGGTATATAACCCGTACTTTGAAACGAACCCACAAGTCTGCAGATGCAAGTAAAATTATAAATAAAGTTTAAAAATATTGTATGCCTGAGTAAAAAATTTTAATTTTTAGATAATTAAATAAAATGTTTAAAATATTACAATGACAAAAAAGAAATTATTATAATATTTTAAAAATTGTGATTAAAATAATTTTTGAAATTTATTATAATCAAAATTTTGAAAGTTTAAAAGGAATTTTTTAAAATAATATTTGAATTTATATGCAAGTTAACCATGTAAACATGTAAAATATTTTTTGTCTGTTTTGTAAAATGCGTCATTTTGTATTTTAAAAGTTTCTTTCCCATTTTTTTTCAGTTATATATTTCAAAAATATTGAAAAATGTTCTAAGTTATTACATATCATTTATTTATTAAATTACATTCGAAATAATCTTTCACATCAAAAATTAAAAATTTATTTCGAAAAAAGATTTTTCTATTATTTATTAACTTGTTTGATTATTATTATAATTATTATTTTTAGTTAAGTGATAATGCCTAAAATTTTCATTATAATAAATAGAATTCTTCAGAACTTTCTATTCATAATACTGCTTTTAAAATCGATTGAAAATTGAGGTCAGTTGAGAATTCCGAAAACAACTTTATTTAAACCATTTCTAATAATAAACTAAAAATGCGGCTGCGAATGCAAAACAACTTTTTTTACACACTGGAGCAAAATTAAAGGAATTATATCGAAGAAGCTTTCAAGTCCTGCTCTTTTTGAGCACGACATTTTGTAAAAGTATTGAAAATTACATTTAATTTCTGAGAAAATAAGCATATTTCAAAAAGAATTTCTCTATTTATAACATGTATAAGAAAATCCTGGAAACCGAACGTTTTAAATCATTAAAGTTCTGGTGAAAATAACAAGATATTCTGTGAAAACAATTAAATAATTTATTTTCGAATTCAAATTAAACAAATTTAGCAGTTATTTTGATAGACATTGAAAACAAATATTTCAAATCGCGTATAAATTGCCAACGATGAAAAGGCTATTAATGTATATAAAAAAAGTCAAAAGCGGCGTTGCCAACTTAATCCGCTTTGTTGTAATTTTTGCCTGAGGCGTCAAAATTTAAACAGTCGCCAATAAGCGCCGCTATTATATTCTGAGTGCGGTGGCATAAGCAACCATACCAAAAACAAAAATTATGTTTTACTCTGTATGGTTATTGATTTTGTAATTTTGATTTAATGCGCAGTATGGTAGATAATTTATTTACCATGACATAACACTGGGGTTGACATAGCTCTTTTGTTGCATTTATACAAGCACTTGATTTTACCTAATTCAGGTGTGAAGATCAAAAATCAACTTTATTTGGAAAGCATTGATTTTTTTCAGAATGATAGACTTAGTTTGGTAAATTTTTTGTCTGAGTGTACAAATTTATTATGAGCATATAGTTACAATATATATTATAGTGTGAGACAAGTTATTGTACATACACACACTTGTCTGTTCCTTTGAAAATAACATTTAGGACAATACATATGACTTTAACGCGCGCTTCAACCCCTTCCCTACGTAGCAGGGGAAGTGGGAACATTTAGTATTCACTCGAGTGAATTTAAAAAAATTCTGGTTCAGAATATATTGTCATTTTGATTAAAATCTGGAGCTTGTAGAGTCAAACAGATCGCAGATTTGAAGTAAATATTTGCGCTTTCTAAAAAGGTGTTTTCTCAGTGCTAACGAAAAGCTAATTAAATTGAGATTGTATGATGGTGTTTTCGTAAAAATTTAGCCAACAATTAAAAACAATATCACAGAGCTAGCAAACCTATAATATATATGTTTGAATTATAGAAATGTCAAAAGCACTTTAAACCGTATTTATTTATTAAGGAATAAAATTCGATTCTGTGAATTTTGCCATCACATTTAATATGAAAATACAATCTTCCTGGAAAACGGGAAGAGTTGGCAAATATATATNCAACGAACTTTGTAAATGAAGAGTTAGTCAGTTGATGTAGTTTCTATGTGAAACTGGGAACCTGTGTGGTTCGCTCCTAATTGCTTAAGAGTCTATGTGACTCATGTTATTATTGAAGAATGAATATTATTGTCATTGTTATTGATCATATGGTTGATTGAATTAGTTGATGATAACCAACATCATCACATTATGGTGTAGTTTGAAGTAACTCGGCATATATACCTGATAATTTGGTGACAAAAGTGTGAGCTCACGCGATTACATCCTCAAAAAAGGAGTGCTTTCTAATATTATATTAATGCAGCAAAAGCAAAATATATCAATACTATAGAGTGAAGAGCACCCAAAAAAGTTATTATTTTTCTTAATTTTTTAATTTAGTCGGCTGAACTTTAGAAGATAAAAACTAAACGAGACGAGAATAGAGGATGATGAATGATAATTAAACGAAGTTAAGATAAAGCTAAGATCTAAAAATCGATTTTAATTGTCAAATTAGGAAGGTTGACTTTAAATCACCAGAACAATTTTATTTGTCAAACGAAATTGCAGTCATTTGCTTTAGTTCCCCAGAATAATTAAGAAGTGCGAATAGTCATCAATAAATTTGAAATTCTGAGGGTAATTTACTTCATTTTGTATTCTGCAGTTTCAACAAGTTCATTCTTTTTTAATTCTGAGTTTCCCCATCACCTCTTTATATTCTACTATATTTTTCCTCAAAAAAGTGAAAAAAAGTAGCAAAATTTTTCATTATCAGCGGCTCCCCTTCTTGCAAAAGAATTTATTAAGTAGCATAAAATTTAACTCTAAAATTTGTCAGAATTTTAGCTGATTCAGAAAGCACTCTAAAATCTTCACCATTTCCAGAAAATTGGATAAAATGGTAGGCTCTTTGAATCAAACTTTTTAATCAAGGAATTAAATATAAATATATAATTTTCTTACCGCGCAGGCCCACTTCTTGCACAGCTGGTTATTAGTATTTATCTAAAGAAAACGAAACACTTATTGGTGCATATTAAACCATGAAATATCTAAAATCATAATTGCCGTGCTTTAAAAACTAAACCAGTTGATAATGACTTTTTTTTTAATATCAGAAGCTTAAAAATTATTTTGTTGTAGTTAATAAAAGAATACCGAACACGCTGTTAGCTTTTTAAATAAATTGAATTGAAAATAAAATTAAAAAAATTAAGCGAAAGTATGGAAAATTCCAATTCAAGTTCAAGAAAGTTTATTTAATGATTTGTTTTTCATTTAAAGTAGTTATAGCATATTTTCCTTGAGAAATGTTAACGAAAAATGTCAAATGTTATCAAATTATATAAAAAGGAAACAAAAATGTAGTTTGTGAAATTTTTATAGTATTTCTATTTTAAGACATAAAAAAATTCGTTCGTATAAAAAGAGATAGATAGGGAAAAAGAATTCAAGAACTAAATATGTATTAAATAAAGATAAAAAAAATCGAAGTATAAATTCATTAATCAATTTGAACATTGAAACGGATTATACTTTATAATTACTTATTAAAAATTACGTAAAAAAAATATAAGAATATGAGAACATTTTTGAACTGTGATAAAAAATTAAACAATTTACATATCAATTAACTGATATATTTCACACGTCGTATTCTTTCTAATTATTTACTAAGAAATTGCGTGTAAATAAAGCAAAAAGAGATTTCCTGAAAATATTCCCACAAAAAAAAATAAAAAAATCGAGGTATATAGGTATATATGTCTCTTCAAAAACCGGAAAAATCTGTCAGCGTCAAAAAAAAAAAAAAATCGAAGAGTATTGGCATATCCATTTAATAAATGAAAAAAATGGAGTTGTATAGAAAGTTCTCCTGAAATTGTAGTATAATACAGTAAATATACTATAGTTTTCCTGTAATTATTTCCACTTGAAAATCGGAAAAAACATGTTCACAAAAAAAAATTGGGGAATATGGGTAATTTTTATTTAATAATAAAAAAAAACTGTTAGCATTGTGGAAAAAAGTTCGAGTTGTACAGAAACACTAATAAAACACTTAAATAATATAAAACATGAGTAATTAACTCTTCAATTAATTGATATCTTGCTTACATTTTATTCTTTCGAATTATTAACTAACAAATTGTATAAAAATAACGTAAAACTAGATTTTCTGAAAATATTCCTTTTGAAAAATCCGTTCACAAAAAATATTAAAAAAATAAAATCTAGGAATATAGGTATTTTTATTTAATAATCGGAAAAAAAATACCTGCTAATAGCACGGAAAAAATTTTGATTTGTACAGAAACACTGATAAAACCCTGAACTATGATAAAACATTAAGCAATAAACCCATCACTTATCAATTGATATCATACTCACGTTTTATTTTTTCTAATCATAAACTAACATACTTTGTAAAAATAATGTAAAACTAGATTTTTGAAAAAGTCCCAATTTGAAAATCGAGAAAATCAGTTCACGAAAAAAAGAAAAGAAAAAGAAAAGGAATATTGGTGTTTCTATTTAATAATCGAAAAAAGATCTGCCAACATTGTGGGGGGAAAATCGAGTTGTATAGAAAAATTGATAAAACAATTAACATTGATAGGAGTGTAAGTAATAAACCTATCAATTAATTGATATCTTGCTCACGTTTTATTCTTTCTAATCATTGACTATCAAATAGCGTAACATAAATCCAGATTTTCTGAAAATATTTGATTTGAAAATCGAAGAAATCTATTAACACTAATAAAAATAATAAATAAGGAGTATAGGTTTTTCGATTTAATAATGGAAAAAAAGATGTTTTCGTATTATGGAAAAAAATCGAGTTGATAAATAGAAACATTGATAAAACACTGAACTATAACAAAACATTGAGCAGTAAACCCGTCAGTTAATTGAAATCTTGCTCACGTCTTATTCTTTAAAATCAGTTTACGTAATAGTTCTTCAAGATGTCCTCCTACGACACTTATCCACCATGTGGGTGATACAATTCTTAACACCTACAAATGTTCCATAGTTCTCGATTTAATGAACATTTTCCTGTCGCGTGGGGTCTTTTATGGCTTTTGATGAATCCCTTTCTTCAAGCTTAAACGGCCTCATCCGGACTTCGCTTTTTTTTTCGAAGTTCAAGGCCGCATTTTGAACATTTCGAATTTTGCTGAGTTAAAGTGGCGTGTATAAAAACTGGTTAAGGTCACCCCCTTGATCAGGGCCCCTTCATCATGAAAAAAAAATGTAATATCAACTTGACCGCGAATTTCTTTCGTCCCTAAAGGGCCCACACCTGTTAGAGGTCGTTCAACTAAGGAGGTTAGGCTAGCCTGTGACCCATATCGAAGGGGGGCCCCTCGAAAGGGTTCCCTTTTTTTCTCATAGTCCCAACAATAGGTTAGAATCGTGGGTTTATGTGCATTACTCCCCGCATTTGACATTAACTGGTTACGTAAGCTTGAAAAAATAAGAAATTTTTTTAAAAAATGAAAAAAAAAGGCTTTTTTTTTAGAAGTTCAAACGCGGAAGTCGGATATATTTTTTTAAAAAATTGCATTGTAATTTAATATTTCGTAAATGTTCTCTGTCTGTTTTTGAAAAAAAAAATAATTTGCAATGTTATTAAATTGGTTAACGGAAAAAAAAAGAGTACCGAAAAAAGCCCCTTATAAAATTGTTCGGAAAATAACAACACGTTTCAACGATTAAACGAATTTAACATCTGATTCGATTTAAACCGTTGAATCCGATTTTAATCTAATTAGTTGCAGGAATGTCACAAGGGACTAAAAGTGTCAAAAGTGGTAGAAACTCAATTCATTTCTATTTATTTATTATCTCTCTAATTATTCAATCGTAACTACCGCTACGAGTTACATTTCAAATTATTCATTTCTAAACTAATATCATTCTATGCATTCACTTTCGTTTGTGAAGTGAGAAAAAAACACCTAGTCACCTGTGATATTGTAATGTAATAGCATGCAAATAATACTTTTCAACTTTTGATTTTTTTAAAAAACAAAATTGCATTAAAATGAAACATTACTAATGAAACATGCATTAAAATCACCACAAGGCTAACTACATGAGAGACTATTATTAGTTAATTCATTATAATAACATTTATTATGCATTATAATTACATTTAAAAAGTAATGGTAATGTGTACAACTAAAAAATTATATTATTAATTTTATTTCACGATTCCTCGTTTTTTGTCATGCTTTTGTCACATGAAATGTAATAAAACTTTTGTAAAAATGTTGATCGATGTTTGAAATATCTCAGTACTAAATGCCACAGGATAAAAATAATTTAATTCATAGTCATAGAAAAAACTTGTTTAAAATTGTTATTTCCAGTTGTCCCACTGGCATTTGCAATTTAAACTTAATTTTCAAATAAAAGATTTCATTTCAAATTAAACTTTGTACATTATTTAACTTTAAAAAAGTGTCTAATTGCATTAAATAAATATTTCATTACATTAATTTTGTGTTCAATGTTCTATATATGACAAATTCATGTAAAGTAGTGCTCGTTTTTATGTTTTTTTTCCATGCTTTTCTCCCAGTGCTTTTTATCCCACTGCCTCTAAAATCAAAAAGTTAATGATCAAAAATAAATATGTATTATAAGTCAAAGTTTCAATCAGAAACTATTTTGATGACATCTATAATATATAAGACACTTATACATGTGTAGCAAAAGAAGTGATACAATTTCTTTTTATCGTTGGCAACAGAGAACTGAAATGTCAAGCGAGTTGGCAGTCATAAGCGTGAAATACAAAACATCTAATGAAAGCGGCACCTAATAAATAAAATCTACTAAAATAATAATAACACCATTTAGACATGCCTTTGTGTCTTTCTAAGCAGATATCCTTTAATTTATTATTTAATTCAGTTTAATTCCTGTATCTTCAAACTGCTTTAAAATTTGTTGTCGTGTCTGTACAGTGCTAAAATAAATAAATAAATAAACAAAACACCATGAATAACCTTTTGATAGGATTTTCACGTACTAGGACTCAATCTTAATAATTTGAGGGGGTGACAGCAAATATGTCAATTAGTCAGTGCAGACGATATTTTAAGTTACGAACTATTAAAAAAACTAACTACAACGATTTAGTAAATATAAATACTTTTGGTTAAGAAATTAGAAGAGAGAAAAAATTGAATACAAGTGTCACGTATTTTTTTTATGTCCTGAAAGAAAAACGAAATAGCACACCAAAAAGTGATATAAAAGTTATACTATAAAATAACATCCTATATAAATTCGAAAATTAGATTTTGAAATTTATCTAGTCCTGAAGTGAAAAGTTATTGAGGTGATTCTGTAAAATACATTCTTAAATTTCGGAATTGGAAGTAAGAGGAGAATCTAATACAATCGTCACGTTTGTTTTTTACTTCAGAGGAAAGTACCACTTTCAAAAGTGACATAAAAGTTACGCTTTATAATAGAATATTATATAAATTTCAGAAGTTAGAGTTTTTAGTACTTTTTAATTTAAATAGGATGCTTGAAGCATCCCATTTTATGCCAAGTATAGAAATTTTGTAAAATGTGGTGTTATTTTAATTGAAATATGCTTGCATTGCATTAATTAAGACACAAAAAAATTTCATGTATGAAATATTATGTTTTATTTAAGAAATAAAATGGTACATATGAGCACCATTCACTAAATCAATGAACAAACCATTTAGTTGAACGCTTATTTTTTTTCTTATGAAATTAGTTTTTTTTATTTTTATTTACTGACTTGCAACTTTAATATATCATAAAAACATATGATAAATCACAAAAGAAATAATTATAAATTTTCAAAAAATTTCATTTGTCAATAACCATTTTAAGTTAATAAGTTGTTAAAAAATTTCTTAACAAAAAGTGTTTACTCTAATTGAATTACTAATATTTTATGGATGTCTTCAGAACCCTTGACAATAGCAGAAAAATGAAATTAGTGAAAATTATTCGTCGCATTGCTAATAAAAATATATTTATTGAAATGGTGCGTTTGCGTAACTTCTGCCGAAAATGGGTTAAATTTATAGGTTAGTTTTGAACCCACTTTAGTTCTGCATTTTTATAGTAAGATTTTTAAAGGTTAGATTTTTTTACCCTGAAGTCAGAATTAATTGTAACGATTCAGTAAAATATAAATACTTTTGGTTATAGAATTAGAAAAGAGAAAACAATCAAACACAAATGATCCACGTATGTTTTTCACCAGGGAAAGGGAATTCCATATTTAAAAATGACTTAAAATTTATACTTCAATCATAATAGCATTCTATATAAATTTTAGAAATTAGCATTTCGGGTATTTTTAAATTTAAATAAAAATACTTAAAGCATCCTGTTTGAAATTGATAGGTTAGTTTCGAACTTACATAAGTTATAAGTTAATTTTTAAATCTTTATGGAATGCTCTAGCTCTGAAGTTAAAATTAATTGCTGCGATTTAGTAACTTATGAATACTTCTGGCTATGGAATTCGAAGAGAAAGAATAATCAAACTCAAGTGCCACGTATGTTTTTCACCTGCGAAAGAAATACCACAGTAAAAAGTGACATAAAAATTAAACCTTACAGTCAACCTATTAAGACAATAGAATTTCCCAGCAGGTGCAATAGACCATTTCTCTCACGATGTAATTTTTTTCCTCATAACGTTGTATTTTTTTATTGCTTTTTCTCTTCATTTTTTTCACTGAATTTTAAAGCCATTTTTGTTCTGTATATGAACCTACTGACCGAATCGATAAGATGAACTTTACGAACCAGGAACTTTCCCATGAGGGGCCCCGAAAAACTTAAATGGTCGTTTCTCGAGTCCAGTTTAGGGCCCCTTTCGCCTACATTCTTTTACTTTTTTGTTTCTGACCCCTAGCCTGAGGGATACTCTTCGAAAAGTTCGTGGCAAAATTATAAATATAAACTTGAAGAAAGTGTTTACAACTTTCAAGGTAAAGTCAGCTTCAAATTAGAAATTATCATTATTTAATGATTTTGCATGAAATACTCACAGAAAAATTGTTCTAAGTTGACCCAAGATATCGGTACTTTGTGCCTTAATCCGGTGCAAAATTATTGTAAACTTAATAGGGTGTTCCACTGTTTCTGATTTAGTTAAAACAAAATATCATGTAATCAAGTTTAAGAAGTGTGAAAATATGGTTCACTTTAGCAATGTATTAAGGTTTCAATAAATTTCAACCATATGATGATATAACACGCTCCAAAATTTGTAACAGTAAATGGAGCGGCAGAAATCTGGATATTAATTTTATCATGATACACAGCAAATATTTGGATATTAATTTTATTATATTTGATATTGGTTAATTTAGCTCACAGATTGCTTAAACTTTCAAATGTACAATGTGCAAAAAAAAAACAAAAAAAACATAACACCTGGAATAATTTTATCTAATGTTTGGAGTTTCACATTCCACAGCTCTATTTTAATGGCTCGTGGAGGTGACCTCATTTATAAATAAATGATCAGTGCAGACGATATTTTAATGTACAAAACTATTGTAGAAACAAAACCGAACTTCCTCTGAATAAACATACCTTTTTTTCGACGAATTCGAATTACCGACCCCCAAAATATAGNGGGATAGGGGCCGCTAAGTGGCCCAGGTGCCCAATTTTTGTAAATAAAGTAAAGTAAGTAGCGTACGTATTCTATTAAAATTTCGTTGTAGATGTTAGCTGAATTTAGCATCTGACACTGAAGAGTTAGTAAACTTCAGCGTTATCCATCATGCTGGTTGAAGATGGACTGCTCTAAATAACTTTTTATATTATAATCGGATCTTCGCATTCTAGAAGTCAAACTTAATTGCTTAAGGGGGTGGTATAAATATGCTAATTAATAAGTGCAGATGATATTTTAAGTTACGAAATCAGTGAACCAATTTTTTATCTTTTCCGATTAAGTAGCAGCCCTGATGCATTGTGTGCTCACAATGACATAGAATTACACGCATTTTCAAGTAGAACAGATATCACAATTCAGAGAAAGTCAGCTTGAAGATGAGGGTGTCTAGTGGTCCTTCAAAATTATTATACATCGAAACTTCTCGGGAGTGACTATTCTTTGTTCCACCGTTAAATACTCGTTAATGGAGGTTAGTCGTTTTTATGGGATTCCTCCATTGACTTCAAAATGTTATCGAAGATATATGATTTTTCACAAATGATTTTAATTTTAATCAGGGTAATTTTCTTGGAGAGGAAATGTCACTTGAGTTGATGTCAGGAAAACCGGATCTATGAATGAACCTTAGCATCAATAAAACTGATCTCAAAACTGATTATGAGTAAAAACAAGCTTACCAATTAGGAAAGATTGACTATTTTTAACAATTATTTTTTTTTTGTTTAAGTTTGCTTTTAAATTTTATACCATAAAAATTAATTTTAAAGCTTGTTTGTTTCAGATGCTTAGTTTTTTCTCAAATAACTTTTTTTTCAAACTTAACTTTCAACCCTAAAAATAAATCATGGATAACATTATCCTTAGTGCACTTTGACTGCAATTTGAGGTTTATGACCACTTTCAAAAGTGGTCATAAATAGAGTAGGTCGTTACACAGAGGTCTTTCCTCGCGGTTTTACTGTAGTAGTAGTAAATAAATGTGTGCTATCTGATAAATTGGACACAAAAAGTTATAATGAAACGTTCCTGTGCACCACAATAATTCGACAACACATATAAAAACATACACAAAACATATAACATATAAAAAGTTATGTAATGAATCTGGTAAAACTTTATAGCATTTGTGTGGTTACTGAGCCAGGTGAGTTGTCACAGTTTCGCTGATATGTTAACTACCACTATGACAGTTTTAAGGGCCACTGGAGACCACCATACATTCAGGTGTACGGTGAAATTCGAACATAATGGGATATAAAAGTGAGAGCCACTTTCTTAACTCCAGAAAAGCATCTTATGATAGATAATATCGTTAATAACATTTCTTGTTGAGCCATGGTGACTCAGGAGCGTTCGCCTTCCAAAGAGGTAACCCAGGTTCGAATCCCAGAGATGGCTGGTCGATACGAATTCCGTCCCAGTCTCGCAGTTACCACAATGATGACGTAAAAATATCCTCAGTGGTAGACGGATCATGAGTCCCCTTGCCGCCCGGCTAACCGTGGATGTTTTTCGGAGTTTTCCTCTCCATGTAATGCGAATACGGGTTAGTTTTATCAAAAAGTCCTCCACGAAGACAAACTTCGCCAAATACTTGATCCAGGAGTTCCCTTGTCTTCTGGATTGGCTTCAAAATTACAAGGCTAAGGAGTTGAACACTAGTTGTCTTAAAACCCAAAATTGGGTCGGCTGTTCAACGAGGGTTACTAAATAGAATAACATTTGTTGAACAATTGGAACAAAAATATTGCTTTTATCTTCATTTGATGGTCTATTGTGCGGCCCGCCAACTTCTTATTCAGGTTGATCGGCGTCAGTTTTCCCATTTTTTAATGGGTAAGCAAATTGTTTTATAATCCTTCTATTCCATTGTTTTATAATTCATAATTCAACAATTAATTGTTATTGTATAAGAGGTTATTGTTCAACTTCTTCAAACTGCGGCCAGCCAGGTGATCAGTGCCCGAAATTCTGGCCCGTGGGCTCTTTGTAGTTGGACAGCCCTGGTCTATAGCAAGAGTTGAAAAATTGCTTTAATTATAGTACCATCTTTTTCTGACAAAAATTTTTGTGAAATAAAAATCTTTCTAAATACATTCAAAGAGAAATTAAAATTTCATTTGAAGTAAGAAGTTATTATAATAATAATCACTTATTTTTAAACAAAAGGAATTATTTTGAATTTAATTATTGAATTTTTACTTATATTACATTATTTTCGATGTTTTAGTTATTATTCATAACCTTAACCTTTATGTGATTTTGGTATCTAAAGCAATATATTTATTTTTTTGTTATTATCTATGTTCTATTGTACCTTTTTTGTTATTGTTCTTGTTATACCGTTTTTTATAATACATTATACTTTCTTGCATATCACTTGGGATTAACACATTAGAAAAGTATTTGAAATTATGAAACAAACGCTTTTGTTATTATTTATAATGCATTATATTTTTTATTATTCTTATTACGTCTTTTTTACATTATATGATACTATTTTGTTAGTATTCATATTTAATTCATCTTTTTTTATTATTAATACACAATAATATACGTTTTATGCTATATTTAACTCTCGGAGATAGAAAATTGTTAGTTGTGATTTCTGTTTCAAATTACAATACCTTTCCTATATTTTTACATTTTTAAGATGGCTAATATTTATCTATACTTTCGCAAATGTTTTGAACAAAACCTTTAGTTATCCCAAAGTTTAAACATTCTATACTTTAACTCGATTCTAATTTCAATTCAATCTGTTAAAGAATAATGCTATTCCGATAGACGCTTCTTGATATTGTGATTTTTAATTTCTCAGTTGGAATATTTTCAGAACTTAAGCTTTTAAGTCTAAACAACTTTATCAAATTGTACCAAAACAGGAACAGTCGACAGGTTGGACCACTGGAACTTTTTGATTTGACTTCGCTGCCCAGATAGGAAGAATCCTTAAAACATGCCTATAAATTCATAAGCACAATTTGTTCACTTCAAAATAAAAGCAAGCTTATTTGACGTACAGAGTTAAATAGGCTTCCAATTCAGTCTCTTTTTGCAAGAACAAACAATGTCAATGTGTTGAGAAATACGTCTCATAATTAATTTCAAAAAAAATATTGTAATAGGAATAAAAATTCAACAAAAGCATGTTTTGTCAATTCTTTTAAAGAGATTTTCCTGGTTAGGAAAGTTAGAACCTTTACAGTTCAGTTCATACTTTTATTTGCCAAATATTGATATTGGTCTTGCATTATTCCACAACCGCAATCTCAAAAAATCGTCGCCAAATGAGCCGCCAAGCTTCATCATGAGCGAACACGGAGTAAAGCTCCCTCTGCTTATTGGCGAATAGCATCCATAATAAACAGACGATAATCCTAATATTTCAACGGTAATAGATCGTTTGAAGGGTTCCGCTCCGAATATTTTGAACAGTCACGGTCAAGGACATCTCAAGGAATTCCTGCACCAATCCCTTTACTACCCTCTCTCTATCAGCATTTGCAATCCCTTTAGAATTGGCACAAATAGCCGCTCTTCCGCATTTTGAGTAGTCGAATAAAACTACGATTTCTTACTATTCACAAGAAAGGAAGATATCGCTACTCTTCTTTTTTTTTGTTGTGAAAACGATAACATAGAATGCATGTTTCTATGCGTGAAATGATTCGGTTTTAGTATAAAAATACGAGTTATATTTCTCGTTTGATACAACTGCGAATACATGCCTTACTGCTTATTGATTTTGAGGCTTTCGTGAAATTTATAGCACAAAAATGCACAGATAATAACGAAGAATTAAAAAAAAAAATGTCTGTCACATTCAATAAATCAAGAGTTTTTCTTTTTTTTTTGAAAAAAAATTTCCGTCTACAAAATATTAATATTTTTCTGGCTGCTAAAATTTTTGAAAAATATATTAATAGAGTGATTATTATTTTGAAAAATACCATTGTTTACATTCGAGAAAATATGGAGTGATTGAAAAAAAAAAACATTGCGTGAAGTGGAGGTATTTAAAACTATCAATTCAGTTTTCGTGCAATTCTTATTTGCTAGGGTCTCCACCCTTTCGCTAATGCACGCACAAAACTTGCAAAAAGCAATATTCAAAAATTTACTACACAAACATTTTTCACAATGAGAATACTGCGTCGCGGCAAAATTACGATTAACAGATAATAATCCACGCAAAACAAAATAAAATTTGTTGGTGCTGAAAATAGTCAGTTTCATGGTGATGGTGGTGTCGCGTCCATGGAAGATCAAATATTATGAGTTGAAAGCACACAGGCAGCAATCTCGATCATTTTGTTCGAGTCGAGTCACTATACGTCAAAGGGAGGGTATCCCCCAAGGAAAGTCAGGGGGCGTAAAATTGCAGGGCAGTCAAACACGAGAAGAATCAGTTTTATATAATTGAAAGGTTTGGAGATTATAGTCAAAAGATTATAGCCACATTAAAGCCACATTTTTTTCTAAAGGTACAATTTGACGCCAAAATGTTTTTTTAGTATAAAATCACTAAAAACGATCTTCTGAAGAAGTCAAAAATGTGACTTATCATTATGCAGTCTTAAGAATATTCATTCAGTCAAGAAGTAAATGAGAAAATGAGATAGATAAAAGTAAATTTGAAAAGTGTAACAAAATGTAGGAGAAAAAAAGCAGAACATCTCCCTTGCCCCAGTTGGGCTCAAAATTGGCTTAATATAGTTCCTATTAGAACATGCACCGAGGGACCAATATTGGGATGGCTAGATTTTTTAATATTGGTCCTAGAATGGCTTTTAATATTGAGCAATGACAATTCGATATAGGGCCGATTTTGGTTGAAAAGTGGCTCTAAAATATCGGATGAAATGGACAATTCTATATAGGGCCGGCATTGGTTGTATAATGAATATAATAAATTAGCTTATCTAACAATTCTATATCGAACCAATATCGGAAAAGTCCGGCCCTATTTATACATATTGAGTAAAAGGTTAATGGGGATCCAGTGAGGGTCCGAGTTATTTTTCTAAGGAAAAAAGTGGTAGAATATTTATTTACGCTCACATTGAGTGAACATTGTCGCAATCTACCACTTTAATTTTTTAAAAGCGAATTAGAAATACTAATATCGACTGAAACATCAGTAATATAGCATCAACTGCTATAGCAAAATATTTTAGGTTGTTGTAAACAACTAAGAATTAAAGCTTTCAGAATTTTTGGAAATTTTGCCAGCATTTTAACATTTTCGAAGGCCGTGGTAAGTATACTTACCACCAATTTTTAAAGTCCACTAGAAGAAAGTGAACTTTTTTACCACTTTTAATATAGGTTTCTATTTGCTAATAACTTCAGCTTTCTTGAAGTGCGTTTGAATAAAAATGGTAACCATTTGTTAGTTTAAGAAAACGTATAAAGGCTATAAAATACATAATTTCTTTTGAAGCTTATAACATTTCTGAAATATATTTAATAAATAACAAAAAATAAAAGTCAATAAGCTCCTAATAGATCGTGGTAAATATACTTTAAAATTTAAATAAATTTTTTGTAATCTAAATGAGTTTTTTTTTTCTTATATGAATTACTATTCTTATATCAATTTCAATTCCAAAAATACTTTAATTTACTTTTACTGGAAATAAATGGCTCATTAAGGGGTTAGAATCGCACCACGAGAGGTGCGAAGCAAAGTGACGTTTTTCATGAACTTTTGAATCATTTATCTGTAGTGGAGTGGAAAATAACTTCAAATCAATTTTGCAAAGAAAAAAAGGAATCGAATATTTAAACATAAACTTAGATATCACTAGAAGAAATTTCCGTAAAAATCGTTAAAAAAAATGGCAGCCCTGTATAATTGGGAAATCAGAAATTTCTCTCACATAAAAAAGGAAAAAAACATGAATTTGGGCCATATATAGAATCTGATAGTGGGTTGGAACATGCTTCTCATGATCTGTTAAAAATTAAAAACTGGTGGCTTACTACTTTTGGAGCATTTCCATATATGAGGGTTACCACGGACGACTAAAAACGCAAAAAGTGGTAACTAATAAAAGTCGAAATTTTATTTAAAAAATTTTTTTATTTGCAGCTTTTTATATAGCATATTTTTTTTCAGTTTATTATTGAAAGTGAATGCAAAGAAAATGTTTTTTAGCTTAAATATGAATAATTTGAAAGGTAGTACGATTGAATAAGTGTTGGTTACAATTAGTGTTCCATAGTGGTTACAATTACGATTACCATAGTGGTAGTTACGATTGAATAATTAAAGAGGTAATAAATGAATAAAATTGATTTGAGTATCTACCACTTTTTACATTTTTAGTCATCTGTGACACCCTACATGTATGTCGTTATGAATACAAAAAGATATTTATTTTTTTCTTAATTTTTATGCTAAATTTTGAAAACATTCTACACTTGAGGAAACGCAAATGAAACTATTGAAACTTACTAAACTCTTTCGTAAACAGAATGTTCAAACCTCTTATTTATATGTTATGAAATTAATATATTCGAATAATCAAAAATTTTAAAATTTAATCCTGAGTTTAAAAAAAAGCGGGGTTTTTTTTTCAAATTGAATTTAAGTATTAAAAATTTATTTAAAAAATTTAAATTATGCACAGTTATCACCCAATTTAAAAAAAAAAATAAATCAAATTCAATGCAAACATCATTCAATAAAAAATTACATTAAAATAGGTTTAAAAAACTATATTAGAAAACTAAATTAGGAGCTTTAAATTCATCGTGTTTAAATTAAATTTCAGTATCATAATTTAATAAATGTACAATAAAGACTTTAGCTTGAATTTTAATCGTTATTTGATTAATTAAAAAATATATATGAAAGGAGTCATTCTTTTTTATTTATTCACAGTTAAAATAACTCTGATAGACTATAACTTATTTTTAAAAATACAGAATATAAAGAATTCTTAACATGAACTGATTTCGGGAGTGCTAATCCCTCTCTAAGAAAGTTTTAATTTGTTAGAAATCTTTAAAGCTATCCTCGCCCTAGAAATTAGATTATTTTTACCTCTTATTATCGTCTCCTTCCAAATGAAATCGGACTGCTAGACAATTTAAATCTGATTATAAAGTGCCCTTCAAAAATGATAAAGTTTGATTTTAAATTTTGAAGGTTTAAAAATACCACGCTCAGACGCGTCTCATATGACAATTTTAAATTTATAGTCTCTAAAAGTTTCTCATAATGTTATAAGGAATCCAAGGTCAATGTGTTGAGTTCATTGGAATTTTTCTAGGTGAGTGCGATTTCGAAGAACTTTAATTCAGGAATGAAAAAAAAAATCGAGAAGTTGAAAAATGGTGAAAATATTAATTTAAGTCTATAAAGTAGGATAAAATACATGGCTGTGGAGTCGCAGTCGTAGAAAATTTTTAAGGAGTTGGAATTGGTGTTGGCAAATTATCTCGACTCCTCCAGTTAGTCAAAGTAAAGTTGTGTAGCTTAAACGATGATTAAGTTATTTTACCTTATGATAATAGTTATAATTATAAATACAAAAAAATTGCTAAATTAAATGAATATTATGACAATTTATTAAAATTATTACTGATCTCAAACTTAATTAATCACATTTCAACTTTTTGAGTCCATATTTAACCCTTTGACTACTAACAGGACTCATTTGTCCCAACAAATGTTTAAAAATTACTAATGGACATATGTATCCCACCATTAAGTATGACCGGGACATATATGTCTCAGCCTCTAAATTGATAACTGCTTGTCAGAAAAATCCCAAATACTAAATTTGCCTTATTTGTGACCTATTTTGTCCTTTTGAATAAAAAACGGGACAAAAAAATCATTTTTTAAAATTCGTCATCAAAAGGTTAAGTGAAGTATTGAGGAAGAACACAGAAAATCGTGGTAACAATTGAAAAATCGTATTTAATAAATGAATTTTAAATTATTTTCCAATTTATGAATTCCAAAACCAAATTTATTTAGCTTAGTTTTGAAATTAATTAAAAAAATATGCGAATGAATTTGATATATCATCTTTAACAGTTTCCCAGTTCATGAATATTCTCTAAACAATTTTTTTTTTCATGAGGCAAAAGTGTGTTTATGAGATTTTGATAAGTAATTCCTTTTTTATAATGGTTTTGCTCGTTTTCAATATTTTGTACAAATATATTTCATGAAAATTTGCTTATTCAGCTGTTGTGTTATAATACAAAATGTAATTTTAAATAAATTGCATTTGCCTTTAATCATACATTAACGAAACAGAAATATGTAATTTTTATTCAGCAATTGCTTGTTATTAATACTTTTTTGAGATTTGGTGAAACTTTTGAGTATAAGTCGGAATCGAGCTTTCAGGAAAGTCCGAGGTCGGAGTTGAACTCTCAGGAAATTCTTAAGTCGGAGTCGAGGTCCCAGGAAAGTTCGAAGTTGGAGTCCAACATTTTAAGTAACGACTCTACAGCCCTGATAAAACCTAAAGTTCAGAAATTTGTAGTTTCATCGGTAGAATTCTATGAAACCACGGAGAAAATATCTATGAAATGAAAGTTTTTGTTTAGTTTTGTTTTGTTATATTTGAAACAATAAGCATTGAAAAGCATTAGTATTGATTATGTCAAATAGAATTAAAAAAAATCTTAACGCACCTATGAAGGTCTCAATTACAATTTGTGCATTTATTTAGAGTTTTTATGGTGCTTAGAGAAGAAAAAAAAGTAAGGACAAATTATTCTTTTCTTTTCATTAAATCTGTGTTTGGATGGAAATTCATCCAAAAAAGAATTTATCTAGTACTCAGATTTTCTAAGCAATAGGAGAAATTTACAAAAAATGGTATATTCGAGCAGTAATAATTGATTTCTAAGCATTCTTATAAGATATCAAATAGATAGAATTGATTCTCGAATTCAAGAAATTTAGTCGGTAGTTTATAAATAATTATATTATCACTTCAATGCAGAAAAATTACACTGATTCACAGTTTAATTTTTATGTAAATGCTTTTTAGAGTTACTATACGAAATAGTTTTCAAGTATTTTTAAATTCATCTTTGAGGCTTTATTTTTTAGGAAAACATTTCAATTTTGCGCATCAATTTTTTTTTTTAAAAATTAGTATACATAAATAAAATTGGAATTTTTAAGGGTTATAACTAAGTTAAACAGTTTTAACATCTAGATATACCTCCTTAATTTACATTCCTCCTTCCCACTTAAAATCAATGAATTATTCTCGGTTTTTCATTCTTTTTTTTAATAAGCTCGAACAAAACCCTGGTGAAATATCGTTTGAAATATCAAAAAAATTAGACCATAAATTTCATTTTAAAACAGTCTCTTTTCAGTATAATGATATTGTTTGCTTTTTTCATCATCAGCAAGAGAGAGAGAAGGATAAAACTTATCTCTAACAGCTATAAATTACTTAATATAACAGTTATGAAAATAGCATATTATTTGCTTAAATACGTTTATCGCAAATGGCGAAATAGCTATTTATAAATAGGCTTAAGAAAAATCAACGCAGTCATAAAACTTCTTGTAAGTTTCATGATATTTTTAATGATATGATTCTTATGATATTTCTTCTTATAAGTATTTTTTCACGAAATGTCTTTGTAATAGTCTTTCGTTGTACTCATAAAACAAATATAAATTTTCTCTCAGAGAGAACACTTTAAGAAAGCTCAATCTTCCATTTTGCATTGTACGATCACGGGGGGTTTCCAATCCATTCGAATAAGTCTTCTTTACACAAAAGGAAATATCTTTATTCTGTCTTTTTCACGCTCAAATCGTCCTCCATCTAAGCTGACTTCCATTTGAAATCCATTTGTGCATTGCACCAAGGGAGCAAGATGGTCCTTCCAGCACCCTAATCGCATCACATGCTTCCAGTCTGCTTTGCAAAAGTATGCGTCCACCATCTATTACCATGGCAACAGCATGATGAGAAGGGGCTATTTTTTGGACGTCCGGGCATATGTCCAATGGAGTGTCCGCTGAAGAGTTTTGGCAAGCTTTTCTGGTGGTTTGGGCTGTCGATTCTCGTATCCACGTTCATTTAATGGAGTTATTTTATTTCGCATTTTTTTATTTTTTAAAAAAAGATTGAATGAATGAACACCGGTTCAAGTATGAAGAAAAATTGAATTAAATTACTCTTTGAGAAATGGCGTGGAAGCAAAAGATTGTTTACGGTGGTCGTTTTATGTGGTTTTACTAAATGTTACTTTCGTTTTATAAACTCTTATGACTCCCCTAATTCTCTTCAAATTTCAACGACAAACTTTCATCATAATTGATGCTAAATTTTTTGAAGAACTACCTTTTTTGATGTTTAACATACTATTTTTGTCCTGCGTTTACAAACCCAAAGGATTGTTTTACAATTATTCTTTTCCTCTTGACGACGATAAGTAGATTGTTATATCAATTTAATTAAAAAAAAATCTTTTATTTTTGAATTAACACTGGCTTGGATCCGCAGATTGAGATTCTGTTGTGATGAAATTTAAATCTAATAAACTTGTTCGGATTTTGTTGCAAGGAAGGGTTGCCACTGTCTACTAAAAATACTGACTAATAGAATTCACCATTTTATTTAAATAAAATAAAATTTAAATTTTTTAGAGCATATCATTTCAGTTTACTATTGAAAGAAAATGAAATGAATGTTTATGTTTTAACTGTGAATAACTTGAAATGTGGTGGTTAGGAAAGAATAATTAAAGAAATAATTAATAAATAAAAGGGAATTGAGTTTCTACCGCTTTTTGTGGGAACCTGTGGTATCCATGCAATGTGATTTTACTCCCCAATTTCTTTTTTTAACTTTTTATTTAATTTTTGGTTACAATAAGAACTAAAATATTTTTCGTTATCTGCTCTACTTAGTAGAAGTACAGAAAGGTAATTCTTAATGTTGTTTTAGAATTTAAAATAGTTATTTTGTATTTATTATTTTATTTGTTCACATTTAAGGGATGCCACGAGTGTCTAAAAACGTAAAAAGTGGTAGTAACTGAATTCATTATTTTTTTTTCGTTATAATCTCGCTCATTATTTAATTGTAACTTATCCTTACACTTAAATTTTAAATTAGTGATAATTTAATCTAAATTTTTATATACAGGAATCCCACGAAAAACAAAAAATAAAAAAAGTTGTCGAGACTCAATTCATTTTTACTTATCTTCTTCAAGAATGCCACAGGCAACCATTTTTATTTAACTATTATCTTTTTAATCATTCAATCGTAACTATCACTATGACCTACATTTAAAATTACTAATATTTAAAGCAAAAACATTCTTTGCATTCACTTTCAATAGTAAACTGAATAAATATGCCATAAAAAGTTGTTAATTTTAATCTCTTTTAATAAATGTGAGAATTTTTATCAGTCACCACTTTCTGCATTTTTAGTCGATTGTGGCAATTTTGCAATGGTTGCCTGCAAACTAAATATAGTTTTACAAATAATTCATCATAAAAATAAACATTACTTATTAAAAAGTAAATGTAACTGATTTACTACTCAATAGTACTTAAACGATAAACAAATAACTTTATCACAAAATGCAGAAGGAAGTTCTATCATGCGATAAATATGCTATATTATGCGGGAACAAGATATCTAGTTTTAAACTTTTAATGAATAATAATATCCGAAATATTGTAGTAACAATTTTATTTTTAAACTATGGATCATAAGTAAATATTATAGGTAAATACTAAAAAGTTAAGGATAAATAAATGAATAATTCACAAGTAAATGCAGTCACAACTTTTATTAATTTTATTTTGATGAAAGACAAAAATGTCTAAATCTTCTTTCATATTGATCATATCATGTAATTTTTCTGCCCAATAAAAATGCGCGAAACGGTATGACAACCAAAATATTTTTTGGTAATATTTAGAAACATAATATATTTTAAAAAATAGCATAATGTTAAAATATACTAAATTTAACAGCCATCTTACTTATCCCTTTTACGACCAGATGAAATTTAAAAGTATCTTTTTCTTTCGTATGAAAAAAAAAAAGGAAAAAAACTCAAAACGTGATGAAAGTTATTTCTCTATGAGTACAACTTCTCTGTCGGATTTCTTTTCGAATTTTTTCGAAAAAGAATTTTTTTTTTATTGCTGAAAATTACCATGTGTTCTATCCTGAATGCAAAATGAAATCTTCCGGGAAAACCAGAAGGGTTGGCAGCCATGCAATTGCCAATCCTGCTTTACTAAAATTTTCAATCCAAATTTGCCGTTTCAAAATAAGTTAATAATGTAAAAGTTTAAATTTAGTTTAAGGTAATTTTTAACCAAAAAGTATTTCAAAGTTAAAGTGGCAGTTATGAAAAAAAAAACATTGGGTTTTAACATTTTTGTGCTATTACTTTTTCCCTACACGCACTTTTTACATCTTTGTATTACCGGACTTTGTGTGACCGGACTTTAATTAAGCTAACCGGCGTCCTGAGAAAAATAAGAGCTGGTTATAAAGTTTCTAAAAGGATATTCGAAATCTCACTGTTTCACCCTTATAATTTAATATTCTAAGAACAATGCAACGATTCAGTAAAAGGAGAGATTTTGATTTTTTTTTTAAAAATTTTACAACCAGCCTTTTAGTTTCGCTTTGTTTAGCATTTTTCAACAGCTCTTTCGAAACGCTGATCAGTTCATTTAAACCTATTAACCCTTTCGCACCGACTGTCACTAATACGTGCCCGCATAAAACCGTATCAATCAGGGTAAAAAGATAAAACTGGTAATCAAAGTGTTTCTTTAGCAGTTTATTTGTGGGTGGGGTTATAATTGTTTGATTTATTTAATTCACCATTACTTTGTTCAAAATAAAACTATTTAGTTATACGTTGAATTAACATTGATTATATATATGATTAAACTAACAATAATTAAAGTAAAAGCAAAGTAAGTCTGCCAAATTAGCAACGACTACATTTAAGTTACCGTTTTTTATTAATTTACAACTTGATTCTGATTTTGTACGAATGCTTTTCTGAATCACCCGTCCCCAAGGGGTTAAGAGTCGATGTACCCATTTTGAGAATGTGTGCTTTATCTAAAATTGAAGGAATACTAACTTAATTATTTCATTCTTATTTATTTTACAAACTGATCAGGCTTGTGACAAACATGGTACATGAGCAAAAATATTTTTACATAGATCTGAGGTGGTAGCTAATAATGGAAAATATTTGGTCGATCTAAAAATTCTGCCCAGGAATGAGAAAATAATAGGGTATTTACTTTTTATTAATTCAATGGTAATATTATTGCTTAAAGAGACGCAGCATATGTGGTGCGAAAGAGCATACGCATGCATGTTCAAACTTATAACGAAACTATCCGACAGAACTACGTGGTACATACGATATTTACATTTAAGAGTAAATGCCTTACCACTTTTTGTTTTATAAATGCACCTTTTGCATCCTTGTGCAATTGACATCTATTTCATGCAAAGCTGATACGATGAAAATGAGGTTATGTACATGCTATTGATGCCGGGAATATGATGCAACACTGCAATAGTATGCTGCTATTGGTCTGATGTTCTTGTTGAAAGATCCCTTCAGGGCAGAAAGCCTGTATAAACCAAGATGGAAAAGAGCAAAAACCGGTACGGAAAGCATTTCATTCTAGCATATTTTTCGAGAAACCAAGATTTTTTTTACAATTATAGCATATGTATAAAACTGCTTCTTTCACGAAATAGATGGTAGATTTTAAAAAATAGTTAAAAGAGAGTAGGTTTACTGCTCCCGAAAACAAATTAAAACTGAAATAGTTTTACTACCAGCTTTTCCTCTTTTTCGTCTCGCTTTCACCCATGGACTCCTAAGGGATCTAAAGACCACGAACAACCATATGATTTTGACTATGTATAATGGGGTGTGTTCTTACACGGGAAGAATTTTCCGGTAGACCTAATATTAACTTTATTAAAGCACAAGAGTCCGTCCACTTGTTTTTATAAAAATCGTAAAAAATATTTCATTTACGCCCACACGTCTGGGAATGAGATGACAAAAGTATAAATTAACACCCTTATGTTAGCTGTATTCAATGAGAAAACAGCTATTTTCTGCAATGGGCAATACTACTGATTTCTAAATGAGATAGATACGAAGTACTCTATTATTAGTATGTATTTTGTAATGTTCGCATTTAAACTGAATTGTCAGCTTCCAAAGTAAGTAACATAGAGAAGTCACCTAAAGTAATAAAATGAAAACGTGATTCTATTAAACCTAGTGGATAATTTAGTGGATGTTCCCTCACCCCTTTAGTTTTAGCTACTCTGTGTGAGTAAGAACGGTCAAGAAGAGTTGTTCGATAGACAATATCTGGGTCCCCGCCCTGTGCGTGTCCTGTCTTAATGACTCTCCGCCCTCCTCCACAAATCTCTGCCTCCACAAGAAATCACTTCAATGAAATGAAAAAGAATTCCTACCAGTGAATATTTCGTTTCATGAAATAATTCTTTTAGGCAATGTTTGCATTTGATAGAATTGACTTCTTGCTTAAAGTAAGAGAGAAAAGGTAAATTTAAATGGAATAATAGAATAGGAAAGCGGCTACTAATCCGAAAAAGATAAAGAGCTGGTAATAAAAATATTTCGTTTCTTCTTTTTTCGAGAAAGGTAAAATATCTGTGACTATATAATAATCAGTGGGTTATAACGTGAACTCGTTAGAGTATATGAATATTAGGTCTACTGAAAAGTTCCGTCTGCGAAAACACACGTCACCTTAATGTGAAAGATTCTTTTATTAAAGAAAGTGGTACGGTATTTGCCAATAATTGAATAATTAAATGACCTGAAAATTGAAACTTCTGTTAGTAGCCAGAGGCCGGTAAACTAAAATTATTTAGTAGCCACTTTTACCATAAACTCAACGAGTCACTAGGCCTATATCGATAGGTCCTTTTTATTTAATACTTTCAGCTAACCTTTTTTTGCTTGGATCAAATTATTTTTATTGGATATTTTTAAAATTCATATTAAAAATAATTTACGACTATAAAAAGTTAATATTGACAAAATTTAGTTAAACATACTGACTTTAAAAATATTTGGCAAAATACATTAAAGGTATACATTACAACTTCAGAATATATGAATTGATACAAATGACAAATACTTTTTTTTACAAAGCGAATAAGTTTGCATCTCGGAATTGCTAAAAGCTTTTGCTATATTTATACTCACAGGGATGCCACAGGTGACTATTTATGTAAAAAGTGGTAGAAACTCAATTCACTTTTATTTATTTATTATCTCTTTAATTATACATTTGTATCTATAACTATGAATCACATTACTCTTATACAAACATTTTTTGCATTTTCTTTCAATAGTAAACTGAAAAAAAATCCTTTAAATAGTTGCTATTTTTAATTACTTGTAATGAAATTTTGAATTTTTAGAGTTAGCACTTTATGCAATTTTTGCAGGACGTGGAAATTCTGTTTCTCATTAGTATATAGTTCAGTTTCTCATTAGTATAAAGTTAACAAGCTTATTACAAATATATTTAAATTATTTAATTCAGTGGTAGTAAAAGTAATTTTAAAAAAGATTTTTGTAAGTAAAATTTTTATATACATTTATTCTTATTTGAGAAAATGTTGAAAGTTTTTTTTTCAAATGAGAATGATGTAGGAATGTATAAATTTTGCTACCACATTAAATATAAAAATGAAATCTGTCAGAAATCCGAAAATAAAAAAGATTAAGAGATATACTTATTAAATGCTACAAATACATCATCCGGAATTAATCAGAAAATCACAAATTTTCAAACTAATACGCATAATTTTTCAATATTCAACGCAATTACTAGGCTACGATGTGGTAACCTAGTTAGAAAAGGTTTTTCTTATTGATTCCAGAAGAACTAAAAGTTGCATTTCATATTTAAAAAAAATTTACTTTTAATTTTTTACATTTTAAGTTTAAAAAATTCAGGTAAACATTTAGCAACAATGACAACTCTTTATTAACATGACATTTTAAATTTTTAAAAAAACTTACAGACTTAGAGATTGAACATATGCTTATTGCAAAAAAAAAATTTCCAATGTGCCTTCTTTAAGAAATAATTAAATTAGTAATGAATATGAAAAAAGTAAAATTATTCTCTCAAATATGTACTCTAGACCTGAAAACAAGCAACCGCCACGCGGATTGTCAACAAACAAAAAAAAATGCCGACTTAAATTGAATAAAAACAACAGGTTACTTTTTGTCACCGTTTTTTTTCCCCCATAAAATGTCTACATTCTTCAAAATTTTGATCCTTCAGAATACATCTATTTGTGATGGAAAGATTGATGTGGAAGGAGAGTTCTTTAACAATTTACATATTTCAAGGTTCTTTTTCTCTAGTTATGCGAGCTGGGCACAGCGGTCCATATTTCAAAGTTGCAATGTGATGAAAGTTGTTATGATATGCCACTATTGATAATAAATGTGAAAAGTGGTAGGAACTAAATTCAATTTTATTTATTTATTATCCCTTTAATTATTCAATCGTAACTACCACTATGACTTAAATTTCAAATCAATCATATTTAAAACTAAAATTAAATTTACTATGGTAGAATAAGAACTTTACAAACAATGCTAAATAAAAGTTGCTTTTAGTGGCTTCTTATTAAAAAAATTTTGAGTTTTATCTGTGAGCACTTTTTGCAATTGGGTACACTATAGCCTACGTCACAGGTTGTGTTGTTCCTACTAAATTTAACCCATGAACGGCATTTTCTGCGAGCCTAACTTCAAGCCACAAATAAACAAACGAAATGTTTGATCGTTTAAATAGCTGCTCGCCAGATTTTATTGCTTTATAAAGAAAAGTAATTGATATTCGATTTTTGATTAATGTGGATAGTGGCATAGAATTTAGCATTGCGTCATGGTAAATGTTATTCCTACTAAGTGGAAGTAGTTGTGTTTTTTTTTTATATTATACCCTATTTTAATCACCCGCGGCAGCCCTTTATATATATTAAAAGCATTTCGCCGCATAATTGTTTTTATTTAAAGTTCTTTAAAGTCAATTTCTTTAGCTAATTTTTATCACATTATTTTTATTGTTTAATTAACTCTGTATAACTGTTGATAACTGACATAACTTTTAAAAAAATCATTTAATCCACACCAAAAAGAAATTTGCAAAAAGTGCTATTAAATGAAAAGGACCTATCGATATCGGTTACCGATTCATTAGGATTGAGAAAAAAGTGGCTACTAAGTTATTAGTCGACCGACCACTGACTACTTACTGAAAGTTTAAATTTGCAAGTGCTAAACTCTCGATTTTAAAATCGCTATTCTAATTTATGACGTCAAAACGCCTCCTCCTGAAATACACAAATTTAAATATATATATTTCTCTTAAACGGCGACAAAAAATTCTTCATTTCTTTTCTGCGTTGGCAACTGGGAAATGAAATAAAAAGCATGAGCGCTGTCATAAGCATGAAATAGTAAACCTTACATGTTTACAAATTTCCGAAAGAAAATTCATGTGGACAACAAAAATCTAAAACAATCTGAACTATAAGCTGGGAAGAATTAGAAGGTTAAAAGAGTAAATTTAAGGTAAACAAAGTGTTCTATATTATGTTTTAGTTATGCAGGTTCAACAGTATATTCATTGAAAAATGAATATTAATCGTGTTGTTACGTTTTTTAAGTTTTAAAAAAATTTTCTCGAAAGAGCTGAAGAAAGCGTTGGTATATTTATATCTGCAATTTTTTATGCTTTTTGTAAAGATTTATTCTAGAGGTAGCTAAGTTAATGTTTTAATATATATTTTTTTATACATTTAAACTTATTTTCCACACCACTGCATATAAATTATTTAAAAGTTCATATGCCACGCCACTTTGTTCCACCTCCTCAGTGGTGAGACTTTTAAAATGTTGGCAAAATTAGCAAAAATTCTAAAAGCTTTGGTCTTTAAGTGTTTACCACTCTATAAACGTTTTTAAAAAAGGATTGTAGTTGGCAGGTCTGTTTAAGTTCTATTCTTTCTTTTTTTAAAAATCTGTTTATTCTAAAATAAATTCTGTTTCCTACCCCACACACACACACATATATATATATATATACATACANCTATTATCTTTTTAATCATTCAATCGTAACTATCACTATGACCTACATTTAAAATTACTAATATTTAAAGCAAAAACATTCTTTGCATTCACTTTCAATAGTAAACTGAATAAATATGCCATAAAAAGTTCTTAATTTTAATCTCTTTTAATAAATGTGGGAATTTTTATCAGTCACCACCTTTTGCATTTTTAGTCGATCGTGGCAACTCTGCAATGGTTGCCTGCAAACTAAATACAGTTTCACAAATATTTCATTATAAAAATAAATATTACTTATTAAAAAGTACATGTAACCTTTCAATTGTACTAAAACGATAAATAACTTTATCATAAAATGCAGAAGGAAGTTCGAATATGACATAAATTTGCTATATTATGCAGGAACAAGACATCTAGTTTTAAGCTTTTAATAAATAATAATATCCAAAATATTGTAGTAATAATTTTATTTTTAAGCTATGGATCATAAGTAAATATAGGTAAATGCTGTAAAGTTAATGATAAATATAGACAAAAATATCCAAATCTTCTATCATGTTGATCATATCCTATAATTTTTTTGCCCAATAAAAATGCACGAAACGATATGAGAACTAATAATTTTTTGGGAAATATTTAGAAACATAATATATTTTAAAAAATAGCGTAGTGCTAAAATATACTAAATTTAACAGGAAGCTTACTTATCCCTTTTACGAAAAGATGAAATTTAAAAGTATCTTTTTCCATTTGAGAATATTACTGCTTAAGAATATTATTGCTTAAAGAGACGCAGCATATGTGGTGCGAAAGATCATATGCATGCATATTCAAACTTATAACGAAAGTATCCGACAGAACTACGTGGTACATACGATATTTACATTTAAGAGTAAATGCCTTACCACTTTTTGTTTTATAAATGCACCTTTTGCATCCTTGTTCAATTGACATCTATTTTACGCATTTACAAATTAATTCTCGTTTATTTTTTTTATTTTATTTTGCTTTCTTCTAAATAATTCATGATTAAAACAATTTCAAGATCAAATAGCACTCGATGGAAATGTAAAAGGCCTCTTAAACTTAAACTGTATAAAATATCTGGGCACCTGAGGCCCTTTTCCCATTCATCTTTAGCTTGATCTTTGTGGTGCTTCGATGAGGTTGTGGAATGCAAATGAAGTAAAGCAGTATTCATGTGGATCATTGAGGTTCCGACTGTGTAACTATATGCAGTAGGGTGATAAGACTATATTGTAAAAGTATGAACATTAGCTAAGCTGATACGATGAAAATGAGGTTATGTACATGCTATTGATGCCGGGAATATGATGCAACACTGCAATAGTATGCTGCTATTGGTCTGATGTTCTTGTTAAAAGGTCCCTTCAGGGCAGAAAACCTATACAAACGAAGATGGAAAAGAGTAGAAACGGGTACGGAAAGCATTTCATTCTAGCATATTTTTCGAGAAACATTGCATTTTTCTAGCTACCGAGACTTTTTTTACAATTATTGCATATATATAAAACTGCTTCTTCCACGAAATACAGAGATGCCAACTTGCTCCGGACAGCAAATACATAGATGCCAACTTCTCCGGACACGCCAAAATAATTAAAAAAACGGTAAATAACTGCAAAGCAAATTTTGCAAATATTTGATTATTTTTGCTTGCTTTTTAAAAGGTATAGCATGACTTAAGCACTATAAAGTGGTGACTTATATAAGCCTAAGTATTATTTAGAAATAGTGGTAGCTAAAAATCTACTTAATTGAATTTTTTAAACCAAGAATCTCAATTGATAAACTACCACATTAAAATATATATTAGTTGCCCGGAGCAAGTTGGCATCTCTGCGAAATATATATTTTAAAGTGGTAATTTATTAATTGTGATTCTTGGTTTAATAAATTCAATTTAGTTGGTTTTCATCTACCACTATTTCTAAACAATTCGTAGGCTTATAGAATTCACCACTTTATAGTACTTTTGTCATGCTATACTTCTTAAAAAGCAAGCAAACATATTCAAATATTTGCAAAATTTACTCTGTAGTTATTTACCGTTTTTAAATTATTTTGGCGCGTCCGGAGCAGTTGGCATCTCTGGAGATAGCTGGTTGATTTTGATAAATAGTTAAAAGAGAGGTTTACTGCCCCCGAAAACAAAGTAAAACTGAAAGAGTTTTACTACCAGCTTTTCCTCTTTTTCCGTCTCGCTTTCACCCATGGGCCCCTAAGGGATCTAAAGACCTCGAACAACCATATGACTTTGATTATGTAAAATGGGGTGTGTTCTGACACGGGAAGAATTTTCCGGTAGACCTAATATTAACTTTGTTAAAGCACAAGAGTCCGTCCACTTGTTTTTATAAAAACCGTAAAAAATATTTCATTTACGCCCACACGTCTGGGAATGAGATGACAAAAGTATAAATTAACACCCATATGTTAGCTATATTCATACCCTCCAACTGCTACGGAATTTCCGTAGTTTCAGAAATCTTCTTTTCTGACGGTAGCAAAATTAATGTCTTAATATTTAAAAAAATTAATTTTATCGTATCTTATCCACTATTACTTATAAAAGTGCAGGCCATATGGCTAGATTCTTAAGTTCTGATAAAAGTTTTATGAGAGATCCATTTGCTTTAAAAATTTCTACTTTGGTTCGCTACCACTAGAAAGAATTATTTTCAAAATCTTC
>NC_092204.1:31360928-31404239 GCF_043381705.1 Parasteatoda tepidariorum
ACCTTATTTTAAATGTTATTATATTAGTTATTAACAATTTTTGACAGTCGTGCACTTGTTACAATTGTCCCCACTTACGGGGTCAATTGTAACAGTTCATAAATTCAACTAAAACATAGTTAATTATACATATTATCATAGTTGTGATATATTTTTTTATTGATCAAAGTAGTAGTGATATTTTGGGAGTAAAAATAATAGTGAGCAGAGACCTAAAGGGTTAAACTTTTAACTTTAGGGGGTTAAAAATTTTAATTTATGCTGTGAAAGGTGACAAATAAAATCATGCGCATGCAATATAATATAAATGATATAGGAAACTATTGGTGATTCTTAAGAAGTTAAGTAATGGTTTGTAAACATAAGAATATTTATTTTTAGTAGTTACAATCGTCCCTTTACTTATTGTTACAATCATCCCTAAAGGTCTGGTTTCTTAGGACAAGCGCCTTATCTGGGCGTCAGCGGGACGTCAACGTCCCGCTGACGCCAACAAAATACTGGTTTGTTAGCTCAAGGCCTGGTTTCTTAGAACTAGCGCCTTATCTGGGCGTCAGCGGAAAGTTGACGTAGAGCTGACGCCAAAAAAATACTTTTTTGTTAGCTCAGCAAGAGCAGTCGGTCCAACGCAGACATTATCTCTCATTGCGCATGCGTTAATAACGTAAACAAATATTTATTTTGAATTTGTATTGATTTTCTTATTGTCGACCAGTGTTTTGGAGAACAAATAATGTCTTTGTCCAAGAAAAAACACATTATAGCTCATCTAAATGAAGAGTGCTATATTTAATGAAGAAGCTATGTTTTAATGTCAAAATCAAAATCTTGGTTGATTTCAATGTGCTGTTGGATGTTGTCCGCCATTGCTTCTGTGGTTAACGTCACGCTGTAATTCAACTGCAGTTGACTTGGACGGCAATTGTAGTTCAAGATGAGCGTTCGATGACGTATACTATCAAACTCACAAACGGACCAATCAGAGGTTAGCGCCGATTTCCAGCTGACGGCGTCCTGTCCTAAGAAACCAGGCCTTAAGACGCCATTTCAGCTTCATTTGTTAAAAACAATGCTAGTAAATTAAAAAAAGTAATTTTTTTTATTGAAATGTTAATTATGGTGTCCACTTACATATTCGTTTAATAATTTTTTTTGTTTAAATAAAATTACTTTGTTACAATATAATATTCTAATACCAAAAATAGTACTTACGTAGCGTGAAAATATCTTTTGCGATGTAACTCTTTCAAAAGTACATAAAAATGGTTGCCAGCAGGGGTATACATGTAGATTTATTAAATACACCTTGTGCGCCACCTAGGCACTAAATCTAGAACCCGACACTCGAAACTTTTGCTCTGGTACAATCGTACCCTGTTACAATTGACCCCATTCTCCCCTACATATTTGAGAAAATAATTTTACTTTTTTCATATTCATTACTAATTTAATTATTTCTTAAAGAAGGCACATTGGAAATTTTTTTTTGCAATAAACATATGTTCAATCTCTAAGTCTGTAAGTTTATTTTAAATTTAAAATGTCACACGTTAATAAAGAGTCGTCATTGTTGCTAAATGTTTTCCTAAATTTTTTAAACTTAAAATGTATAATAGTAAAAAAAAAATTCTATATGAAATGCAACTTTTAATTCTTCTGGTATCAATAAGAAAAACCTTTTCTAACTCGGTTTCCACATAGTAGCGTAGTAATTGGGTTGAATATTGAAAAAATATGCGCATTAGTTTGAAAATTTGTGATTTTCTGATTAATTCCGGATGACGTATTCGTAGCATTTAATAAGTATATCTCTTAATCTTTTTTTTTTCGGATTTCTGACAAATTTCATTTTTATATTTAATGTGGTAGCAAAATTTATATTTTACTACATTATTCTCTTTTGAAAAAATTTTATCAGCATTTTCTAAAATAAGAATAATACATAAATGCAGAGAAGCCAACTGCTCCGGACATGACAAAATAATTATAAAAAAAACGGTAAATAACTACTAACTATAATTTGCAAATATTTGATTAGTTTTGCTAATTTTTTAACAGGTTTAGCATGACTTAACTATAATGAAGTGGTGAATATGTAAGTCTATTAAGTATTTAGAAATAGTGGTGGATAAAAATCTAATAAATTGAATTTATTTAACAAGGAATCACAATTAATAAGCTACCACTCGAAAATATTTATTCGCTTTCCGGAGCAAGTTGGCATCTCTGATGATTGTATAAATTTTACTTCTAAAAATCTGATTAAAAATTATTTTTACTACCACTGCATTAAGTAATTTAAATATATTTATAATAAGCCAGATAACTTCCCACCTGCCAGCTTTTAATCCTTTCGAGAATAATTTTCGACAGTGGTAGTATAATGGAATTTAAATTGCAATTTTAGGCAGACACATACAATTTAAATATATATATTTCTCTTAAACGGCGACAAAAACGTCCTCATTTCTTTTTTGCTTTGGCAGCCGGGAAATGAAATAAATAGCATGAGCGCTGTCATAAGCATGTAATAGTAAACCTTACGTGTTTACAAATTTCCGAAAGAAAATTCATGTGGACAACAAAAATCTGAACTATAAGCTGGGAAGAATTTAAAGGTTAAAAGAGTAAATTTAATATAAACAAAGTGTTCTATATTATGTTTTAGTTATGCAGGTTCAACGGTTTATTCATTGAAAAATGAGTATTAATCGTGTGGTTACGTTTTTTAAGTTTAAAAAAAAATTTCTCGAAAGAGCTGAAGAAAGCGTTGATATATTTGTATCTGCAATTTTCTATGCTTTTTGTAAAGATTTATTCTAGAGGTAGCTAAGTTAATGTTTTAATATATATTTTTTTATTCATTTAAACTTATTTTCCACACCATTACATATAAATGATTTAAAAGTTCAAATGCCACGCCACTTTGTTCTACCTCCTCAGTGGTGAGGCATTTAAAATGTTGGCAAAATTAGCAAAAATTTTGAAAGCTTTGGTTTATGAAAGTCTACTACTCTTTAAAAATTTTTATGGAAAGCATTGCAGTTGGCAGGTCTGTTTAAGTTCTATTCTTTCTTTCTTTAAAAATCTGTTTATTTTAAAATAATCTCTGTTTCCGACCATATATATATAATTTATCAAAATAAAAATATATTACCCTTGCTACCACTTTTCGGAGACTCTATAGCAGTTGTAGTTCTGATAGAGAGTCCAAACATGAATTTACTCAAAGAAGCCAACTGCTCCGGATTCGACAAAATATTTTAAAAAACGGTGCAGAACCTCCACTAACTGAAATTTGCGGATTTTCGGTTAATTTTACCAACTTTGTAAAATGCGCAACACAGCAGAACTGTAACAGACTGGCGTGCCACGTAAGCCTTCTAATTATTTAGAAGTAATTGATGAGTAAAAACCCTAGAAAACGTATTTACTAAATCAAGAATCATATTTTAGTAGAATATCATTCGAAAATATTTACCCGCTGTCCGGAGCAAGTTGGCATTTCTGTTTACTAGGGAGAGAGCTTCTTCTGAAAGCGAAAAGGTTGAATTCTATGAAGGTGTCATCAACATAAAAAGTAATTTATAATGATCAATTTACGCACAACTTTTTTTAGAATTTTCCAATTTTTCTTTTCAGTTTTGTAACATTTTAAAGAAAAGTTATTTCAATCCATAATGTCCCCAGAATACAAAGCTAATTCTTAATGCATGCATCATTCTTCTTTTCATTGTGTCCGATTTCAATCACTTTCATCGCCATCTGCCAACTTTTCTTAACCTCTTTTAATTTCATGGCACATTTGCCAGCATTTGAATAAGAGAATTGGTAACTTTTCCTGCTAGATCTTGTTGTCCTCAGTTTAATACTTATCTGTTAAAGTCTTTTACTATTTATGCCTTTGTTTAAAATGATGGAATTCAAGTTCTATTGTGTGTCTCATTTTTTCGGTATTTTTTAAAGAGCATTCTTTAGTTTTAAAATGGTTCTTTAAAAGTACGGAGATGTCCCTGACAAAGTAAAAGATATTTTATTTTCTAACATAAATTAATTATAATTTTCTTGACAATGTTTGGTATTTAAGCCGCGAAAGTTTTACAAATTGAACTCTAATCAATTTCATGTTGGCCAGCAACTCAATATTAGCGAGTTTTCTTTCTTTATCTTGTTATCTTCAGTTTTCTTCATATCTATTAAGCCTTTATTTTTAATGTTTTATTCTTTACTTATAAGGATGGAACTTTTAATTCTCTTATTTATAATGATGGAATTCTTAATTATTTTATTTACAATGATGGAACTTTTAATTCTTTTGCGTCACACTGTTTTCTTACTTTTGTTTTTTAATAAAAAACATGTTTTAATTATGTTTACAACATGTTTAATTCCTGATAGTTTTTTTTCAGAGAAATTCACTATAAACTTTTTTTGCAAGCCAATTTTCGATATTTTTGTTTCTAAATTTTTGCGTATGATTTAAATTATTATTGTGTGCACGCTTGAGAGCATCTTATTAGCTCCAAATTTCCTTCTTAGATCTTTTTATCTTCAGTGACTACTTATCTATTAAGCCTCGATTTTTTATTTATTTATTTTTTTACTGTCTATTCATATTTATGGAACTCTAGTTCTATTGTGTCTCTTTCTTTCTCACTTTGTATTTTTTTGTCACTTTATTTTATGCTATTAATTAATTTGTTTATAATAAATTCTTATTCCCTGTATCATACTTTTTCTTTACTTTTTAAAAAAACATTAATTAAAAAGTTTTGATAATTTGCTTTTAGAGAAAATCATTATAAACGTTTTGTTAATATACCAATTTTCTAAATTTTTCTGCAAAATTTTTGAAAATGATTTAAATTATTATTATGTGCATATTTGCCAGCATCTTGTCATCTCCAACTTTTTTTGCTTGTTCTTGCTGTCTTCAGTTTTCTTCTTATCGATTTTTTTCACTATTTATTTCTTTATTTATAATGACAGAACTCTAGTGACACAGTACTAACGTAAATTATCCTCAATGGTAGACGGATCATGGGTTAGAGTCCCCTTTGCTGTCAGTCTAACCGTGGGAGGTTTTTGTGGCTTTCCTCTCCATGTAGCGCAAATGCGAATTAGTGCCATCGAAAAGTCCTCCCCGAAGGCAAAATTTCTCAAAATGTGTTATCCTGGAGTTCCCCTCTCTTCTGGATTGGGTTCAAAGATACAAGGTTACGACATTGAATAGTCGTAAAACTCAAAATTGAGTTGGCTGTTCACCGACGGTAATGTAATAAAATGGTATTATTAATAATAAAAATAAGTAAAATTAAGAGTCTTTTTGTTTTGGTTAATAAAAAATTGTATGTTGGCCATTTTTTGTTAAAAAAAATTGATATTTGTAATTGAAATATCGGTAATTTTAAAAAAATTCGGTAAATTTGATATCGGTAATTTTTAAAAAAGAAGTATTTTATAATTGACATATACAATTCATCTGCTGTAATATGCTAAATGAACTATAGTTAAGTTTTCTGCCGTGCATTTGAAAAAACAACATATTTCGAGAAAAATGGCTTGGCAACTATTTTCTTTCTATTGCCAATACTATGAAATCTAGTATAAAGTTATAAATAACTGATGAAACAAAATTTATTTCTGAAAAAAAATTGCTACATGTAGCTTATCAAACAAAGATGCCAAATATATAAAAATATCAATCTTAAATTTTTTGTCGCTTACATGGATTTTTCTGTTGCACACACAGTTTAAATATTAATTAAAACATAAAACTGATAATCGTTTCGGATATTTATTATTTTTTGATTAAATTTATATCTTCGTAACATATCTATTTTTGAAATCAACCTAAATATAACCTTAGGTATGGATATTTATTGACTCGTATACATACATTTCGAGAATTAAGAGATGTAAAAAGCGGAAACTGCTAAGCAAATTTTCTTGAAAATAAAATTTATTTTTGCTTAAATAATAAGAAAGTCGGTATGTTTCACTTTAACATGAAACTGTAAATGATGAAAGAAGAAAAAAAAACAAGAAAAAGCTCAATTGCCAATGAAAGAATACAATTTAATAAGAATAAATTTAAGAGGAAAAAACAGTACAATACCACGGTAGCCGAGGAGCTGCTAGTGGCTGAAGGTGGTAATGTGTGTACTTAAATCTCGTCTTTTTTCTTTTTTTTTTCATTATTAATTTCCGCTCCATAATTTTTACTGGCAAATGAGCCTTTTTAATTTTTCTAACAAATTTTTGTTTTTATCATTCATACGTTATTGTTCATTCATTTGTATTTGCACGTGTTGCTGAAAATAAATCAACTTTTATTCTATTCATACTGCGAAATACAACGAATTTTTATTTTTAAGCATATTTTTCGGTTTAGTTTTCTAGGGATTATTCGTTACATTCCAANTGGCTTCCAAACAATGAAGTGCACAAACAGTTTAGATATTAATGAAAACATAAAACTGATAATCGTTTCAGACATTTATTATTTTTTGATTAAATTTATATCTTTGGAAGATATCTATTTTTGAAATCAACCTAAATATAACCTTAGGTATGGATATTTATTGGTTGGTATGCATACATTTCGAGAATTAAGAGATGTAAAAAGCGAAAACTAAGCAAATTTTCTTGAAAATAAAAAGTTATTTTTGCTCAAATAATAAGAAGGTCGGTATGTTTCACTTTAACATGAAACTGTAAATGATGAAAGAAGAAAAAAAGCAAGAAAAAGCTCAATTGCCAATGAAAGAATACAATTTAATAGGAATAAATTTAAGAGGATAAAACAATACAAAACCACGGTAGCCGAGGAGCTGCTAGTGGATGAAGGTGGTAATGTGTGTACTTAAATCTCGTCTTTTTTTTTTTTCATTATTAATTTCCGCTCCATAATTTTTACTGGCAAATGAGCCTTTTTAATTTTTCTAACAAATTTTTGTTTTTATCATTCATACGTTATTGTTCATTCATTTGTATTTGCTCGTGTGGCTGAAAATAAATCAACTTTTATCCTATTCATACTGCGAAATACAACGAATTTTTATTTTTAAGCATATTTTTCGGTTTAGTTTTCTAGGGATTATTCGTTACATTCCAATAAAATTCTGTAATATAAGTCTTTTTCATTTTTAAATTCGTATACAAAACCTAAAAGAAAAACATATACGAAATTTTATTTAAAAATTCTTAACGCTTAAAGTTTTATTTTTACCGAAAGTTCGAAAAAAATATTAAAAAATTTTTTTTTCAATGACCTTTAACCGGGCCATATTTGCCCCGGGCCCGGATGCATTTCACACTCTGCATCTCTGTCATTTTTGCCAACGGGCAAACGAGATATGTGCAGTAAAAAGTTAAATCTAAAAATATTAAACGGATGCCGAAAAAAATAGTAAGAAGGGAAAAAAGATAGCTGAAATCTCTATACTCTAAAATGCCAGAATTTCCTTGAAATATTTACTTTTTTCTGTACCGAATAAAGTACTTTATCCAAACGCGAAACTTGTGCTCAGTTATTTAAGAAGCCAGCTTATTCCTATATCTGTTTTACAGTTATTGCTTGACGGTTCGTTTTTTGATAGGGCAAAAATATTAGTAGCCCGATTATTATATTATTTATTTATTTATTTGGAAAAGTAAATTATCGGCAAAAACAACTATATATTTTGAATATGGGGGTTACCGATTTAAACATAGGATACGGAGTACCAAGACAGAAGACATATCTGCTTCTCATCTAAATTGAACAATATAAAATGAGAGAAGAGGGTGGGGTGAGAAGGGTGCGAAATGTGAACAAATGATAATGTAATAAGATACATGATAAGATAAAGAAAATACTAAAAATAATATGGGATAAGAAAAAGCTATTTAAAATACTTACGTATATACAAATTATCTAGAATATTTGAAAAATCAATGATTATCTCAAATTCCTTCGATCTCACGCCTACCCTCCGAAGGGGTGCGGAGTGACACAGTTCATATTGATGCGTTGAGTACATTAATTTGAGTTTGAGGGGTTAACCCTTTCTAAGGCCGTGGTAAATATACTTACCACCACTTTTTAAGGCCCACGGGGAACTTTTTTACCACTTTTTTTTTCACCAACTCATTTGTTAATAACTTCAGCTTTCTTGAAGTGCGTTTGAATAAAATTGGTAACCATTTGTTAATTTAAGAAAAAACGTATAAAAGTTATAAAATACATAAATTCTTTTGAAGTTTGTAGCATTTATAAAATTTATTTCATAAATAACGAAAAATAAAATTCATTAAGATCCTAATAGGTCGTGTTAAATATACTTACCACCAAAAATGGCATTTTTATGAACTAAATGAGATTTTTTTTCTTGCATCAATTACTATTCTTAAAACAATTTCAATTCCAAAAATACTTTAATTTACCTTTACTAGAAATAAATAGCCCATTAAAGGGTTAAAGTATTTAGATAAAAACCCGTCATTAAGAAAAATGGCAGTGGCTGAATTGAATTTGGAATTTTCATCAATTCGAAATAGAAGGTTCTTGAATAGGGGGATGGGGGATATTCAGGACTTTTGCACCTCGGAAAAAAAGCAAAAGCTGGCAGTTTACGGAAGGAATAACGACAATAAAAAAGTCAGAAGTTTTTTCTACAAAAAGGAAACATTCCTGAATGTACCTTACAACAAGTCTCGGTAGCTATTATTCTTTTATTAATCCCGAAAAGTTAAATATGAAATGATAACCAACTCCCTAATTTCTTAGCTGGGTCAATGCCAAGCCACCAAACGTATTGGGTTGTCCAAAAAGTTGATCCAGATTTTCGATAGCCCAGCTCCCAAAGGTACATCAAAATATTCTAGTGGTCGATTTGAATCGAGGCAACTACTTCTTTAATTTAGATAATATTTATCTGGAACATATCAAACTACGACATAAATTTCCGAATCTTTGTACTAATCGATTAAGTTTAATAATTCAATTTTAAACACAAGTAATAAGTTTTGTAGTATAAATGCTGCTATAACCCGAATATTTTATGGGACCTTTGGGAGCTCCACCTATCGAAAGTTAGCATGAACTTTTTGGACGACCTAATACTTGAGTATAATATCTAATTGTAGAAAAACATTTGTATAAATTTAAACTCCAATACGTATTTTTATTGTGTCAAGAGAATATTCTGTTACCTACCTTTTTAATTAAAAAAAAGAAAAGAAAAACGGGCATTGACTGGATTTGAGTTTAATATATCTATGTTATTAATACGCTGAATGGCATGGGGGTCATTGGTGACCGGCACTGAGTTCGTTCGTAGTGCCACGGGAGTCACCGGTGACCGGCGAAGCCAAGATTATTAGAAACACATAATTCGAGTGAATTTTTAATATTACTAGTGTTACTAAAATGGTTTGAAGAAATTAATGCTATACAGAACACACAAAAATAGTTTTATTTATATACACAGAGATGCCAACTTGCTCCGGACAGCGAATAAATATTTTCAAGTGGTAGTTTATTAATTGTGATTCTTGATTTAATAAATTCAATTTTGAAGATTTTTATCCACTATTATTTCTAAACAATTCGTAGATTTATATGATTCACCTCTTTTTTCAGATATGTCATGCTAAACCTTTTAAAAAGACCAACAAAATCTGTCTATTATTTACAAATTTAGTTTCTAGTTATTTACCGTTGTTGCCAGACGGGCAAGCCATGTAAAATTAACGTGGCATTCAACGTGTTAAAATGCTATGGTAGTTATAACTGCATTGTTTCAGTATATGAGTCCGATTAAAGACTCACTTATGCTAAAACTTTTGTTCTGTTTGGAAAAAAGGAGCTGTCTTTTTTAAAAAGAAGATAGGTTTTAAATCAAGCAATCGTCATTAACAATTATCTGGATGCCTGAGGCCCTTTACGGCCTTCTTAATTCCACAAGAACGCAATTTTCTGTGTTAGAAGTTAAAAAGATTTATTTGAATTATTGAAATGACCTGTAGACTTCATAACTAATTTCAGCCAAAAATATACGAAACATGTCATACTATTCTTTACCCTTTTTTTAAAATTTATTTTTAAGAGAAATCTGCAATCTAATTTAGACATTAATAAATAAAAAAACTCTACAGCCTCTAAAAAATAATTTCACAACCAATTTGTAAGTCCTCTTTTTCCTGAAACTATACATAGAAATTTACTTTACGGCCAGTTTTCTTTAGTCCTTATTAATTAAATTTAAAGTTACTTTGTTCTCACTTATTATTAACTATAACGCGCATAATTTTTGTTGCAGATTTTTGAAAACTAACAATACCACTTGTTCCAACCTCGGTAGCAGTTTGAAGACAACTCAGATTCGACTTCAGATCAATGAGAAGTGAAGGCGGCTGATGCGCAATCGTGACCGTCTTGAAATCTTTAAGACTGCCCTCAACCCTTTAGCGGGCCCTTTATTTCTAGTAAAGGTAAATTAAAGTATTTTTGGAATTAGAATTGTTTAAAGAACAGTAATTGATATAAAAAAAAACTCATTTAGTTTATAAAAATGCCATTTTTTTGGTTGGTAAATNATATAAAACATATTTTTCAAACTTTAATGAACGTAGAACAAGTATTGCATTGCTTTCTGTTTTTTGAAACGACTAATAATAATTTTAAAGAGTAAAACATTGTTTTAGTTCAATATTTTTACTTCTATTTAAGTCATGTCATAAGGCATTTTTAGCGCAATTTTCCCATTTAAAGGGCATTTTTTGCAGTTCATAAGGGCATTTTTTGCACTTTTTAAGGGCATTAATTGAGATTTTTTAGGTCATCAAAATCCGGGCTCTACTTATTATTAACTATAACGCGCATAATTTTTGTTGCAGATTTCTGAAAACTAACAATACCACTTGTTCCAACCTCGGTAGCAGCTTGAAGACAACTCAGATCAATGAGAAGTGAAAGCGGCTGGTGCGCAATCGTGACAGTCTCGAAATCTTTAAGACTGCCAATAACCGACAACTGGTTGTTATATATTTATACAACAACAGCAAAAAATAGAAATGAAATAAATAAAAAATAACGAATGAACGTCAATACAATCTTCCTATAGAAAAATTAAACAAAATAATAAATAAGAGAAACTGGACATAAAAATTGGAATTCAAAAAATATTGATTTTTCGAAACTGAAATATTCTAAGCTTGAGGTTATAAAAAATTATAACGAATATTTAGCCTTTTTTTTTCAATGAAAAATTGTAAACAAATTACATTTTAACCGCTTGAAAAATATTTAGATTTCTCTTGATGTCAATAAAAACACGACACTATTTAGGTTGCATAATAGGACCTTGCACGTTTTTAACCTAGATCTATTGAGACTAAAAATAGCATCAATTAAAGAAAAATCACGGTGAGTCAAGGGTTAAAGGTTGATTTCACCTCATCAACATCCTTATTATTATTCCTAAAGTCTCTCATTGATGTGAATGAGTGACCTGATAAAAGGGCTCACGGGTGACCTAGTGCCCGCAGTCAAGGTCAGTTGGGGCGCATCGACGAACACACACCATCCCGGATCATAAGGAACTGATGATCAACTTCATCTTTCTTTTCTCCTTCATTGCGCCAATTGGCGAAATTCTAAGACAGGGATATGTGAAGCCACACAACGGAAATTCGGCGGATATTAAATTTTTCCTTTTTCTGGTTTCTCTAATTTAATGGTTTACGGCAAAGTAAAGATGAAGAAATAAGCTGTGAAGTTTTAACGCTTCTTAAAAGAAAAAGAATTACCACACTATTTAAAGAAGTTTTCGACTAGACTTAAAATTTTTAAGTAGGATGTAGACTGTAGGCAGAGATGCCAACTGCTCCGGACGCGCCAAAATAATTAAAAAAAACGGTAAATAACTAGAAAGTAAATTAGCAAATATTTGACTAATTTTGCTTGCTTTATAAAGGGCATAGCGTGACATAGGTGTTATGAAGTGGTGAATTATTTAAGCCTATGAATTATTTAGAAATAGTGGTGGATAAAAATCTACTAAATTGAATTTATTAAACCAAGAATCACAATTGATAAACTACCACTTTAAAATATTAATTTGCTGTCCGGAGCAAGTTGGCATCTCTGACTGTAAGTTATAAGAAGAATTTCTGTAATTGAATAGTATATATTCATGACCAGAATTCTATAGTATATTACAAATTAAAATTGAATTCAATTTTATTATTTATCAGTTTATTTATTTGTAATTTTTCATTTTTATACATTAAATCAAATTTATATTTTCAATTAAATTTAACAATTGTGGTAAAATTTCTATTTGTTGTTGTTATTTTACGTCGCACTAGAGCTGCACAATGGGCTATTGGCGACGGTCTGGGAAACATACCGGAGGATGATCCGAAGCCATGCCATCACAATTTTGATCCTCTGCGGAGGGGATGGCACCCCCGCTTCGGTAGCCCGACGNCCTATGAATTATTTAGAAATAGTGGTGGATAAAAATCTACTAAATTGAATTTATTAAACCAAGAATCACAATTGATAAACTACCACTTTAAAATATATATTTGCTGTCCGGATCAAGTTGGCATCTCTGACTGTAGGTTATAAGAAGAATTTCTGTAATTGAATAGCATATATTTATTATCACCATTGTATAGTATATTACAAATTAAAATTGAATTAAATTTTATTATTTATCAGTTTATTTATTTGTAATTTTTCATTTTTATACATTAATTCAAATTTATATTTTCCATTCAATTTCATCAATTGTGGTAAAATTTCTAGTTCTGAATAGTGCATAGAACTAAATGTTTTAATTTTGGTGTGAATTTTAGAAATAACTAATTAGTTAAATTTGTTAATAAAATCCCATGCAATAAAAATAATTATAAAAAGAATTAAAACAGCTTGAATACGTATACATACACATAAGAAAAAAATAATGCGGTTTTAAAGATCTTATGTTGCAATTAAGATAATAATTAAATTAATTATACACTTTGGTTCCTCTTTACATGACTATAGAAATTATTTGTGGATAGAAAAAAAATATTTTGAAGAGATAATAAAACAGTTTAGGTACAGCGCTATATCGGAGAAAATCAATACTCTTGTTAAAGCTATATGCTGTAGTTAATAGATTAAATTGTATAAATAGATTAAATTAATTAATAGACTAAATTAATTAATAATTTTTGTAACTTTTTTTTATCTGAAATTTTTAGAAGTTTCAAAAAAAGATCGAGAAATCATAAAATTTTAACTGAATCAGTATATCTAGTTAGGGCTGTCATTTTTATAGACTTCGCGAAAAAATTTCTCCCAAATTTTATGTTCTAATATATTATTTTTTGTTTAGTAAATTGATTTAAATTTCTTTCTTCAAACATTACACTATATGTGTCATGTTTCGACATTTTTCTAACACCATTAAAATTATTTTGTTTTTTATCTGCTTTAAGGTAATAGACACTGTTTTAATACTTGCAACGATTATGATTAAGACTTCTAAATATTGATAGACTGAAAGTGAAGTTTCTAGTTGCATCATTCCATAAAATGAGTAGTTAGGCGTATTTTTATTCTTCACTCAATTTTCAGAAAGCGGCACCAAGATGAAAACGTCATACGAATTCCTCAATAGATGGCGCTAAGTAATACCTTCCTTGCTGGCTGAGTTTTTCATCTGAAAAAATGACTCTCTTCCTTACTCACATTTCACAAATGAGCTTGAATTTAACTAAATTTGATTTAAGTGTGATCTGATTTGATATATTAACAAAATTTGTTAGTTATTTCTTTTTTTTGCAATAATATTTTATTGGCGTTAAAAATATTGGTGCGAAAATCATTTTGTAACATTTAAATACTTAAAAGAGCCATATGTAACTATTACCTTTCCAATAAAATACATCTAATTATTCACCATCCACTTTTTCTCTCTAAGTTATCGAATGTTGATCACTCTTAACGGTAGCGCATTAATGATCATCCCGTGATTAATTAAGGTATTTAAAGGTACTACAGAGAAACCATCTGCTCCAGACACGCCAAAATAATAAAATAAAAAACGGTAAATAACTACAAAGTAAATTCTGAAAATATTTGACTATTTTTTATTGCTTTTTAAAAGGCATGACATAAGTACTATAAAATAGTGAATTATACAAGGCTGCGAATTATTTAGAAATAGTGGTGGATTTAAATCTACTAAATTTAATTTATTAAACCAAGAATCACAATTGATAAACTACCACTTTAAAATATATATTTGCTGTCTGTAGCAAGTTGGCATCTCTGGTACTACAGCATTTTTATGGTGACCGGATTAGTTAGAAGATTTTATTTTTATATTTAATGTGATAGCGAAATTCAGGCGTTGTTATTCTTTTTTTTTTCAATTAAAAGTGATTTAAATTATTTTTTACTACCACTACATTTAAATATTTTAAGCATATATATATATACTAAACTTTTCTCTCTATTTTATTATAGTACTTAAAAGTATTAAATTACAATGAAACACCAGCGTATGCTCTCGATTTAAATGGTTTTTCCATATCACAGGAAAAAAGTTTACTTTAAAGATAATCATTTGATAATATGCGATAGTTAAAATTATTATTTTCAAATACTGCTTACACCGGTTTATTTAGAAACATTCTCCTTATTTTTAACATCAAAAGTTCGATCTTTGATTGGAAAAATTCTTTTTCAACGTTATGATGATAGAAAAAAATATTGCGTCATTTAAATCCTGTAGCAATAAGTATATTTTTCCAGACAATGTAAAGCATCAGAGGAAGTAAACTTTTTTAAGGTGTTTTATTATCGATTTCTGTATTACAATCATTGTTTCCGATAAATCAAAAATTTCAATAACTTTAGTTGCACAGATGGACAGTCCGTCATCCCGTGTGACATAATCGTTAAAGTCCATCCCAGGAGCGACTTCTTCTGCATGGTCAAATGGAAAGATGATTTCTTCATCACTTTCCACTTGAGTGCTTGGAAATCCCTCTTTCTGAAAGCATTTTTCCATTGTATTTGTAGATACTTTGTCCCGAGATTGTATGTCCTACAGTCTTAGTACTGCCATACTTAAGGTACAGGTTAAAATCATCCATCACTCATCATCTGCACCAGAGCACCAGTGAGGTGTGGGGCTGTACCCTCCCACGGCGAAAATTGCTGGTTACAAAAAAAGTATTTTTCTGTTTCGGACAAGATGGATATTGTGGTCATCGGAAAAGCAATCAAATATTTTTCTAACCCAAATCAACGGTAAAAAAAAATTTAGACATCAAGATATCTATGATGGAGCTTGAAGTTTTGCATTATCTAGATTCTAGACTAGATACTTATCTGGGAAAGATAAACTGGTAGTAAGAATATTTCATTTCTACCTTTTTTTTTCTCCAGCAGAAACGTTTACTACTTCTTTTTCTTGTATGTAATGTAGGTATTTAGTTTGGAGGTTACTCTCTAAAATTATATTATAAATTTCAATGCGTAATGGTGGTTACAGATAGTCTTCTTCGTTCGAATAAAAGGTGCATTGCAGAGATGGCAACTTGCTATAAACAGCGGACAAATATTTTCGAGTGGTAGTATTTTAATCTGTAATTCTTAGTTTAGTAAATTCGATATTTAGAAATTTTACTCCCCACTACTTTAAATAATTCAAAGGCTTACGTAATACGCCACTTTGTTACGATTAAAACGTGCTAAGCGTTTCAAAAAGTTTGTAAAATTAACCGAAAATTTGTCAATTTCATTTTGCAATTCTCTACTTTTATTCTCAAAGAATTTTTTGAATCCGGAGCAATTACATACCTGCCAACTTTTACGCATTTGGCGTAAAATTTTATTTTTATATTTAAAGTGGTAGTAAATATATACTATTTTTTCCTTTATAAACTTAATTTTTAAATGATTTTGATCACCACCATTTTTAAAAAACTTACGCATATATATTAATATGCGTAACCCCTCTCAACTACTTCCCACTCTCAACTACTTCAGTTCAAGCATTTTCAATTACAACCTATTTCGTTGCTTAAAATTGAAATTTTAATTCCATTTTAATACCAGTGCATACCCTCCAACTGCTACGGAATTTCCGTAGTTTCAGAAATCTTCTTTTCAGACGGTAGCAAAATTAATGTCTTAATATTTAAAAATTATTAATTTTAGCGTAACTTGTGCACTATAACTTAGAAAAGTGCAGGCCATATGGCTAGATTCTTAAGTTCTGATAAAAGGACTAGGAGAGATCCATTTGCTTTAAAAATTTCTACTTTGGTTCGCTACCACTAGAAAGAATTATTTTCAAAATCCTCATAAGTTGGAGGGTATGCCAGTGGGAAAAATCGTAATTGAAGGGATTAAAAGTTGGCAGGTATGCAATTAGCATTTTGTACTTGATGCTAGATAATTTAGATAGCTCACTACCACGCAAAATGTTATTTATATAAAGATTGAAAATAGAAAAAAGCTGGTAAGAAAATCATTGTAATCTCATTTTACAATAATTTGAGTTCGAGAAATATCTGTGACTAACAAGATTGTATTTAACGTTTATAACATGCACTGATGTTCATTATTTATTTATATTTTGCTTTATAACCGGCGTGGAACAATCGAAAATTGCTGTTCCTGGAAAGGTTAAGTTCGGTTCAAAAACTATATACTAAAATTTGCCGTGTTTCGGATCATTTCGCCAACTTTTTGAACGACTGAACATGGCTTAACAGTGACAAAGTGGCGTATCACATAAGCGTTTGAATTATTTAGAAGTGGTGGTGAGTATAAACCCTTTAAATCGAATTCACTAACTCAAGAATCATGCATTAAAATCCTACCATTCCAAAATATTTATCCACAGTCCGCAGCAAGTTGGCATGTCTAGTGCATATAGAACTTTAAAAAAAAATAATAATAAATAAAATAAAAAAATATATTAAAAAATAAACGAGATAAAGTAATTAACTAAGGAGTTATGCATTCCGCCTTGTTTTCAGTCCTGGTAAAGGATTGTTTGGATCCTGTAAAAGTGGAAAAACTGGTAGTAAAATCATTTCCTGTCTAACTTGATTTGTGGGAAATGAAGAGCACTGGTTAGCAAGACTTAATAAAAGTAATAGCATGTACGCTAGGCTTCTTATATGTTGAAAATAATTGGTTATAAATGTGGATAATTACGGGCATTCATTCCTTGAGAAAACATGGTAGAAATTATATGGTTTTACTACCCGTTGTTTTCTCTTTTCCGGGATGCAAACAGGAATAAAATATTCTTACCACTAATTTTATATCTCTTTTGAATAAATAACAAACCTGAATATTGGGCGAATAAACATTTTGCTTCACATAATTTATTTTATTAACTAGCTTAGATTTAGTTCAGAAGCCGTATAATATTCTAAAAATAGATCTATCTGATTTTATTTGTTTTACGGTCCTAAAATTCATTGCGTAAAAACATGCGCCTTTTATAGACAATTACTGAAGTGGACTCATAGTTAAATTCGAAACATCCAAGGTAAAGTTTTCGTTCGTTTTGGTTGGAGAAGTCTACCTGTTAGAATCTGCTTCAACTTATAGTAAAACGATGACGTAACGTGTTCGGCAACCCTTGTTCCGGGTGAGGTGTAACGGAGGGTCATTAGTGTAGCGGGTCATCTTACTCTTGAGCTGCTCACGAACGGGTCACCTCGTCACTCCCGCGCATCTTTGTGTTGTCACGTGACTTTTATTTTCCGAAATCACATATGTTTCTAAAATTATAATTGTAAGACGATTTTGCTTTTGAACAAATGTGCATTTCAATTACTTTACAATATCTGAGGTTTTTGAGGAATATTCGTCCCATAGTAATGAACTAAAATAGAAATTTTTAAAGCAAATGAGTATTAAAACTTATATCGAAACTTTAAAACATTACCATTTGCTTGAATGATATATTTGTTTCCAATAAGGGGTAAAAAAATTCTAGGGGATCAAGGCCGTACTTAAGAGGGGTAGGACAGGGACAATTGTCCTGGGCCCGGGACTGCTGAGGCCCTGACCAAAATTTCTTACAAAAAATATATATTGTAAATATATAAAATATCGATCTATCTATATACACTGATTAGTCCTTTTAAAAATAAAATTGCTGAGAATTTCTTTATGTCTATATGAAACTACAATTTTGAAAAGGATCTTCAAAAATTCTGCACATTGTGAAAATAAGGCTTTTAGTGCTTTGAGGAACAAAAGGTTTGAGGGCACAAAAGATTGAAGAAGATTTTATCCTGGAGCCCGTGTAACCTTTGTTCTGTTTTGGAAGAATTAGTTACCTTCTTTTTTGACTGCAGTGAAGCTTTCGTGGGCCCAGCATAAACTCACATCAATGGAGTGGGAGCATAGCCATGTAGTACTCGGTTTTACTCCAAGAGCAGAGGTAGTAATAGAACCGTGCTACATTGGACTAAATCTTTATTGTTTGTTAAGGTATGAATCTTTAATAAACTGATCAAAAAATAATTTTTGAAACTGTAATGGCCAATAAATAAGGCTAGTTTAAAAACAAAAGAGCATTAGAGAATTTACATAGTAATACAAACTTACGCACACAACACCGTGAATGAATCAACAACGTCCTTCTTCCTGCCTAGTTAAGTGCAATTCAGAGTTTGTCTACTAAAGAACAGAACCAGGTACCGTGGAGGTACTCTGTCTCATCATTATTGCTTACGATTTTTCGCAGTGAAGTAAATTTATTAAAGTAATTTAGAAAATTTCTAAATTTCGACATCAGTTCAAACATTACACATCATTAGCAGAGTTCGTATATATATTTTTAACTCTTTATTTCGTGGTGGTTACAATAATTTCAAATCATTTTTTTTAAAATCTAGAATTGTACGTTAAAACATAAAGCTTGTTGACATTTAGAAAATTCGCAGGTATGTTTATGTTATATTTTTTTAATGCCCTTTTTTTATAACACTTATTTGGTGAAATATATCTGTTTGAAATTTATTTGGAGTACAATAGAATTAAAAATTTCAAGAATTGATGTTTTATTCTAGAAATGTAATCTGTTAAACTTGAGGTAAAAAATACCACGATGGTCGCTGCGGACTTGCAGCCACTAAAAAAAGATTGCGTGTATTGAGATGGTGATTTTTTTAAATTTTTTTTCGTAAATTCAACACTTTTATTTTATTTTTTAAAATTACAATGTGATCGATAGTTATTGCAATTTTCAGCGCTTTTTTTGATATTTTTTTTAAATCGTACCGGGGTAGCAAATTTGATTAAAAGTTTCAGACAAACAGCATATAGCAACTGCGACTGTAAATCAGATATTAATAAATAAAGATATATACTTGAACGCCATATTGTTTAGAAAATACTCACTAAATCTCGCAAAACGGTGGACATTTAGAAGCTAATGGTTTTAAATTTTTATCCGTTTTAATAACTTTTAAATGTATGTGTTGGCATACAGGATACATTTGCTCCGGAATGAGTTAATTGCAAAAGAAAAAAAATTTCCCCAATTTTCTTAAAATCATGTTTGAGATGTTTAAAATAAAGAATAAAAATTAAACAAAGAAATAGAGAAAGCGGAAGAGGAAAAAACGCTTCGAACAACTTTTGAAAATCCTATTTTCCTGCACCCAAGAGTTGTCGATCTTTGAATTGGATGCATTTGGGGTAAGTCCAAAAATATCAAAATGGTTTAATGTGCAAAATTTTCAATTACTAAGCATTCAACTTTCAATTTCCAAAGTAGAAGACGTGCTTATTGTCTATTACAAAGTTTAAAGAGCATAATTTTCATATTCGAAAAGTTAATAGCTTAAAGCTTTTAATAATATTTTGATCTGGAATTTTTAACATGAGATCGGCCGATTCGAATTTAATAAAAATAATGTTCTATGAATTTAATATATTTTAATAAAAACATTTCCTCCAATCGTTAGGGATGTCGGTCACAGTTACAATACATTTCCGCCACTTCATTTTCCATAATGCATAATAAATTTCATTCGTTGAAATATTTCGTTGACGATGGTTGTGAGCAGGTATTTCAATCATACGGAATGATTCTAGTTCCATAAAGCGATATATGATGGCGAACTATCGTTTGGCGGACGAAAAGAAACAATAGAATCGTTTGGCTTTATTGGATGCAAAAGTACTTCCGAGTGATTTTTTTTCCCCCCGAATGTTTTTTCTATTTTTCTTCCATCGCGAATACGCATTTTTACGTGCACAACAAACACGTGACACGATAATACATTGAACGGAAGAACAGAAAACAGAACTTTTCTCTTCAGCAAATATAGGTCAACGCAATGTTGAATCGGTCAGTCGAATAGCGTTGAATCTTATTTTATTTTGCAGAAGAGATGAGAATATTCAATGAAATGGAAATAACCGCTCATCGCTTCATTAACTGGTAAAACTGGGCAATACAACGGTAAATCGTGAAAATATCAGAAATTTTAAAGTATCGTGATACCGATGTTTTAAAATTTGTTCTCATGAATTCATAGTCTTGTAATAAATACTGAATATGAGGCATCAACGATAAATAACAGAATATGATTATATTTTGAGTATTATCGATGACGATAATATCACGATAATAATCAACAAAGATAAATATAATAATATCGCAGTATATTGAAAATGATATTTTTTATCGGATATTGTGAGTGCTTATAAATTTCTTTTGACGAAAATATTAACTAGAAAAATATCAATATGTATCATGAAACATCGATATTTACAAACGATGTATCATGATAAGAAAGTTCCAAGATTACTTAGGACTACTATCAGCTAATGTTAATTGAAAAAGATACATAATCTCTTATGATGGAACATCAAATATCTTTGCTTTATATATTATATATTTAAAAATAAAAATCTAAATTTTGTTTAAGACATAATAAGTGATCTTTTATTAATACTACCAAACCAAATGTGACTACATATGGAAATATTCTAAAGGAGGTTTTTTAAATTTTATTCTGCACAACAAAAAGTATTTCATAAAGCAGGATGCATTTGTTTTCATGCATAAATAGTAGCATAACAATTTATAATTTACACGCTTGCCAAGTTTTAAAATTCCGCAATTTGCGTATTTTTGAAAAATTATTGACTTTAATGAATTGAATTTAGATGTTAGCTTACAAGAGTCAGAATCGCTGCACCAAACATTATTCACTCTTATGCAAACGATGCTTATGCTTGCTTATTTAAACTTATCGAACGATGATATGCGAAATCCATATAAAGCAGAATGTTTACATGTATGTGTGTATGTACCTTTCACATATCCGTAATTCTATACTAATCCACACAAAATCTGGTGTAAATACTTTCGAAAACACGGTGGACCCAACTGTCTACTTTTAAACTCTATTCCCTTTTTTTAAGAAATTGACATGTCACGATGCGTTCCCAGTTTCGAAAAAGGTTTCGAGTGCATAAATTTTTGTTTAATTTTATGAAAGTATTTTCAGATGTATTTTGATGCGTCTTGGTTAAGGTAACGTACATTTCGCTACTCCTATGTAGAAATTTCATTTTTAAATTACTGAACAAAATTTAGTATTTTTGTAAGTAAAATTTATTATTTTACATTCAATCAAACAACTTAAGTATTTTTATTAATATAAACATAGAGTAATTTAATAATAGTAGTAGTAGTAGTACTTTATTTATGATCCTCTACAGTGAGGATGGCTCCCCCCGTTTTGATAGCCGGACGACCTGCGCGCGAAGTCGAGGACCTTATGGTAAAATAATTTAATGAGGACTAATACCGGAGCAGGACCTTTCGCAGGCTGATTAAAGTGGTCACCCACCAGCTCACTGACCGCTGCCAGTGATGCTTGACTTCGGTGATCGACTGGGAACTGTTTCTTCGAGATCAACGGTAGAACTATAGTATTTTAAGCAAAAAAAATTAAAGCAGTGAAAATAAACACTTGCGTAGAAACTACTAAATTATCAACAATTTTAAAATTTCCCTAACCATCAAACATTTAAGGTCTATGTCTATACGTGTTAAAAATGGTAATCACCTAAATTAGAAATTTTCATATCAAGTAGAATTCTTGTAACACAATTAAATTGAAATTAGAATAATTTTTAATTATAGGATACCCACATGCTAGCTAATTATTTTAAATATTCCGAATAATTTTATTTTTATATTTAATGTGGTAGCAACATTTGGCTTTTATGCATTATTCTTGTTTTTTTTTTTTTTTTTTTTTTTTTTTTTTTTTAAACATCACGGAAATAAATTTAAAGGATATAACTCGTAGCCACCCTCGGGCAAACCTCTACATGTTTTTTATTATTATTATTTTTTAATTTCTCCCGTTTAAAATGTAATTATGCGTGGCAGAACACAATATGAAAATATCCCAGTTTCTCCATGCTAATCCATAGCTGCCAACTCTTCCGGTTTTCCCGGAAGATTTTATTTTCGTATTTAACCCCTTGGGGACGGGTGATTCAGAAAAGCATTCGTACAAAATCAGAATCAAGTTGCAATCTTGCTACAGCTTTCTTTGAAAGGNCTCGAAAAGAGTGAATGTTGGCAGGTATGCTAATCATCCTCAACTAATGTCACAATTCAACAACCTCAGCCGTGGTGGCTCAGAGGATATAGAGCGGTCACCTTTCAATGAGATGAACCGGGTTCGAATCCCAGAAAGGACCGGTCGATACGAATTCCGCTATCGGCTTGCACCGACCACAGTGCTGATGTGAAAGATCCTCTGTGGTAGACGGATCATGGGTTAGAGTCCCATACCTGCCAACTCTTCCGGATTTTCCGGAAGATTTTATTTTCATATTTAAAGTGGTAGCAATACTCAGGTTATTCCAATTAACTTTTTGAATTATAATGATAATTATAAATGAGTTTGACCACCACTACATACAAATAATTATAATAAATATATCAAAGTATAATAATCATTGTGCAAGCGAATTTCAACGGGATTAAAATATAAATATATTTTTGAGTCAGATTGTTTTTTCGTTTATTGTTTTACAACCACTCTGAAAATCCATTCTCGGAAAAAGTTAAAGTTGGCAGGTATGGGACTCCCCTAGCCGTCAGTCTAACTGCGTAAGGTTTTCGTTTTTTTCCTTTCTATGTAACTCAAATGCCGGTTAGTTCCATCAAAAAACTCTCCAAGAAGGCAAATTTCTCTCAATACTTGATCCAGGAGTTCCTTTGTCTTCTGGATTGATTGGGATCAAAATTACAAAAATAAGGAGTTGAACATTAGTAGTCGTAAATCCAAAATTGGCTCGGTTGCTTAAAGACGGTTATAAAATAAAATGCAGCAGCCTGAACATTCAAGAGCAGGATTTCTACTTTTCATTTCACGTTAGTTTTATTTTACCGAGCAAGGAGCTTGCTCGCATAAATAACAACTCCACTGAATGTCGACTCCAATGTTCTCAACTCACCGTTTTTATCATATTAAAATGGATGGGATAAAAACCGTTGCGCGACCCGAATACCAAAACAGACCAGGATCCTTTATTGTTTTAAGGGACATCACCAATAATTATTTAACCCTTTCCGGTGCAGTGTAGTCAGTCTGGCAGCACTAATTCAACAAATCATTAGAAATGTAAAACTAATTATTCTTAACCGTTTAGCAACCTCTATTCTTTATACAAAGAACTTAAAAGTATCTTAAGTGTTCACAAGATATTACCATTTAAGGTCACAGCGGTCCTGCTTGACAAAAGTTTTCTTCCGAATTTGCTGTTTTGGAAAGGGTTTACTACCACTAGGAAGAAGCTTATTTGAAAAGCATGAAAACCTCCACACGGTTTCCTTTAGGTTGTTTGATTACACCACTTTGAAGGTGAACTTATACCAACCCATAATGCATTGGAAAGAGCCATTTAATATATAAAAATCTAGTAAAAATAAGAAAGTGGTAGCAAATATATGTCTTAAAAATTTGTTTAATTTATGAATATAATTGGTCTGTCTTATTTACTTGTCAACCTCTACAGATTCAATTCTCAAACGTATATGATAAATTTCTTTTAATTACTATTAAAATAAATATCTACGACATTAATCTCAGTTGCCCTTGGGCAATTATAGATTTAGAATTTCAGTACTTCACCAATAACTTGATCTAACTCGAGTCGTCACTATTAAAATAGTAATTGGGTTCATGCACACAACTGGTTCACTTCTTAAATAGTCTGTTCAGACTACTAAAAAACCATGTGGTGGCTTTCTGATGTAGGAGGTGATGGTATAAGTTGGCAGGAAAGGGAGGATGTGTGTTAGGCTTTTTAATAGTTAGTGTGTTAGGCTTTTTAACATTGGCATTTAAAATGCCAATGTTCCATTCAATAAACATGTGTCTTCTTTGAAATGTTTCCAATAATAAGTTCTCCACGATGACAAATTCCCCCCGATACTTGATCCAGGAGCTCCCTTGTCTTTTGGGTTTGGTTCAAAATTACAAGGCTACGGAGTTGAACATTGGTAGCCGTAAACTCAAAATTGGGTTGGCTGTTCAGCGATAGTTTTTAAAAAAAATTATATTAATCACGATTGGAGAGTCTGAATATTACTATCCATTCGTATATATCAACAATATAAAATTATATATTTTGTCATATATATCTTGTTCTGAAATCAACCAGTTATGTTTTGCAACATACTAGTTGCTGACTAGAATTATGCAAACTTGCAACTACTTTTTTCATTAAGGCACTTTTACCAATGTTGCAAATTAAGTGTCTGGCAAATAAACGCTTAGATGTTTTTTTTTTTTTTTTTTTNAGTCTTTTTTTTTTTTTTTTTTTAATTAAAGTTTTTTTTCCAAATTTTAATTGCACTACCGTTATAAATATTGTGGTACAATAATACTTACGGACCTGTACCTTGATAAACATAAGAATTTCTGAAGAACAATTTCAAAATTAAAGCAAAAATTAAGCAACAACAGTCCTAGCAAGTTTTAAGTTGTCACTAGTTTTTTTTAAAAGTAATTTTGACACAGAAGACGATGGAGTTTCAAGTACAAAATTGTGCTTAAAATAAACATTTCAAGAACAATCTTAGAGTCAAATTTTAAGCCAAAATTTCAATAAATTCAAAGATTGAATTTCTTTCCATACCGATGAAGGGAATTAGAAGAATTGATACATTACGTTGCTAAACCACTTAATGATTGAATTTTATTTACTGTATCATTATTTTGAGACATAATTATAGATCTTTTAATGGCGTTTTAGAAGAGAATTAAACAAAAGAAGCCTGGAGTGAATCTGATTAGCAATGAGAGAGCGCGTAAGTGCTTTTTAATGACGTGAATTGTTGCGTGATTTATCGGCAATTAGGAGCCATTGTGAAGATGATGAACTAGAGCGTGCATTTCAATAAAGTTTTTGTTTGTTTGGTACATCAATACCACTTTTTAACGAAGTATTAAAATGATTAAAAAGCAATTCAACGACCAAAAAATGTTGACTGCCTGTACTAATTTGATAAGTAGTTCTCGATGAATAGAAAACAACGTTTAATTTACTCTATTCTTTCAGGTGGTTTTATTAAATACCACACAAGAAGACCCGAAATCAGAATAAGTTGAAAAAAGTATATCTAGGGTCGTTTAGTACAATTTACTTAAGGGGTAGCAATATTTACGTTTTTAATGTTACATCTTATTTCCTTAATTCTTAAAAAATATTGTTTTACTCACTTGGACTATTATATAACTTTAAAAAGTACAGGATTTGAGCAAAAATATGGTATTACTTATATACTAACTCTATGTAAAGTAGTTAAAGTAGTTAATTACAGCAACCCAGGCCAGTGGGCCCATACGCCAAATATCAAGATGCCTCATCGCCTTACGTAAACTAACTCTATGTAAAAAAAATCTTTCTTTAAGCGGCAAATCGTCGCTTTGAAACTAAACCGTAGTAACCTTAGAGGAGGTAACCTTAGTAACCTAAGGTAGTAACTCAAAAAAAAAAAATCGAAAAATGAGATATTTGGGTCATTTTGGGTAAAAAAAAATCACCCTTTTGGAGAAACAACGTGTTATCGTCATAAGTTCCATAAAATTAATTTAGAGAGCAGATAAATCGTTATTGCATTGGCGCGATTCGCCATCTTGAAAAGTTAGAAATCGCTCTCCTGAAAAACTTGCTTTTTTGAGTTACCGCGGTTTAGTTTCAAAGCGACGAAATGTTAAACAAAAAGTTAGGTGGGTAAATTTTCAGGTTTACGTAGAACATGTTCAATCTATTTCCATTTAAACGAGTTTTTGATTGGAACCCTCAGGGCAAAAGAAAAAGAGGATGACTTAAAAATTCTTGGCACAGGACGATTGAAAACAATAGGAAAGACAAGGAGAGAGGCAAAATATTTGGCCACAAATAGAGTGAGATAGAAAGCTATAATAGAAGCCCTGTGCTCCAATTAGGAGTGAAAAGAAATATGTAGGTATAATTGTAGGTGAATAACAGTGACACTTTTCTTAAAAATTTTTACATCAATTTAATCATACAATTAACTGTTGAAATTTCTTCGAAAAGGTTATTAAGTTTTGCTTGTGGAGGTTACAGCATACAATTGAAAATAAAAATGAAGTGGTGAATTAATCATGACATTTTTCATAATTTTCTGCTTATTTAAATTTTGATTTTCATTCAGTTAATAAAACTAACACCCAAGGCAGTTTTTAAATTGAACATAATCATTTAAATTAATTAAAACCTGGTTTTTAAAATATTGTGTATCAGACAAAATTTCTAGCTACCACTTTCTATTTTTAATTAGAGACTGATCGACTCAGTTTATAATTGCTAGGTTCATATGAAGGAAAAAAAACTGTCATTAATTACAATATTTCTTGAAAAGTTAAAACTTTTAATTTGATTTAGGACCATTTTGCTCGAAGAGACTAGACTCACCCTGGAAAAACTAATTGTAAAGTCTGTAGGAGATTATTCGAAAACTCACCTCTTTATCAATCCTAAAGTTGACACAATCTGAAGAATATTTAAATATCCAAAAAATATATTGGTGATTTTTTTATCAATTAAATTTAAAGGAAAAGGAAGTAAGTAAAAAAACTTTTTGTGTTATTAAAATGGAAGCTTCGAATATTTTTTAGAAGACTTGAAAAATTTAGCTACCATAGTTTGATTTTCCAATTCAAAATTCTTATAAAAAGTCTGCAACACAAATATTCTCACAGATACAACAGGCTTATTAAAACTTAAAAAGTGGTTATCAATTGAAAGCAAACATACGGTAACAAATATTAAAATGCAACTTCATGTAGCAAATTTTTTTCAGTTTATCATCAAAGATTATAGGAAAAAGTCCTAGTGTTTTGATCCCATTCATCTGGAATTTCAACACTGTTTTGGTTGAGCATTGAGGTTAGCAGGAGTTGCTTTTATGAATGGGAATTTATGAATAAAATAGTAATTCATTTTAAATATGAAAAACTTACATTTTATATCATGGTGTTAGTTACGATTGAATACTTAAATAAAGAATTTAAGTGAGTTCTTAAACACTTCGACATTTTTAGTCACCTGAGACATCCCTGTACTCTAATAAAAATATTTTTTAAAAACATGCTGAAAAAGTGAGTTTTCGAATATCTTTCAATGTAGAAACTCTGAAACTAGTTTTTTTATTTTCCCGAAATGCTAGTAAATCTACTTATGACCCTATTTATATCAATATCCTGAAGAATCAACAAATTTAAACGAAACTGAAACTACCAAAGCTATGTTTACATTTGAAAAAAAAAATGATCCGCAAATAATAATTACAATTTAGCTATTAACAACATCCGCCATCGTCAAGCAATGTTGCTTCGCAGAAGAGCAACTTGTAGTTACACTCTAACTAAAAAAAAAAAAATTCGAATCCGGAATCATTCTAGAATCTGCAGCCAGAAACAAGAAGATGAAGAAGAAGAAGACAAACATTGATAATGAGAAGAAAACAGGATTCATTTCATCTTTGTTATTATTATTTTCCAGGTCAGGAGACTGGAGGAAACAGCTTTTAAGAAACAATGATTTCTGAGATGGATACACTTTGCAAAAGACCGAAGAAAGAGACACCTCTGGCTGCGGATGGAACCGGTTACGGCAATCGATACTTCTTCCAGAGACCTATATTTGGAACCAGGATGAACCTTTTTTCTTTATGTATTTATTTTTTTCATTTGTTAAAAAGCCTGAAGGAATTTTCATCCTCACGTAGTCGAGGAAGGATTGAATTGGACTTACTTTTTCAGTCGATTGTGAATTAACATGAGGATTTAAAGAGTTGAATTACAGTTCCGACGAAAAGCACCATTTTGATATTTTTTTAATATTACTTTATATATAATACAAAAATAATAATAAGTCACATTATGCAATAATAAATAATACAATAGTACATATTTTATGTGAATTTTATTATTTTTTTCCTTTCCTTTTTTCTAGCAATAATTTTACCTTGGCCAATTGATCTCAATACTATAGGAACATACACCGAGGGACCAATATTGGGGTCTCTAGACTTTTTAATATTGGATCTAGAATGGCTTTTAATATTCAGCAATAACAATTCTATATAGCGCCGATATTGGCTGAAAAGTGGCTGTAAAATATCTTTTATGATTTTATAACCGTCGTTGAACAGTCGACCCAATTTTTGGGTTCACGACTTCTAATGTTCAACTCTGTAGCCTTGTAATTTTGAACCCAATCCGGAAGACAAGGGAACTGTATTGGATTAAGTATCCTGGATCAAGTATTGGAAGAAATTTGCCACCGTGAAGGACTTTTTGATGGAACTAACCCGCATTTGCGTTACATGGAGAGGAAAACCACGAGAACCTCTCACGGTTAGCCTGCTATCGCTGGGACTCGAACCTGGTTCACCTCATTGGAAGGAGAACGATCTATCCCCTGAGCCATTGCAGCTCGCTGTAAAATATCGGGATGGACAATTCCATATAGGACCGAAAATATTGGGTTGGTCTAACATTTCTATGTAGGGCCAATGTCGAAAAAATATCAACCCTTTTTACTTTTTATTGAGTCAAGATTAATGAATACTAGTCCAATTATTGCAGTAGTTATATTGCTGCTAGGGCTCATTTTATGAAATAAGTTCAATACAGGGAGGCGGCAATCAAGGGAAAAAGACATGCCCTACATCTTTACAATACATAAAGTGATGGGGAATAACAATTAAGAAACAATTAATAATTTGCTGAATTTGTTTAAATTTACTCACGCTAAAAACTTGCACTGCTAGATTATCAGGATTAATATATATTTGTATTGTTGCATATTCATATTGCCAACATATTGTGGTATCAAAAATCTTTACAAATTGAATTGAATTAGTTAACTAAAAATGGTAAAGCATAAAATTTACTACTACCAAGTCAAATTTACTACTTAAGTCAAGAGTAATCTGCTGCCAAAGGCGAGGGGTTATATCTGCAGGTAGCTAGTCTATGTAAATAGTATATGTTGTAAATAGCATTTTGTAAAAAGATTTCCTCAATTTATGAATGCATCTAGTGTTAGATGTTATATACTGAAAATTAATTTCGTAAATAGTCTGTCTCAACGTTTTCCCCTCAACTGTATCAATTTATCTAGCCCTAGATTCATAAAGGGCCAATAAGAAAATTTTTTCTAATCCATACTTGTGTTCTACAGACCAACCACAACCATCATTAGTTTATGATGAATGGGAAAAGGACCGCAAGCGGCCCCAGGTGACCAGAGAGATCTTCCTGTGTTCGTCTAGAGTGATGCGGTTAAGCTGTGGCATCATAATAGAAATATATTATCTATTGATAAATGTTTGACTGTTATTTTCTGCATTTGGCCAAATATTTTTATTTTGTATTTAAAGTGGTTGCAAAATTAAATCTCCGGTACTTAAAAATTCGTTTAATAAATTGAATTTTAAACTATTTTTATCATCCATTCGCAGAAAAAAAATTATCTATTCATCTATGATCTGTTGAGAAAACTACAAAAAAAATTAATAATAAAAATAATAATAACAACTCTGCCTTTACTTGACGTTTCAATTATCATTTTACTGCCACCAGGAACAATCTTCTTCAAGAAGTGCAAAAATTTGCAGCTCAATTTGTCATTTCAATAGCACTTAAAAAAAGCATTCTCAGTAAGTGTAAAGGTTAGCAAGTATGCAATATGGATAAAGATTATAATGCTTACAATAAGGAACTAATGAAATTATAACAGTCATCATCTCGAAATAAAATTTAAACAATTTTTGTAATTGCAATTTACGTATGAAACTAACCTTGACTCTTAAGGCTTAGCCTACGTTTACTACAGCAGGGTAGACAATTTCCAGAAAAATTAAAAAACTTGTAAAAATAGATTGGGAAAACTAACTATTCAAGTATTTACAAATTAAATATCTGTGTTATAAGAGAATTTATAAAATTTGACGTGAAACTAGCTCTTTACGTATCCACGAAACTCTTAAGTCTCTCTATCATTATTTCCATGTAACTTTGAAATGGAGCTAAATATCACATCAGAGCTTGTAATGTGACTTTCTGTTTATCATTATTAGTTGATAACACACGATTAATTGAAGTTGAATTCGTTTTACGAAAGTTGAAGTTGAATACGAGTTACGTAAGCAATACGAGTTACGTAAGCAATACGTTACGTATTGTTTTCGCAACTGTTGTAAGTTTGTAACAATTAATCATGAGTGTTAGGTCAAATTCAGTCTATCTTCAGCTAGCGATCCCAATGCTTATTATGAAAATGGCGCAAAATCAATATGGAGAAAAGCTACAGTTTTGAGAAAATGAAAAGCGTTTGTGGTCTAATTTTTTAATATTTAAAAACTTACTCTAATGCTGCATTATTTGGACTCTAAAAGTTTTTAAAAAAAAGAAGGAAAAAAAAAAAGAAAAGAAAATAGGAATAAGGATTGATTTTTATAATTTTCATCTAGGTAAGAAAAGTCACTAAATTGATGATTTTAAAAAAAAGGTCAATAATTTTTTAAATACTTTAGTTATTTGTACGTTTTAAAGCACAGATAATTCTTCACAAGATGGCATATACAGTTTAACATTATAGCCCTGTTTCAAGTGTAAGGCACTTAAAACGTGACATTTTTATTTTCCTGGGTGAAAGTCTCGAAAAACCAAGTTAAATAAACGAGATATTTACCCAAATATTATTTTTAAAAGATTTCCGACTACTTTGAAATCCTTTTTTCTTTAAATCTGAATACTTATGTTAGAGCAATATATTTGTATACTAAAATGTATTTAAATTTGTGATTTTCAGAATTTTAAACATAATTTTCCTCCCTAAAACGTAGGATTAATAAACACAGTGGTTTACTAGTCCTAACAGCAATGGAACGTAACCAAAATTTTCTCTTAATCAACTACTCCCGCTGCCTTAAAGTCATGGAGAAAAAAAAAGCACATAAAAAACGAAAACGAAACAAAAACCGCAAGGTGTCAATGACTGTGAACACGAGCAACAGGTTTCAGCGTTGTAGGAGTTTTCACAAACGCCGTTAACCCAATTTCTGTTCGCAATCCTTTTGGAAATGCTCGCCGCACTGAAGAGTTCTACGCTATTCAAGAAAGAATAAAAAAAATGGTTCTGTGACGTAAGAAGGGTGTTCCCCTCTACCAAAGTATGTTATATGTGAGCGGGTTATGCTAAAAATAGGGACTTCCAGAGAATTGCAGACTGTTTTGGACTAGAGAGGAGGAAAAGATAACAGAACACCTTCTCAGAATCTTTCTGAAGAAGGATGGTGTCATAAGTTGGGACACCTGTGCCGTAACATCCGTAAAACTACGAGTTTTTTTATGACTCGTTTTTATTGTTTTATGCTAAATGTTTTCGCAAAGTAGGCTTAACGTTTCAAGTTGAAGTAAAATGGGGACAGTTTAAACAAAGTGTCTTTTTGAAACGTTACATTCCACAACTACTCAGCAAAATACTTAGACTCAAGTTTACGATAATTATCCCATTTTTTTTTTCTTAAAATACGAATTCTTACTGTATATTAGTTTAAGTGGTTTCACAAGATACGGCGTCTATTCTGTTCGAAATGTGTGAGCATAACAGGTTAAAATGGAAATGGAAACACGTGAACTATTTCAGGAGACGTGGGGTTCTATTTAAAAAAAAATTTTTTTAGCTAATCGTCTTTGTATTTTTGAAGCGAAAGAAAATTCTAATCAAGTAATCATTCTCATATTATTTCCAAATTCATATTATTATTAAGCATAATAACATATTCATGATTGTCATAATTAACCTTAAGACTAGGGCTCAATGCAAATTACAGGATAAAGATACTACTAGTTAAAAAAAAAGTTCTTGATTTCATCTGTAATAAGTATTAACTTATAAAAAATCTTAACATAAAATGTTCTGATTTTTCTGAGGTAAGAATAGCAAACAAAAGTTTTTACAATGCAAAGAAAGATTAAATTTGATAGAGTTTTTTTTTTTAATAAACCTCAAACATTTAAGGGCTCAATGCAAATTACAAGTCTAAGCTACTACTAGTTAACCTCTTTTTTTCTTCTTGATTTCATCCGTAATAGGTATTACTTATAAAAATCTTAAGATGAAATGTTCTGATTTTCTGTGTTAAGACTAGGAAACAAAAGTTTTTACAGTGCAAGTTTTTTCTTTACTTTTAGCAGCAAATGTTAGGGAGATTTAACACGCAAAATTTCCAAAGCCCTTGATACTGCTGGCGCTATTTGAACAATCATGCTTGAAGCTTTTAGAACTGATGTCATTTTTACCCACGCAAAAGTTCCAATGGACCAAAATGAGAAGATGAAGTTAATAATTCATTTTCAGCTTTAATACCAGCAATTTTGAAATCATGCTGTACGATTGCGATATTTATATAAGAATGCTTTTGAAATTACAGCAATATTAACAATTGAAAAAAAGCTTTTAACTTTCCACGCACATTTTAGTGTATGTAAATTATGCATAGGTAAAAATGACATCATTTCTCAATAGCTTCAAACATGATCTTTCAAATTGTGCTAACAGTTTTGCTTCGTGAAACCTTCCAAAACATTTGCTACTAAAAGAAAAATTTTCTACATAGATTTAGTATAAAAATATTTCCATATTTTTGTCCAACCCCTGTACGTAAAAACGTTTTGGTGACTTTTTTTTGTTGCAAAACATTGAAATTGCACTATGTACTTTAAATTACTCGCGATATACCTTCCATTTCCAACTCCTGAAAGTTTCAAAACATTGCTTAATATATGAGTATGTAATAAAACAGCAACAAAAAGAATTTTCGGTAATCAAAATTAAAAAAAATAAAGAATATCTCTTTGCAACATGTCCCTTATCAGCTATCGAACAAAACAAACAAACAGAATATGAAGAACATCCACATGGCTACAACCGAAGTCCATATGCAGATATATTAAAAAAACAATTTCACTTTTTTTCCACTATCCATTCGACAGTGTCTGAGCAAGCGATAATGGGATGATAAGGGACCTTAGTTGAAGAAAGTGATGATAATTCGTTGTTTTTTGTCTTATCTCTGAAGTACAGTGAACCCTCGGTAACTTCCTGAATTGAGTAACTGTACACTATCGGTATTTGTAAGTGAAAGGATATCCTAAAGTTCAGTGGCTTTGAAAGATTTCGTGTATATAACGCTCCTCCTTCATACCTTCTTAAAGTGTATTCATTCATTAACTGATTCTAAAGTGATTGCATTCCAATATATTCCAATAATTTTTTTTTAATCTTTCTGAAATAAACAAAATCGAATGATCTTCCGCCATTGAGTGTTAGGCAACGAACATAATGTATCTAACAATGATTATTTTATGATTGTTATGGATGTAAACTAATAATTTTACAAGAATAATACCATACTGAAATGGTTTTGCGGTAATACAGTGATTACCACATTTCTTCCGAAGGTGATGCCTTAACAAAAAACTATTCCTAAGTGCCGTTTCCACATGACTATTTTATGAGTTTCTGGAATTTCCTATCGATTAGTGGTACCAGATTTTTTTCGGATATGGAACCTTACATGATCGATCATCTTTTGGTGAAACTTATTAAATGATTAAATCAATTTATAAATAAATAAAAATATTTAGAGATTGAAATTTATTAATTATTTTGAAACTTAACGAATGAATAACGAGCAGTGGTGACTCAGGGGTTTAACCGGGTTCGAATCTCAAGGATGGTTAATCAATACGAATTACGCACCCAGCTTGCACCGACCACAGTGCTGACGTAAAATATCCTCAGTGATAGGCGGATCATGGTTTAGAGTCCCCTTGTCGTCAGACTAACCGAGGAAGGTGTTCATGGTTTTCCACTCCATTTAACGCAAATGCGGTCAGTTCAATCTAAGAGTTATCCACGAAGGCTAATTTCTCCCAATGCTTGATCCAGGAATTCTCTTGTTTTCTGGATTGGTTTCAAAATTACAGGGCTACGGAGTTGAGCATTGGTAGTCGTAAACCCAAAATTGGGTCGGCTGCTCAGCGAAGATAATAAAATAAAATAAAAAAGAATGAATAAAATTTTTTTTTTATTTTATCGTTTTATCCATGTTATTGTACCTGATAGTTAGATTTACAGGTCTGGAGCTAGTGTTCTTACTTGATTTTAGTGTTTGTATGAACTACTGAATATATATGAGCAAAAATTTTGTTTTCATTAAAATAAAGACGAAAAAGGACCAAAATAAATATTGAAAATAGTTGAGAGAGAGAGACATATTTATTCAATGTTGAATTTGGTTATTTTTATTCTACGCAAATTACTTTAAAATTTTTCATAATTGCGTTCTTTTCATTATTCATTTAATATATTGTTATTAGATTTTTTTTTTAAATTTTGTTTTCTTCCTTCACCAGCATCTTACTTAAATAATTTCATAAAATAACGAAAATATTAAATAAATAATGGTTGTATTAATTGGATATAAATTTAATACTAAGTATCAAAACCGTTAAAAAGAAAAATCCTAACTCACGGAACCGTGACAATTCCACGGTACCTTAGGGTTCCGCGAACACGATTTGAGAGCCGCTACTTTAGATATACACCCAATAAGTAGAAGTATGATATTTCATTCCTTTAAATTCTGTTTATTATTATTTTACTATAAACGGTCAATTTGAAAACGTGATGTATTTATACTGTCACAAGCTCTTCATAGATTTAAAACGAAATAGTATTACAAATAGTTAGACGAGCATGATAGTTAGACGAGCTCCGAGTCAACGCACTTACTGTACACGCATCATACTTAAAATTAAAAAAAACAGCAAAATGTTATTTAGCTTTTTTTGTTAAAAGCAAATTAGAAATATATCTTACATGATACCATTCATAGTTACCTCTATTTTCAGGTTTTTCTCAGTGTTAGTGAATAATTAAAAACGATTTGTGATTAAATAATTAAATTTTTCGATATCGCCGGCTGATAGTAATATCTTTGAATGTCATTGTCAGCTCTTTCATATGAAAGCAAGCCTTATTTGATTGGTGGGAACGGGCACCTAATCTTCACATCATGCTCTTAACCGTGTCGGCATGAAACTTTCCGGCTCTGAAATAGCCAGAGACATTACGTTAGAATGAATTTCAAGCCATACGATTGGAGAAAATCGAATACCAGACATTCAGTCAAGGGAATCGAAACCTGGGCACAAGATTACTTTACTTTATTGTGTTCCCTTACCTTAAAAGGTTTAGAAAGTTAGGAAATGCTATGTAATCTCTGCACGAATTATTTTTAATGTAAAGGGTCGTTTTCAGGTATTAACTTGCCCGGTATTTCCTTCGCTGATATTTTTTCCTAATCTAAGGGGTCACAGTACCTTTGCAATAACTTTTTTAAATAAAGGTATAATCATTCATTTTGTGGATGCTTTACATGCTCTTTTAACTTGCAATCAATAATGTCTCTTGAAAAAATAATTAAACTGTTTAATTTTTTTTTAAATTTAAAAAAAATTGAAAAAATTCACAATTTTTAAATCCTTAAGGCGTTTTTATTTTAACATATTTTCAAAAAAAAATTTTCTTAGTGCTTACCATATTCATCTTAACAATTTTGTGCATTTATTTGTTGATATATCAATAAGAATATTTTTTAGAGATTATTTTGTAAAAAAGTACAAAAAAAAGGTAAAAAATTCCTGTTAGGTATATATAACATGCTGTAAATATTGGAATACGTCATAAAATGCTTATTCCACGCACAGTTTAAATAAGTGTATTATACTTAAAATAAAAAAGTTTACTTCAAAGCTTTATATTAAATAGAAAAAATTCCTTAGGGATTTAATTATGATTGAAACACAAAATTATCATCTATGAGAAAAAGCACTTTAAAGTCTGTCTACTGAGCAAGTTTCTGTATTAGGGCAATTTAAAATCATTCATAACTTTTTAAAAAAATGTAGATAGAGAGATGATGTTTTTTTCAGTGCATTTGAAATAAATTGAAGTTTTATTATGAGCAACAAAAAAATTTCGTTATTTTAGTCATTTTTATGTACTGTGGCCCTAAAGTGAAGTATGTGAAATTGTTGCAACCTCCAAAGAAAAAAAACTTATCCCAATTACTAAATAATGAATGATCAGACCCAAAAAATTAAAATGCTTTTGTTACTTGAAAAGTGATGTTTCATTTTCGACTTCTCAATTTTGAAATCAAAAAAATATTCTTCCTGTTGTATCTGTTTCAAGAAAAATGCTAATAAGCAAATCTCTGCATTTATTATAGACATTAGAAAACATTCTAATACCATCGAGTGGAAGCTTGACATTGAATGACGAGTGCGACACGTAATCTTACAATACGGTCCAAGCCATGGAAAAAGAATAATTCCATCACTGTTCCGGACAGTTTACGGTGGGTTTGAATATTTCTGAAAAATTCCCAAACTTGAACCCAAAAAAAGTTTAATATTTCCTTACTGTAAAGATGGAATTATTTTCCAGGAGAAGAATCGAACTGATCCCGCAGATTAGGGTCTTTTATCCAAACAAACAAGACCGTAAATCTATCAGGAAGACTAATGAAAATTTACGCAAATTGCACTCTTTGTCAAACGGAAGCCTGAGGTCAATCTCAAATATTCTTCCTCGTGTGAAATATATCAGTTTCTGATCATAAAATCTTTCTGGTGCAAAAAAGTTCGAAATCAAAGAATATTGTTTACAGTGTGTAGCTCAGCTCGAGCAAATACGGGACACGGTTTCCATCAATGGTATCGTAAACACACAAGCTGTGTTCCATTCACCCTACCTTTCATTCGATACACATCACAGGGTGAGTATAAAGAATACAGTTAGAGGTTATCATTTATGACAGGCAAAGATGACTTTTCCTTCGCTCCCGTTATGTTCGTCTCAACCCCCAAGGTTCACAAAACTTTCCAATATTCAAGCAGACACCAACCCCAGAGTCAATTGCCCGTTGAATGACAGGGGTGTGTGCTGGGCCTCTTCAATGTCTTTCAAGTGGTATGAGACGGGGGTTCCCTAATTTTTTTTTTCGTCTGATTTACCCCGATGCCCCATATCTTACACCCCTCAAGATCCCCGTGGGGATATACCTCTAACCCCACAAGGGTTTTTATCCAGGTTATCTTTAATGCGGTACTTAATTTCTGTGAATAACTGGAAGGGAAGAAAAAACAGGGGAGGGTCGGGCATGTTAGACTCGGAAAAAAAAAAGGAGAGTGGTACCTGCTTCAAAAAATTCTCGGGTTATAAAGTTCTGGAAGGTAGTAAAATATTCTACGAGTGAATGCCATTGAACTGATAAATCAGTAAGAAGAACAAACGCACTGTCCAGTCATCAAACGAAATGTCTTTTAGCCGTTGGATCGAGTGAAATTTTGATTTTAGGAGTTGCCCCCATATATTTGCATGTCTTCAGATAGTTCCGGTCCCTGAATTTTAGGAAGGTCATTGACCTGACATTTAATGTGAGTGATAGGTTTAAAACCTCTGGTATCGGAGTCTTCTTTTCTTATAAGACGAGACTTTGTTCCCTCGTAAGATCTAAAGATCCCTCGGGATTTGATGATACCTTACTCAGAGTAAATCCCCAGAACAAATTTTTTAATGTTAAATTTCTTATTGCAATCCATTGAATAGTTTAGAAGATTTTCTATTTGCTATGATCCATTATGTTGTTGTTAATCGTCCGAGTATGAAATGCGGTGTTTTCATTATATAGAAAGCCACCTGTTTAAAGAGTTCCCAATCTGTAAGCTTCGGACACTAGGGCTTCAAAAAATTTGATTTCAAATCTGCAATGCTCTCTAAGTGGTTTATTTTTTCTTTCAACAAACTGAATCGTTAACCATTTCCAGAGCAACAAATTTCGACTGAAAATTTTAGTCAGGTGGGATATTAGCAGGTGCTACTTCAGAACTTACATTCTATATGAAGTGACATTCGTTTACTATTTATTTTTTAAAGAATAGTGGCTGCTAAACATTTACAAGCAATTAATTTTACATTCCTAGCAGTCTGTAACGTTTATTGAATTAATGTTGTCAAACTGGCTACACTGAACAGGAAAGGATTAAGTGGATGAAGGAGGTATGTAGCAAGAATTATTAAAGTTTGAAGATACGTCTTACATTAAGAAGATTAAGATACATCTTATGATAAAGATACATCCTATGATAAAGATACATCTTACGATAAAGATGCATCTTACAATTTGGATAGATCTTTATAATGAAGCTGATATCTCTTATAATCAAGTTTTTATAGCTATGATGAAATTGTCTTGAAACAAGGACAATAGTCATCTATTTTATAAAAGACAATAATAAAATTTTTCTGAGAATAACTGGACTATTATTTTTTTGACGATACGTATCTCCCTCCTTCATACACTTACCACTTCAAATTTTATTTAAAAGCAAAAAAACATTCAGTTTATTGAATTTCAGAACTGAAAGTTTTTTTTTTTAAAGTAGTAAAACTATTTTAGTTTTAGATATTTTTCACGAGTAAAAATTCTAATTATTACTCTCTTTATTTAAAAAAAATAGCTCTGTATAAATTTCATAACTGTAAGAAAAAAAATCTTGGTTATCATGTATATTTTTATATTCCAGAAAACAAGTGAAAAGATCAAGATCACGTATAATCTCTCACTCGACCATGCTACCCTTCTAACTATTGCTACGCCACAACTTAGAATGTTTTGAAGAATTTCTTTCTTACCATTATTTTTAGGAGTAATAGACGAACTGAAACAAAAAGTTGAATCTGGTCTTTACTTTAAGTTGAATAAAACTATTTTTAGCATATTTGATGAAGTTGTATTAACACTTAGTGCTTACAACACATATAAATTAACTTAATATGCCACCATAATTATTAAGTGTGCTACAAAGTTATAAAAAAAATTATTATTATTGGAATTTTTTTTTAATGCTTCATGTAACATGCTGTCGAATATTTATAATTGAAATTTCGGCAATGTGAAATTTTAATATTGAACTGATAGCTAAATTTATACAATTTCTATATATTAGTTGTTTTACAAAAAAGAGCCAGTTACTCAAATATCAAGTGACTTCTATTCTTCAAGCAACAATCTAAGTTTTAGTATATCATTTATTTTTCTTAATATAAAATAAACTTATTAATATTACTATATTTCATAATCACTTGATAATATTCAATGTAAAAAAGTCTCTTATATTTCTACAATGATTTCAATTCAGGCTTACTGCGATATCGAATTAAACGCATATTCAAAAGCCACTTGATTAATATTTTCAATAATGTATTACATTTCCGTAACCTGGATCATTTCAAGGCAAGCTCATTGCTTTATCAAATTAATAATCATATTCAAAGATGTCTGAACTATGAATATTTTGAAGCCAAGTTTATTGTGTTGCATAATTAAACGTAAACTCAAAAATCACTCGATTAATAGTCAGCTTCATATTTGTTAAACACGGCTGATTTGAAGCCAAGCTGATTGTGCCCAGAGGACTTATTCACTAAGAAATACATTTAAAGAAAAATAGATCAAATTTATGTATACACAGAAGTCTGTTACGCTATCAAACTGATACGCAAAGAGTTTTGAACATTAAAGACTGTAATAAGAATTTTAACATTATAGCAATAATATTTAACATTATAACAATAATATTTAACATTATAACAATAATATTTAACATTTTTTGTCCATGAATAAATCCTATAACTATGAACTAATAAGCAGACTCAAAAATTTTCTGCCTGATACTCCCTATATGAATAAAATTTCAGATATCTGTAGTTTGTATAAATTCAAACTCATTGCGCTCTTATACCCAAACGTAAAGAGCACTGAATTCTATTCATTGTATGAAGATATTTTATTTTTCTAGAGCAGGAATAAACGGAGTTCATTGTGCTATCCAAAAATACTCAAACTCAAAGAACACTCAGTTGTATTCACTGTATGAAAACTATTTCATCAACCGGCAGCACGAACAAAACTTAGCTCAAGGCCCTATAAAATTAATACGTAAACTCGAACATCAATGGGTAATTATTAAACATTTCTGGATCATGATTAATTTCAAGCTCAGCTCATCGTGCTATCAAATTATAAACCAGAATCAAAGACCTGAAAAGAGTAGACACCTGGATAACTTAATCAACTGACCACATGTGGAAAGAAAGTAACGGACATTTCTATTTAGAGAAGTTGTTTAGCTCAGAGACGATGAGGGGTGTTTCCCCTCCATTCACTCACCTGTCTCCCATCAGAAGGGAATTTTATGCGTGGGAACGTTTCCGGAAGATGAAGAACCTCCACCCCAAACAGATGGAAGATATAAAACATCCCTTAAAGACTAGATGATAGCGAATCATCAAGCTTCCATCCCATTCACTATAAAATCCTGATTCTCAGGCTTTATATTAATGGTCCATTCAATTATTTCATTTGCCATTTACTAGAATGGGGAATTGAGAGGAAATGAATTCGAATGCAATATAGGAATAAGGTTCTGAATTCATAAATTGATTAACAGAAAGCTATGGTAAAATATTATCTTAAGATGACAAAATAACAGTTAAGAAAAAGAACATTAATTGTTTTTCTGATGCAATTAAGTATTATTTGAATGTTTGGTTTATACCTAAAATTTAAGACTCCAATGTCTATTCCTTCTGCGATAGTTATACCCAAGGAATAGACTTANTTTTAAAAAATATAAAATAAAAATTAAAAAAATTATAATTTAAAATTAAAAAATTCAAACTAAAAAATAATATTTTTAAAAACCAAGTTTTTGTAGTGGAGAATAATAATTTAAAAAAAATTGAGAAACGAAAAACGTGGGGCGCATAAAATACATAACAGTACATATACACATTTTCTTACTCATACACATGCACAGCCACATATACATCCACACACATATGCATCCACACACATATGCATATACACAAACATATTCCACATCCACATTCAGATACAATTACAGATATACATGCACATATTCTCAAGAGCACACATACACACACTAATATAACATTACTGTTATGTATCTTATGCGCCCCACGTTTTTCGTTTTTCAAATTTTTTTTACTTATTATTCTCCACTACAAAAACGTGGTTTTTAAAAATATTATTTTTTATTATTCAATTAAACTATAAATAAAGTATTAAAATAATTTATTAAACTATTGCACCCCTAGTTCATTTCTGTTGTCAAACAGAAGCACCACAAATCGGGCAAGTCTAGACAAGATACACAGCCTTAAGCCTAATAAATGTAGGAACACTATACTTATTAGATAGTAAAGATCAGTATTTTAAAGTGAACAATGGTGAAGTTGACCCTCTATTGCCATAATAAGGCCTTCATTTGGTTATATATTCATATTTCGAGGTGATTATAGAAATAAAAACACTTTCAACTAATTTGAAGTTCTAAAAACGGTTTTGATGCTTAGTTAACACTAGAAAGACTGAAATTCAGTACATACCTATATTGCCCAAAAGCGGTCAAAATGACTGGATTGTAAAAGAATAAATAGTGTGTAAAGAAATTTGTTCAAAATTAATTTTTAATATTTTTCATATCATTTACAGTTATATAACAAGTTATAAGTAAATATTAACAATAAAAAAAATTATATGTTGTACAAAATTCTAAGAAATTGCATACCTGCCAAAATCACTTCCATTATGACCTTTCCCAGTGGTATTAAAATGAAATTAAGTTTCAATTTTAAGCTGAAAAAATACGTTGTATTTAATGAAGCTTAAGCTGATAACCATGATAGTAACACATATTATTATATATGTTTAATTTTTTTAAGAATAGTGGTGATCAAAATCATTTAAAAATTAAGTTCGTAAAAGAAGAAATAGTATATATTTACTACCACTTTATATTTAAAGTGGTAGTAAATATATACTATTTCTTTAAAATAAAATTTTACTCCAAATGCGTAAAAGTTGGCAGGTATGAAATTGTGTCATTATATGCATCATTGTTTCTCTAATTGAAATTAAAAGTAGTCGAAATGACTTCCTTAGGCAATCTAGTGTTAAAGCAAAATTTATTTTTAATATCAAATTACATATATAAATATACAGGATATTAGGCGCAGTGAATTCTCTATCTTATGACCTGTTTTTATAAAATTGTAGTAGTAACATATACATCAATACATTTTAAATGGTTATCCAAAACTTGTTACACGCTATCTAGCTTGCTTCACTGTTCATTCTATGAAATACATGGAATATGTTTTATAGGATGTTCGGTAGCAAAGAGGAACATTTACTCTTCCACCTGATATCACGATGCCAAGAAGATCAAATACAACAAAATGCTGCCAATCAACATTATCTAATCACTCTTTCCTTGTAAGAAGTTACGTGCGGCCGAAACATCCATTCTTCCCATTAGTTCCGCTGCTTTTGTTCTGGGTTGTTTGTTGAGGAGTATATAAATAACTTGACTGTTTCTCCAAGACAGTTTCACAATTTACGCATGGTTTACTGTGTCAAAACACAACTGAATTAACGAAGAAATTCCACCCTGCTATTTTTAAAACATGACTGCTTCTCTTGCACCTTACCTTTCATACTCTCTTTATGATGTAATAAATCCTGTTATTTATATATATATCATACA
>NC_092204.1:31404561-31690002 GCF_043381705.1 Parasteatoda tepidariorum
TATATATATATAAATGAATAGCTATGCTGCAGGTGCCGTCCAGTCTCAAAACTTCGTAGATGCCACCCAGAGTGATTTCACTTCATTTTATCGGATTGCTGCATCGAAATCATAAAATAAATAAAATGTTGCGGAAAAAACATTTTTAATGTTTAGATGTTAAGGGGAAACTTTCTTTTTGCATTTATTAACTTTTTACTGGCTGTCAGAAAATATGTTTATATATTTATGTGCAGGTTGTTAGTTATTATGGTATGTTAGATTTGTCAATGGAGAGCAGAAGGTAAAAATGGTAGCCCAATAAATTATGAAGAAAAATTTATTCTATTATAAAAAGAACTTTTCTTATTATTGCTGTGCGAAATGTCAAGATAAAACTGTACACACAGCGCCTGAAATGAATTGATAGCGTGGATATTAGATACAATATATAAACTTTGAGTTTTTAGTTTACTGTGATTGCTAAGACTGTATTAATTTAAACTTTTTATACCAAAAAGCAAACGCTGAAATAGAAATCTACATTGCATCCTATAACCGTTAATGGGTTATTTGTTGCAGTAGAATAATTTTTTCTACTTTCTTATTTCTTAAAAACCATCTTATCTATAAAAAGAAAGCAAGAATCGTTGTTCCATTTAAAAAAAAAAAAGAAAGAAAGAATCAATATCATTGTAAATGCATAAATTTTTTTTCATTGAAGTCTCAATATCTCTTAAGCCTAATTTGAAAAACCTCAGTAAAGCAGAGCTACCAACTATAAAGTTTTAGTTCTCTATAACATTTAAAATGGGAGTGAAACGTTAAGAAAGCGAATGTTTTTAACATTTCCCGAGCATTTAAAAACACCAGAAATTGCCAGTAGATTTTTTAAATGTATCAACTTTTATAAACGTGGTGGCTGAGGTAATTTTAATCTAAATATCCTAGAATGAGCATTACTGCCAGTCTAATATAAGTAAAAAAGTATAAAATATTAAATAATATGAAGTTATTCTCAACTAGTGCGTATACCACCCCTAAATAATTAACTATTGCTCCTCCTTTAGATAATTAATGTATTTAAAGATCAATATTCATTTTTTTGATATTTAATAAGTTTTTCTATATATTTTATCTAATTTTGTATCTTTTACTTTAAATCATTATTTGAGCTGTTCATCACAGCATACTATTTAAGCCGCTAAGTGCCTCATTTTCCTCCAAATATCTATTCTATTTAGTCCCAGTTACTCTATGGCAAATCACAGATTTAGAAGTGTAGTGCCTGCTGCCGCGGACAGGTACTTCAGCAGTTACCAGATTAAGTCAAGACAAAGTAATTTCTATTAACTCAGATTTTTTTCGTTAAACCATAAATTCAGAAGAAATGTTTTAATTTTCATTACTAATTTCCCAGATACCCCCAGTGTAGGTTATTAACCCAGGGTGATACCCCTCTGGAGTATTCCATTTATACAGTGACTCGTAACATAGCTAGACGCGGGACAACAGTACTGAAATTTGCTATTGCTTCCGTATTTCTCTCACGCTGACCACTTCAACTGTCATTATATTAGCTGCCTGCGGGCTCTATTACAGATGAAAGAATGGACGCAATTTCAGTCTGAGTTTAATTGTTAAGTGGTAATAAATTAAAAATTAAATTTTTTTTTACCAAGATCATCCCGCAAAAATTTGAATCACCCACACATCCTCATAGTAAGAGTTATTTTAAATCAAATTTGTTTAACTGTGATATGAAGTCTAATGTTTGTTGCCATTGAGATTTTTAGGGTGCAATGTGAAAAATTTTGCAGTTAACGTGCTTTAACTCTAAACTCTATAACTGAAAAATAAATTTTTTGAAAAAAGACGAAAACTGTTCTAAAATCGAAAATACATTGAAAAAACCCATCGTTCTGTCGTAGCAAAATTAACTTGCAATGTTTAAATAATTAGACTTATAAAGTTGAATCTAAATTTGTCTTGCATATTTCACACATTATAATTATTAGAATTTACTTGGAATTGTAAAATTATTTTGAGCTTCACTAATAAATATACATTTTTATACATATTTATTTTTACTTGAATATTATCAGACATTAATTTCCTAAAATAAAATTTAAATTAAGTACACAGAATTCATAAATTATATTATTTATATATAACTTGTAATTTAGTTAAAGCAATTTTGTACTTTATTAACAGATATAACTTATTGAGTGTTAGCTATATTTTATACATGAATATTATTATCACATTCTTCTTATAACAATATCTAAATTCTCCCATTATATGAACTGTATATAACCAGTAATTTATTTAAAATAATATTATAGTTAATTAATAAATGTAGTCTGATAAATTATACCTATTTTGTTTAAATGTTATCTCACATTTATTGTAAGAAAAGAAATTAAAATTTTGAATTCATACCGCATGTTTAATACTTATTTAATAGTACAAAAAATTTATTTAAAATAATCTTTTTTTTAAATAAATATTGCTATATAAATGTTATTTAATTATAAAATTAATATTATCTCATTTAAATCTAAATTTAGCTTACATAATTCACAAATCATACTAATTAAATTTTACTTTAATTTAATTAAATTCATTTTGTATTTTATTAATAAATGTAACTTAATGAACGTTACTCATATTTCATACATAAATATAACCCCCATATTTATTTCATAAAAACTACTGTTTATAGCATAAATCACAATAAAAAATTATTCATATAACTCCTCCTACCATAATCGCCAAAGAAAAGGGCCTTTTTTTTCCCTTTTTTTAAAAAATAAAACATAATTATACAAAATTTGTTTTTGTTTTTTTAATATTTAACGAAATATTCAAATATGTCTTTTACAAAATTCAATTTAACAAAAAAAGACCTCTTTCTTCTCTTCAAATAAAAAAAGATAAAATAAAACAAAAATAAAACCATTACTATTTGATAAAATATTTTCTCAAAACAATGTAATCTTAATGCGATTGATATTATTTTTTAATAAAATATGAATCACCATATGTGGCAGATCGTGCATTTTGTTCCTCGGGCCGCAAAAATTCAAAAAAAGATGCCAATCCTTTTTTGAAAATAAATAAATAATTTTTTTTTCCTTTTTTGAAAATAAATAAATAAAAAAAGACCTTGATCAATATAATTTTAGAAAATGAAGCAACCCCAGTGCAGTTGATAGTAATTTATTATAAAAATTTTAAATCTTAAAAACAATTGTAAAAGCCTGTTAAGGATATTGTGCTTTACCTCATTCAAAAGGGCACATTGACGAAAATTAACTGTTTCATCGCTTTTATTCACCACTCCAGAGAATAATTTCGTTCAAAACAAGTAAAAAGAATCTTTTATTTTCAGAACTTTTAATTAAAGCACACAATAGCCAGCCGTGTTTCGTAACTTCTAATTTGACCGCGAAAATACGTTCGAGTTGTCTATTGAGCTGGTTTTAAGTACAAAACTCATCAAAAGCCTATCTAACCGCTTTAACATGCACGAAAATGACTCAAAATCCCAAACATTGTAATAAAAGAAAATGGAGAGAGAGGTAAAGGTGAAAAAAATTCACGGCGTGAGGCAGTCAGATCTTAACAATGATCAAATTCGAAGTTCTTTATTTCTTTTTTTGTTCGACTCGTTCACACCAAGGGCAGTGGAGTGTGTGAGGTCACCTGGAAACCCGGATGTCTTGGAGAAATTAACAACACATAGAATGGCAACGGGTCTTCCTACCAATGACGCGGAACGGTATGGCACATGAAATTAGTCTCTTCTTTAACTCAAAGAATAAGTTACATTAACAACGAAACGGCTAATATTTTTAATTGTAAAAGTTAAAAACGTATTTTTAGTTTTTTTGTTATTTCTTAACTTTTTCAGGCTTCCGTAAAATCACAAACAAATTTATTATATTGTCATTGTAATTAATATATTTTTAAATTGCTTTGTGTGCAAAAATAATTTGTTTCTGAAGTTTAGAAATTCATAATATTGTCATTGGCCAATAATGTTATGTTATGATAATAATTTTAAAAAAAAAAAAAAAGACAAATGTATAGTAATGTAGTATCAAGTGTGCTAATTTCTCCAGCTTTGCGAGAGAAAAAAAATTAATTTTCAAAACTTCGGTAAGTTCTACAAAATTTTAAAAAGTTTAATACTACGTAACTCGACATTGAAAATATTCTTTTCTGTTTAATTCACGAAGAACTCTTTCAACTTCATATGAGATAATGCCATAGAAGACAACTCGCATATTATCCTAAGACTTGTGACATGAAATCGTCACAGAATGGAATTCAAGATTTCTTTTGATTAGAGCAAAAACATATCTCGATTTATTGAAATTACTTACATTTGCAGGCCTGTGTCCTGTGTGTTCAATTTAGGCTTATAAACCTTTACTAAATAGAAGGGCAGAGAGCACAATTCAGAGAAAGACAGCACAAAGATACATCCAGGGTAGCAACGGGATTCTAACCTGCTACCTCCACGCATTATTGCATAGCGCTTGGCAAAAATACCGCTCGACCAGGGAGACCTTTACATAAGTCGACAAATTGGCATTTGCATATGAATTTTTAAATTATTTCTATGAAGTGGCGGGTAAAAAAAATCAAATTTACTAAACTGAGAATCATATATCAATTCATGAATTTTGTTACCACTAGCAAAAGTCTTCCCACAAAGCTCAGCAAGCGAACATCTCTGTAGAATTTACTTCTCAAACACGGAAAAACTAATTATGCTTTCATAAACTGATTATAAAAAAAACTTAATCTGATTATTAAAAAATTAATCCTGATATTCCATTGTTCTTCCACAACTCCATATCAAAAGTTGACTTTAAAGACCACCAGAAGTTACGTCACGAAGTTACGTCACGAGAAGTTACGTTACGTTACGTACGAGTGAGATAAAGCCTTTCATGAAGACAGTTTTGCTATCACGAGTTGGAAACATAATCTATCAGGGAATGTCCAAATATTAAAGAATAATTAACATTATACCAGGGTAGAATACGCGCGACTAAAAATTCAAAAATCGGTGACTAATAAACATGAACTTTTCATTGCATACTTTTTTCAGTATACTTTTTGAATGCAACAACTTGACTTGACTTGATATGTATTGTAGCAGAGTACCTGCCCGAGAAGCGGGCATCTCACTCCTTCTGATGATGATATGAAATAACAATTGAGACTAATTGGCTTTGGCAAAGAAAAGGATTCCAGTGTTGGCTGTGATGCCTCTGTTAAATTACAGTCTAATCTGAGTATGAATGCAACAACTGATTTCAATTTGCATAAGAATAATTTGAAATGTAAGTCCTAGTGGTAGCTACGATTTTCTAATTACAGAGATTTTAAATAAATAAACGTGGAATCACTATTTACATTTTATACGCTTGTGACATTCCTGTGATACCAGGGTCCATATATATCAAGATGGAAAAGAGTAAAAACTGGTAATAAAGAAAATGCCTTTCTAGCTTTTTTTCGGGAAGAATAAATTATCCATGACTGCCAAAAAAATTTTGAGCAGATACAGTACATACAGAGATGCCAACTGCTTCGGACACGCCAAAATAATAATTGGAAAAAAAAACGGTAAATAATTACAAAGTAAATTTTGCAAATATTTGACTATTTTTGTTTGCTTTTTAAATGATATACAGAGATGCCAACTGCTCCGGACATGCCAAAATAATTAATAAAATGGTAAATAACTACAAAGTAAATTTTGCAAATATTTGACTATTTTCACATTCTTTTTAAAAGATATAGCATATCCTAACTTCTAGTCCTAGTCCTAGTGTTTAGATTTTACTGGGCACCATATCCTAACTTCTAAAAAGTGATGAATTATATAAGCCTACAAATTACTTAGAAATAGTGGTGGATAAAAATCTACTTGAATTTATTAAATAACCACTAAATTGATTTTACTAAACCAAGAATCACAATAATAAACTACCACTTTAAAATATTTATTTGCAGTCCGGAGCAAGTTAGCATGTCTGTATATAACATAACAAAAGTCTTAGGAAGTGGAGAATTATAAAAACCTACAAATTGTTTAGAAATAGTGGTGGATAAAAATCTACTAAATTCAATTTATTAACCCAAGAACCACAATTGATAAGCTACCACTATAAAATATATATTTGCTGTCCGGAGCAAGTTGGCATCTCTGTACATATATGGAATTGCTTCTTTCCCGAGAAAAAGTTAGCAGCCCCACTGCCTGCTCACCTCAATGTCCAACCTAAAATAGCACTAAAATTTCATGATGAATGGGATAGGGGCAACTTCGCAGTCCAGGTGCCCAGAGAAATGAAAACACTAGGACTAGGACGAGAAAAGGTTAATAGCAATGAATAGTTTATTTTTAATTGTAGATAAACTTCTCCCGAAAACTATATATTATTGAAATTGTTCTACTACCAAAACAGATGTATTATTAAGATTTATTTTTTTGCAAACAATATAGTTCTTTCTACTATAACATATCAATAATACAAATCTGCCAATATTCCGATAGCAGATTTAGACTCGTAGCTTATTCTGAAAATAAAACAGTATCAGAATTTTTCTTTAATAATTCATTTATTTAATTCTTGAAGAGGGATAAGACAGTAATGTATATATATTAATGCAATAAATACCTATATACATTTATATGAAATTATACAACTATAATTTTGTCAACACTAGCAAATATGCCAGCTTGCTCCTTTCCGGATTACGGATAAATATTTTGTAAAGGCATCATTTTATGTATGATACTATGTTTAGTAAATTCGATTAGTAAGATTCCTATACTCAAAATAATAGTCAACAGTGAACATATGAAACATCACTTAGTTACTGGTATTTTATGTTGAGCCCTTTAAAACAGTGGCAAAATTAACAAATTTCTCCAAATTTTAATTTATAGTTATCAGGGCTCGCACGCACCTGGAAAAAATTATTAACAGCTATAAATTTTTTATAAAGAAGTTAAAAACTCCTTAATACTTCTACTATTTATAAAGATATTTTTAACATTTCTACTAAATGTTGCGTTTATGTAACGATGCAGGGGCTTCCCTGACCTAGCGGTATCACCCGCCAAACGCTGTGCAAAGCGTAGAGGTAGAGGGTTCGAATCCCGCTGTTACCTCCTATGTATCTTCGTTCCGTCCTTCTTTGTATTGTGCTATCTGTCCTTCTATTTGACTTAGGTTTACAGGCCTAAATTGAGCACACAAGTCTGCAAATGTATGTAATTCCAATAAACCTATATATAAGGCTGCACTGTAATGGGTTAAAAACGATTAAAGATCTAAAAATTGTTTCCACCGTGGTCTGAATAATCTAAATATTACACTTCCCATTGTATCATATTAATTTTTTCTTTAACTCTTCTTCCGGCAGGTTGGAGGGCGTGGCCTAAAATTAAGACTGCACGCGAATAAGAAAAATCAGAGAGCGGAAGTTGTTTGAAAGGAAATTAAGTATTCTACGTGATAAAAGCTACATTTAGGTGGTTATAAAATTAGCATTAACGGTTAGTTCTTTGAATTTTATAATTTCAAAATGGCATCTCACTAAGGCGAAGAAGAAAAAAATCTCTTCACGATCAATTAATCTGCTGAATTCCTGTGTTCAACGGACTATGTAATTCATTAAGACAGTGGTCCGATAGAAAATTAAAATGTAGTAACCAATTTGTTTTAAATAAGCAAGCTGAAGTTTTAATTTCATTTAATGCTTATAATGTATATTTTTAGATATAACTTTAATTTTAAAACTAATTATTATTGCTTTAATTGTTATTATGCCGTGGCAGTAAAAACATCTATTTTAATATATTAAAAACATAATATTTTCTAAGAAAGCTGCGATCAATGAAAAGAAATTTTTTTTAATTTTGAATGACTTTTAACTCAAATGTATACAAAGATAAATAAAAAAATAAAAATACTGATGATTAATTTATTGCATTTTTTTCAGCTTGGGTTTAAAAAAACATGACTATCATATGCAACAGAATTATTGATTGTCTACGCTATGTTTTATGAATAAGTTAAAAACTACACACAGAATGTAGATGGAGTAAAGTTATTTTGAAATAAAAGAAAGTTATCAATCTTTTTTTTCAATTTGGGTGAAAAAAATCAAAACTATCACAATAAATCAAATATGTGTGTTATATGTAACGGAATTAATGACTGCCTAAACTATATTTTATGAATAAGTTGAAAACTACCCACAGAATATAGATGGAGGAATAAAAGAAAGTTATTACAGTTTTTTTTCCAATTTGGATTTAAAAAAATCAAAACTATCACAATAAAGTAAATATGTGTGTTTTATGTAACGGAATTAATGACTGCTTAAACTATATTTTATGAATAAGTTAAAAACTACCCACAGAACAGAGATGCCAACTTGCTCCGGACAGAAAATATATATTTTAAAGTGGTAGTTAATCAATTGTGATTCGTGATTTAATAAATTCAATTGTACCTTTTAAAAAGCAAGCAAATGTAGTAAAATAATTTCAAAATTTACTTTGTAGCCAACTACCGTTCTTTTAATTATTTTGGCGTGTCCGGAGCAGTTGGCATCTCTGACAGAATGTAGATGGAGTAATAAAAAACAAAAGTATCACAATAAAATTAAATACCTGTGTTATGTGTAAAAGAATTAATGATTACCTAAGCTATATTTTATGAATACGTTGAAAATTACGTATATAGGTGAAGTAAAGTTATTTTGAAATAAAAGAAAAATCTCATTAAAAGAGAAAAATTCGGATGCATAGTTAATGCATTGTTTGTCCAGTTTTTATTTAAAAAATTACGGCTATCACAGAAAATCATTATTTTCCATAATTTGCATTCGAATTAATTATTACAATTAATATATGCTTAATTTTATAAGTAAGTTGAAAACTAAAGATCGAGTATTTTTGCCTGCCATGTTAGGAACCCTTTTTGATTTTTCTTCAGAAATAGACAGTGACATGAAGATCTTATGGGGCTCTTGGGACCGCTTACGGCCCTTGTCTCATTCATCATGAACTTTTGATATTAGATAAAGGCCTGCAGATAAGGAGGGGTTAAGAAGGCAACGGCTCTGGGCTAACAAATAAAGAGGGGGGCATCCAATGCAATACTAAGGACAGTAAAAATTATTGGTATTATTTTTATTATAAACAAGATGACCATCATTCTCCCAAAATTAACAAATTGGTAGCAAAATTTCTGAACGAACAATCAAAAGATCATATATTTTCAGTTAGAGAATCTCTGCTAGGAATTTCTATTTCCCGAGTATTAAAATTGCAAAGGCAAAGCAATACAATTATCATGCACTTATGCAATTATTAATCTATTATTAATCTACGGTGGTCAAAATCATTTTAAATCAATTTTAGAAATCCACAAAATAAATATGGAACATAAATATTACTGCTACTTAGTTGCAAAAATAAAATTTTACCCACAATGCGTATAAGTTGGCAGTTGCGTATACTAAACACTCGTTGAAGTGAAAATAAGATCATTACTGGAACGACAGAGTTTTTCTGTATACTAAATCAACACAATGTTATTTATTTATATATATCTAAATATAAATATTTAGAGATATCTTTATATTTAGATAATCAAGTAATTGCCAAGGGTGAAAGCGAGACGGAAAAGAGGAATTGCTGGTAGTAAAACCATTTCAGTTACAGCTAGTTTTCAGGAGTTCTTCTTTTTAAAACTATTCAACAGTATTTACTTTAGCTTGGAAAGGAAGCAGTAGTATTTATATGCTAAAATCATAAAAGAAATCTTGATAGATATAGATATTTTTTTTTCTCGAAAAAAATGCTAGAATGAAATGTAAATGTATCTAAGGACTTTCAACCATGGTAAATGCAACCAGACAATCACCAAAATGGCTGAATCATCATCATCAAAATTTATCTGGGCGCCTGGGGCCGTTAGCGGCCTTTTTCCCATTTGTCTTGAATTGTGATCTTTAAGGTGATTCTTTCTAGTAATTGGAATGCAATTGGAGTAAAAGGAAATTAAATATTTTGTATTTTAGATAAAATTACGTCACTACAAAAATAAGCTGCCATCGGCCTGAGGTTTATGTCTTCTTTTAAGTTTTCAAAAGTTAAAATTTCATTGAATCCTGCGGTGTCACAATTTATTGTCTTTTCAAAATGGCTGAATATACCAATTACCAATTATTTTGAAACTGTATTATAAAGAATCAACTGGTTTGAAATATTATAACAGTTTAAGAAATAAGCATAATATTATTTATGCAGTTATTTTTCGATACTTAGAAAATTAAATTAAACAATTAGAACCAAATAATTAGTTGCAAGATGGAGAAAAACGAACTTTTGAATCAAAACGATTCAGAAACCGTTAATGTAACATTACCTACGGGAAATGCGGCAAACACTCGTTTCCACACTTTAACGGATTGCCCTAGTCAATATACAAATGTGTACATTACCAATTGGTAATAGTAGGGTTGAAAGCTAGTTGGAAAATGTGGCTGTTATTTAACTGACGATGTCATTTGTTAGACCTATTGTTGTGAACAGTTAAGTGTATTGCAATGTCACGTCGCTAGCCTTTTGCGAAAACCTGGTTTCTTCAACTAGTTTGAAAGAATATAAATAGTTTTCTACAGACATTACCAGCAATGGTATGTCAAGTTGCTTAAAATATGTAAGTGGTGACTAAATTAAGAAAGATAAAAAAATATTTCGGTATGTTCACAATCAGCCCAATTGATAATTATTACTCAATTTATTTAAAAAAGGAGCTTAATTACGTACCACTTTATTTTTAAAAAAAATATTATAATATTTTATCTTTCCTTAATTAATTCATTCGGAGGACATCCATAAACATTCAATACTTTCACCTTAGCTTTGTTATGCAGTTGCAATATACAAAGCATGAAGTTAAACAGAGATGCTAAACCACCTAGCTGTCGTTCACTCATTTCGCTAAGATATTTCGGAAGTGGTAGTCAGTGAAAACCCAAATCACATTATAAGACAGATAAATGTTGGTATTATGTTTTAGCTTAAGTGTACCACATTTTGCTATAGCATGCATCAATATCTATGCATAATTTGATTTTTTAAGTGTTGGTTGTCAAAAATACTTTAAAACTAAATTTTTACTATTGAAGAACATTTTTGCTTTCTGTTTGCATGAGATTTTTGATATTTTCAAGTCTCTCTTCAAGCTGCACTTGTTATGCAATTTAATAACATGTTTCTAACCAGGACTTATTAAATTCACTCGAATGAATACTAAGTGTCCCACTTCTCTGCAAAGTAAGGAGTAGTAGGAAGAAGGTCTATCTTAAAAGTGTCTTGGATTGAACTGTAATATTGTCCTCGATAACTATCATATTCAACCTACTAATACCCTGTCAGAGCTGGGGCGTTCTCCTTTCAATGAGGTGAGCCGGGCTCGAATCCTAGCGATGGCTGATCAATACGAATTCCACACTTGGCTCAAGCCGACCACATTGCTGACTTTAAATATCCTCAGTGGTAGACGGATCATTGGTTAGACTCCCCTTGCCGTAGTTACGTGTCTACGTCTGGAGGGGAAAAAAAGTCACCTTGCAGTTAGGCTAACTGTGGAAAGTTTTCGTGGTTTTACTCTCTTTGTAACGCAAATGCGGGTTACTTCCATCAAAATGTCCTCCACGAAGGCAAATTTCTCCCAATACTTCAGCCAAGATCTCCCTTGTCTTCCAGTTTTTTTTTTTAATTTGAAGGCTACGGAGTTGAACAATAGTAGTCGTATATCCGAAATTGGGTAAGCTGTTCAATGACGGTAAAGTGAAATAAAATAATCTCTGCGATGACAGGTTGATGCTAATTCCGTACCCGGCTTGCATCAACCACAGTGCGGAGTTAAATATACTTAGCGATAGATGGATCAAGAGTTCGAATTCCCTTGTCGCTAGGCTAACCGTGGGAGGTTTTTGGAGTTTCCCTCTTTATGTATCAAAAATGCGGGTGAGTTCCATCAACAAGTCCTACACGAAGGCTAGTTTTTTCCAACGCTTAATTCAGAAGTTACATTGTCTTCTGGGTTGGATTCCAAAATTGCAAGGCAACGGAGTTGAACATTGACAGTTATAAAGTTAGAATTGGGTGGGTGTACAACGCCATGTATAAAATAAAATAAATGAGTACCCTATAACAAAAACGTGACTTATAAATGAAAAATACCTTGTAGCGAATGGTTTTTTTTTTTTTTTTTTTTTTTTTTGTTACCTACCATAGTTNTTTTTTTTTTTTTGTTTTTTTCTTGTTACCTACCATTTTTCCTTCAACTTACAACTATGGCTTGATTTCAGATCATGATATAATTATTTATAATATAAGTAATGATGGACAGAACTTTGTTTTTGAAAAATAAAGCCTCATAAAAGTTACCATATCAATTTAGATTTAAAACTAACCAAACGAATACAAAGAAAAAAAGATTCCCCTAAACATTAATAATGTTTTTCTACAACATTTTAATCGTTTTATGTATTTAATCAGATAAAGTGAATAGAAAACCCTCTGAATAGCATCTACGAAGCTTTGTACCTGGGTGGCACATACAATATAGCTATTCATTAAAAGAAATTTAACACATATGGAATTCTTAAAAAATCTAAAATTTTGTGAAATTGTTGTGACTGCTTTTATATCTGTGGGTGCAGTAAAGTGAGTACATTTTATCGATTTACTCTTGCAAAGAAACAGAATGTTTAAGGAAAGAGTTTTTAAAGATTTTTTCCCCTTTAAGAAAGCATAAAAAGATAAGCAAGTTTTATATGGCCTACTTCTTTCTTTTCTTCCTGTTTCGGAACCAAAGAACTTCCTGAAGTTTTCAGGTTTATTCCGAAGATCAAAACTACTTGTAGAAGTATTTATTCTTTCTTTCATTTTAACGGCTCATCATCAATTGACATAAATAGGAATTAAAAAGGGCAAAACTTGTTTCAAATTAAGCAAATTTAATAATTATTTTTTACTACCACTAAAAAAAAATATATAAAAATTATAACATTAATTGTTATGCGTTGTAACGAAAGAAATGCTAGTTAGTGAACTTCGATCTAAATTGACACCTTAAAGTAGTAGCTTGGATGAACTGCATTTGCATTGTTAAACCTCATAACTTAACATTTAATATTGGACTGTGTTATTTCATCATTGTTGTTGGCCAAACAGCCCAATATGGACCAATCCCTTCCTCTGAAGAATTCTCCATAACTACTTCCGATTTATCTTTGATCTCCTATTCTTTTCATTAATTGCAAGAAAATCAGACTCCACCGAATCAGTCCTTCTCAACAACGGCCTTCCTGGCTTTCTTGTACCAATGGGTCTAAGAAGCAATACATTTTTTATTGTACTGTAATCACTCATTCGAATCACATGGGCCATGCAATTCATTCTATTTATTTCTACGTATTTAACAATACCAGGTTGCTTATAAATGTGTTGCACAGTTCAAAGTTAAATCTCCTTCTCTAATTTCGGGGTTTAGTAATAATGGTTATCTAAATTCATTTATAACTCGTTTGGAATGCGACCTAAATCCCTTTCATTAACTAAGAGTGATCCTCACGTGGATCATCCTAGTTAAAGAATAATAGATAAAGGATCATAAGGAGTGATCCTTTATCTATTTATTATTCTTTATTCATTTCAGCTTGTTTTCCACACCCTACATATAAATGATTTAAAAGTTAATATGTAACGCCGCTTTGTTCCAGCTCATTCTAGGTGAAGCTGTTTAAATGCTGGCAAAATTACAAAAATTTCTGAAACTTTTGGTTTTTAAACGTCTATCACTCTTAAATATTTTTCAAAAAGCGCAGTAGTAGGCAGATCTGTATATATATAGCGGTTGTTTAAATTATTTTAAATTAATTTTATAAATCCTCGAATTAATTGAAAGTATACATTTCGATATCACTGCAAGTATAAAAATGCAATCTCACACCAAATCAGCTGCATTTAACGATATGGAATCAGATATTTTTGCTCTAAAACAAAGATAAATTATTTTTTTACTTTAACAAGAGTTCGTCTAAATCTTTTTTTTGGTCAATATATTAGCAAGGATGCCACATGCGACTAAAAATGCAAGAAGTGGTAGAAACTTGATTCATTTATTTAATTAGTTAAATTATTTAATTGTAATTACCACCTTAATTTAAAATGCAAATTATACATGATTAAAATTAAACTGATCTTTATCAGTATAACAAATCCAAGTTAATGCGCATTCATAATATGCTGATATATACGTCACCTGTCTCATCCCTGCCAACTCTCCCGGATTTTGCGGGAGATTTTATTTTCATATTTAAAGTGGTAGTAAATATATACTATTTTTTCTTTTATAAAATTAATTTTTAAATGATTTTGATCACCACTATTCCTACAAAAATTAAGCTTATATATTAATATGCGTTACNCTTGTTGTACACAGGCAAATTCTAGATATCAGCAAGCATGCATTGTTTAATTCTAATTATACAACTGCATGGTTAATTACAGATTGTAGAACTTTGGAGACTTCTGAATCGCAGGCTCAAGAGCAAATTCTGACTTGTTGTACACAGGCAAATTCTAGATATCAGCAAGCATGCATTGTTTAATTCTAATTATACAACTGCATGGTTAATTACAGATTGTAGAACTTTGGAGACTTCTGAATCGCAGGCTCAAGAGCAAATTCTGACTTGTTGTACACAGGCAAATTCTAGATATCAGCAAGCATGCATTGTTTAATTCTAATTATACAACTGCATGGTTAATTACAGATTGTAGAACTTTGGAGACTTCTGAATCGCAGGCTCAAGAGCAAATTCTGACTTGTTGTACACAGGCAAATTCTAGATATCAGCAAGCATGCATTGTTTAATTCTAATTATACAACTGCATGGTTAATTACAGATTGTAGAACTTTGGAGACTTCTGAATCGCAGGCTCAAGAGCAAATTCTGACTTGTTGTACACAGGCAAATTCTAGATATCAGCAAGCATGCATTGTTTAATTCTAATTATACAACTGCATGGTTAATTACAGATTGTAGAACTTTGGTGACTTCCGAATCGCAGGCCCAAAAGCAAATTCTGACTTGCTGTACACAGGCAAATTCTAGATATCAGCAAGCATGAATTGTTTAATTCTAATTATACAACTGTATGGTTAATTGCAGATTGTAGAACTTTGGTGACTACTGAATCGCAGCTCAAAAGCAAATTCTGCATTGTTGTACACAGGCAAATTTTAAATTACAGCACAACATTCTAAATCGACGCATTCAAGTTAATTCTGAAAAAAAAAAAATAGAAATAAAAGTTTGGAAGTAAGAACTTAAATGAAAATTGCAATGGAAATGAAAATAATCGAAAAATTAATAGGAAGAAATAATTTTTTATTACAAATTTAATCGTTCTTCAGCAGAATGTTTTTAAAGGATTGTGTGGTGCATACACATTCATTGTTAAATCAGGACCTCAGACACTTTATCGGAAGAATTTTTTTTTAAATGTTAGAAAATGTTTCAATATAAATTATATTTTTGATATTTGTATTCATATACATTTATACAATATGATTAATTAATTAATTAAATCACAAATATTTTAAGATGTAAAACAAATGATTTACAAATGCCATTTCTTTGTTTCATTTATAATTTTAAATATTAATCATTTTAAAAAAAATATTCGTTGCGCAGCGTACTTTTCCTTGTAACTATTTTTTATCTACGTTCTCTTAAGACGAATTATTTTATTCGACGCTTTACTTCTGGTCTTCAATGTATTAATGTAACATTTTTTTTTAGTAATATGTTCTATATTAACCCCTTATGGACGGGTGATTCAGAAAAGCGTTAGTGCAAAATCAGAATCAAGTTGTAATTAAATAAAAAACGGTAACTTAAATGTAGTCGTTGCTAATTTGACAGACTTACTTTGCTTTTACTTTAATTATTGTTAGTTTAATCATANCAGACTTGATTTTATCAATTATTGTTCATTCTGAGATTTAACTTAATGTTAACGCAGCACCTTCCTTCCCTTCCACCACATATTATCCAATTTAGATGAAAGAGCAGATATCCATACATGGATAGATACTCTGAAAAAAAGTTGATTAGTTAGTTAGTTAGTATTTGTGTTTGTGCCAGTCGGCGCGAAAGGGTTAAACCTGCGATTAAGCATTTCATTTCATAGTTTGAATATTAAAAAAAAATTACTATTAATCAAAAATTATTTAGATTCTAATTTTTTAATTAATAAAATACTTAAAATGTATATAAAATCGAATAAATGATTAATTTTATTTTCAGATTTTGTTTAGGGAGATACAGCAATGGTGAAGGGGGGTGATGAACATTGACCTAGAAAGTAGATGTTTTCATTTCAAACAATATTGCTTAGGGTAAATATTAAAATTATCAACTAATTTTTTGAACATATATTTTTTAAATTTTTTATTAAATTTTAAACTTGTTTCATTGAATTTCGTTTTCTGATATTCAGACATTAAATTATTAGCTAATTTTCTTGACTGAAATCGATTAAAAACCTCCTTCTCCTAAAATCGACTTCACTTTCTTACAAAATTAAATGTTCAATACGAAAAGTAATTAGCAAGAAATCAATATTACGACTTGGGCCATTTTAGATCGGAATCGGCACACAAAGCGATGACATAAGAACGGAACGGTTTTTTCTTAGCCTCCAGTTATGATATATAGCTTTAAAATCTACCTCCGTACGGAAAAGCAGCAAATAAAAAAAAATCTGGTTGGATCGTTAATGCTTTTTGCCTTCTTCCTTTAAGGAAGTAAATATTTCCAGTTTTAAAAGTTTTCTTCTATGCCCGCCCCCCTTTCTATACTGGGGATTCTAAAGAATAAATGTATCCGAGTTCCGTATCTTTCTATGTATTGTATATTGTGAGTAAAACTGGTGTTAGTCGTAATGATCTAGTTTGGCCATTTATTACTGCAGTATAAGGGGGGGGGGGCGATGATCTTTAAAAGGAAAAAATAAACATTTTTGTTTTTAAATTAATTTTAATAAAAGTAACAGTTTTCTTTATAGATGACCTCGTTCTAGATTATAGACTGATGTAATTTTTTTCCTGCCCGCTTTCTTGCACTCATTTTTTTTACGATATCGTTCTAGTTGACAATTTTTTTGAAAATTTATATAAAATTTTAAAATACTAGTTTATTTGTTTTATTATGCGTAAAAAACTAATAAAACTAGCAAAAATTTTATTATTTTCTTTTAATATGGTCATTTTTAGGTAAAAAAAAAAAACTATGGTATTTTTTTTTATTTTCTTTTTGCATATACGCTAAACACTGTAAAAAAAATATATTCTAACGCCTGAAACGAAAAATCCTTTGTGGATTTTATTTAGAAGGCTGCCAACTGTATTTTGAACTATTATCTTAATAGCAAGTGCATATACTACTGAGTTAATGATCAATATAGTTTAAAAAAGCAAATTTTTAAAAACTTCCACACTTGTCTTTACGAAAAAACCTTGCATAAAAAAATAAAATGCTACTTTTTTTTCGTAGTCTGTAGTTCGAAACATGAGTACTATCAGCATAAACACTCATGAAAAATCATCTACAATTATAATGAATACAACATGAGAAATCGTGTTTAAGATGGTGAAAAATCTGAACAAAATCTGATTTTGAGCTATAAACATTTAAAATTTCATTAGTCTCAAATCATTAGTCTCTCCACTGTTATCATTTTTCTCAAAAACTGCTATAACTTAGTAAATAATGAAGAGTACAAGCAAAAGTAAAGTATTTCTCGAAAGTTAAGAGTACAAGCAAAAGTAAAGTATTTCTCGAAAGTTAAGAGTACAAGGACTCTAAAGTTATAATAAACTCAAATTTGGAAAATTTTGCCCAGAATCATGCTTTTTCTCCTTAACCTTAAAGCACCTTAAGCATACAGAATGTTTTCTTAAATGCAATGTTCATTGTAAAAGTCGTGTAACTCCATGTATTTAAAACATGCATTTTATCCTGTCTCTGTTTAATCAGACAAACTAGAGTTGGACAAAAATATGGAAACACGTATATACTAACTCTATGTTAACAGTTTTTCTTTGAGTAGTAAATGTTTTGGAAAATTTTTCATGGCAAAACTTTTGACACAATTTGAAGCATCATGATTGAACAATTTAGAAAGCATGTCATATTTGACCGTGCAAAATTCGGATCGACTAAAATTAGGAGAGGAAGTTGACAATTTTTATTTTTTTTTTGATTAAATGCTTTTTTAATTGTCCTGCAGTGAGCTGATCGTAAAGACACGGTTCCTAGTAGATCACCAAAGTCAAGCATGTAAGCTGGCAGGGACCGAGGGTATGCGGTATGTGTTCTCGTTAAACTAAATATTTTACTCTAAAGTGCTAGACTATGCTCGCAAGTTATCGGATTACCAAAATGGTAACCAAATGGTAACTACCATATCCCATCCGCAGAGGATCATCCTCAGGGAAGTTTTCCAGACCTTTGCAAACGTGCGGCTCTACCGACGTAAACTATCTAGCTACCATTTTTTTTAAAAAAAATTAGAGTGGTACAAGTTTTGCCATGCAAAATCTTTCAAAACATTTACTGCGATTCGTGATGGCTCAGGGAATAGAGCGTTCGCCCTCCAAAGAGATGAACCGGGTTCGAATCCCAGTCGAAACAAATTCCGCATCTGGCTTGCACTGACCACAGCGCTGACGTGAAATATCCTTAGTGGTGAACGGATCATGGGTTAGAGTCTCCTTGCCCTCAGGCTAACCGAGGGAGGTTCTCGTGGTCTTCCTCTCCATGTAACGCAAATGCGAGTTAGTTCCATCAATAAGTCCTTCACGAAGGCTAATTTCTCCCAAGACTTGATCCAGGAGTTCCCTTGTTTTCCGGCTATTTATCTAAAATTATTTATGTTAGTTTAATATTATTAAAATATATTTGCTAATATATATTTGCTTAAATCAAATTATTAGATAATTTTTGACAATTCTAATTACCGAAATGTAATCGGTACTATTGCCAAATTTTTTTTTAAATAACTACTCAATGTTTTTCTTTTGAAATTATCTTCTTGAAATTTCAAAAGAAAAATTCCAAAAAGATAATTTCATTGAAAATGTATCGATTCAATAATTAAATCACATTTCTATAGAGAAATACCTTAAATAAATTAATATAATATAGCCTAAGCCTTTATGGCCTAATATTAGACTTTGTGTAATTTTAATTGCTTTAAAAGAACATAAAGTTGTTGTTTTTTTATATAATAATAATTATTTTAAAAGGAATCATTTTTTTAAAATTTGATTTATGTGTACTTGTTTAAAACAATCCTTAGTCCTTCTCACATTATCGGTATTTTGTAAAGAATTTTATTTACTTGATTTTGTTCCATTTTTTCTTTAATGAAATGGTTATTTTTGTTTCAACATGTATACTTGTTTTAAAAGGAATATTTTTTTTTTAAATTTAATTTATATACTTTTTTATTAAAACGCCAGATCAGCATTCATATTTTATTTTTAAAAAAAAACATTATTTCAGTTTGATTTATGGGGAAAATGTTCGTTTTTTAATAAAATATTAGTTCTTCGCACAATCTGTATGTTTTTTTTAGAAATAAATAATTGTTTTTTAAAGCATTAATTTGACTTATGTACATTTTTTTAATAAAATTTTATTTGTTTTCTCAATTTACTAGTTTAAAAAGGAATAAATTTTTAAAAATTTCATTGATATGAATTTTTTTAAACTACAGTTTTTTACTCAAGATAAATAATTATTTTAAAGTGAATTGCAATTCTGAAATTGATTTATGTGAATTTTTTTTAACAATATATAAAGTCTTTCTCTTATTTAATATGTTTGTCCAAAAAGGAATTAATTTTTTTATTTAATCTAATTCATATAATTGTATTTACTAAAACGTCTATTTCTCTCTCAATACATATATATATTTTAAAATAAAATAATTTTTTAATTTGATTATGTCATTTTATTTTAACTGAAATGTGTTAATTGTATTTGTTTCTTTAAATAAATGAGTTTTTGCCGTAACATGTATGCTTGTTTTAGAAGGAAAATGTTTTTTTTTATTATTTAGAAAATTTGATATAAGTGAACTTTTTTTGATAAAACGTTTGTTTTTCCGTTAGCACGTGTACTTATTTTAAAAAGTATATATGCATGCAGATTTGATAACCTGATTTGATGACCTGAAAATAAGCACTTAACCACGTGGAGAGACAACAAAAAAAAGTGGTGGCTTAAATTAAATAAGCAACCGGTCATTTTTTCCTATCACCTTTTCTTTTTTTTTTTTTCTTAAATCATTTAATGATAAAAGTACATCTATATAGAAAGATACTCTGGAAAACAGAACTTTTCTTAAAATGTCCCATGCCTCCATTCAAAAATTTGATTCTTCAGTTTCAAAAATTTGATTCATCAATTTGAGGTGGAAAAATTCACGTGGAAGGAAAGTTCTTTTAACAATTCGTATATTTTAAAGTTGTTATGTTTACCTTTATTGTATTTTGCCACGGCAAATATTTTTGAATAAAGTTCTTTTAAGTCAGTAAGTTTAACTTGTTATATACTTATCTTATTTTTATTGTTGAAGCAATTTTTTATAGTCTTAGATTCTTTTTAATATAATTTTTTTTAAAAATATTATTTAATCCAACAAAACGAAGTTTGCAAAAATTGGCTATTAAATTAAAGGACCTATCAATAATGGTTCACTGATTCATTAGGTTTGAGGATAAAGTGGCTACTAAGTTGAGTCATTACAATCTACCGGCCACTGGCTACAAAGTGGAAATTTAAATTTTTGGTGTACTTGACAATCAAGATGTATACTTGTTGGATTCATAAGGAATACTTTTAATAAAATATTAGTTTTTCTCTAATCATGAATTCATTTCATTATATTTTATGATAACTTAGATTTCCACTCATTATGTGCACAATCGTTTCAAAAGGATGTTTTTTTTTATTTATGTTAATTTTTAAAATAAATTAAGAAGTTTTGTCACAACGTACTATACTTATTTTAAAAGGAAAAATTTTATTTTAAAGTTAATTGGCGTACATGGAATAATCTTATATTAAACATTAGTTTTTCTCATTATGTGTATTTTTGTTTTAAAAGTAATAATTTTTTAAAAATTTGATTTATGTTGTTCTTTTTTTCTAGACAAACTTATTTTGATTCGGACAAACTTATTTTACAAACAAGTGTTTCTAGACATTTATTTTTAGACATGTTTTAGAAGGAAAGCCTTTTTTTTTTCTTAACCTAATTTATGTTATACTTTGATAAATAAAATTATAATTTTTCTCTCAATTTATAATACTAATTTTAAAAGGAATAATCTTTTAATGATTAATGTTTCATTTTTTTAAAATAAAGTGTTAGTTTTTCTCCAAATCTATTTATCTATCTATATTATTTTAAAAAAAGGTTAATTATTTTAAATTTCGTTTATGCGATTTTTTTTCTAATAAACGAAACATATTGTTTTCACTAATAACAAAAAAATCGATTTCCAAAACACAAAATATCTCCTACGTCAAACGCCCTTTGCCTGACCATGCTGAAAAAGAGACAAAAAGAAAACTACAATTCGAAGAATATAAAAATCGCGCCTTTGCATGTAACAAAATTAATACCTTCCGCAAAAGACCAATGAAATGAGCGGCAACAATCATTCCAACTTCCCTCCAACAATGGACCGATCCACTACACACATCAAACTACTTCTCGCCAACATATCCGCTATCGCCTCTTTGGCGATTTTTCCGTCCCATAAGTTTTCTCTTGACAATTTTACATCACTTTTAGATGAAATGACACACGTAGAGGGTTCACTGTTTTCTCCTAATTGCTTGTTTTTATTAATCGATTAAAAGAAAGTTTTGTGATCGAACGTGTGCCTTAAAATGTACAAAGTGGTGACCAATAAAAAGCAAAACCCGATTTAAAAAAGATTAAAATTAGCGGCATTTTATATTTTTTCCCGTTTCTTATAAAAACTAAATGCTTGTTAAATTTTTGTTTTACACATGCTATATCATTAATGATTTTAAATAGGGTGGTATTTAAGAATAAATAGTTATAAATTCCAAAATTGAATAATTACGAATTAAAATTACATCATGTTTTTTCAAGCTTTTAAAGAATTAAAAACATTGAATATTGTATTAAATTTTTGAAAAATCTTGTAATGAAAAAAAAAAAATGAAATCACTCTATGAACTTTTTTTTTTTGTTGATAATTATTCTGTTAACATTCCTTTTGAATTCTTTCCAATCAATAAAATAATGTTAATTTCTTGTTATTTATATAATTATATTTTGCTCACATGGTCAATACATACTCAAATATTGTATTACTGTAATAAAATGAAAAAAAATTTAAATTTTTAAATTAAATATGCTCAAATATTATATTGCTTTAAGAAAAAATTAACTTAATTTTGTTTGTTTTTCTCTACATTTTATTTTCCACTATTTTGTTTATAGGAAGATCGATTTTTTTTTTATTGAGTTGAATGAATATAAAAGTAATTCAATGTCTTATAGTACACTCTAACCAAATTATCTTTACAGCAGCTGTTAAATAATGAATTTAATAACAGTTTCACTACGAATTTAAAATATACTCATTCGTAAAGTTAAATCCTCTTATAGGGTTCATCCATAAACGATGTCACATTTTATTCAATTCCCTCCCCCTCTCCTTCGCCGCAAAGTGCCACCCTTCACCTTACTCCCTATACCCCCCTTGTCACGTGTCTCGATTTATTGTATTTAACACATACCAGCAGGTTAGAAACAAAATGCATATTGTAGCCACATTTTAAATTTTATATGACTTTAGTGGGCATAACCACAATAACGGTTAAGCGTTTATTTATTTTTATGAAAAATATTCAAAAAATAGTAAATAATACTATGAAAAATATAAATAAAATAGGAAAATTATTTAAAAACTAGGGGATTAAGCTGCGTTTTCGCTGCTGCTCATCAACTCCAATAATTGCTTCTTGGCATAAATAGATATTTTTTAAATTTTTTTTTTACGAAAGTTGAAATTATTCTCCTATATCTGTACTAAAAATAATTCCGTTTGCAAACACTGGTGCTCCCTCTTACCACGTCCATACATTTCCCTTATGATTCTATTAAGATTTATTAGGCAACGTAAATAATTTCTGTAAGTAATCTTTTCTAAAAAAAAATATTTTAAAATAAAGGTGTCTGATAAATATGTTACGAATTATATTTAATATACAGGCTGATATATTACATACGATTTGTACGCAAGGCTGATTGTTTTTTTCTTACTCAATTGGGAACATGTAACTGGAGAAGAAGAGGATCACTGATACATAGACACGTGACCTATGACCTCATCACCAGCTCATCGTTGACAAGATCAGTTGCTAACACAAACAAATGTCACATTTCAAAAACCAATCAGGATCGAGATACCGACACTGCGTCACTTGCAGCTATCCCATTGACAAATCTCTTTAACAGTAATTTATAATGGTCTGTTGATATAATTTGCACTAAAAAAAAAAAAATTGTAAAACGGTTAATAAGTTTGAAGACTGATTTAAATAAGTTTATATTAAATCAAGTTAGTATCATAAAATTATGTTACAATAAAGAAATAAGTCTTTTAGCTTTTAACTCTTAATTTAGAAAACAATTGAAATAAAAAAAAAATGTAATAAAGCAGTGTAGAATAAACAAAATAAATACTACAAGAAATTGCCTTTAAATTAATAATAAAAAATGTTTTATAACCAAACAATATCTTTAAGCCTTTTATCAAATTTTATAATGTTGGCAACCAAAAATATGGAAATTAATGTAAAAAATCTGAATCCTACCATGTAATTTTCCGGCCAGTAAAAATGCACGGTCAACAATAGATAACTATGTTAGACGTTATATAGAGATATTTAATTTATAAATTTAATTTTTTTTCTTCATTTTAATCAATAATTTGTAATATCACACTTCTTGGTCCCTTTTCCTCTCCTTGTCACTGTTACAAATTTAGAGCTTCTTCCCTCCTTCAAAGCTCGTGGTTTTTAACAAATGTCATCGTTAAAAAAGAATAATGTCATTTAAGTATTGTACTTTAACACTGACAAGGAAAATATATATTTAACTTTAAACTTAAAAATATACTAGTATTTAAAAAAACATAATAATAGATTTCAACTGTTTTTGACATAACAAAATAACATAACGTATCAACAAACAAAATAATGTACATTAATACCGATTTTAACCACTGTTTTTAAGTTTGTAAAAAATGAGTGCCTTAATTTAGAAAATGCTATTTTAAAACTTTTATGCTTTTTCAGCTTTCATAATGTTTTAAAATACTTAATTTGTACTCTTTAAATTTGTGTTATTTATTTAGTTTTTACTCTATAATAAAACTTCAAGAAAAAGTTAATGTTAAAGTTAAAGTTAATGAAAAGTTAAAGTTAATTCTTTATTTAAATTAAATTTTTTAATTAGTCAGAATTATTTTTTATTTGAAAAAAAGGTAGATTGATAATATTGTCGAAGATGTTTTATAGAAATTTTATAACAAACAAATGTATAACTATTAAACGTAGAAAAATTTTTTTACCAGAGCTTTTAGGACAAATAGATGTATGTAACGAATAAATGTATGTAGAAGTATTCACAGAAACCTTAATAAGCAAAGGAAATGTTGATATATAGAAAGAAATATTAAAAAACAAATAAGGGATATATTAGGGAAATAAGAAAAATAAAGAACTAATGAGGTGCAATAACTTTTTTGTAGAAATTGTTATTTATATTAATTGTCTAGAAACTTTTTTTTAAATTTTCATAACGAATAGCTGCATAAAAAATTTTGAAAATTTTTATAACTAATTTATGTAAAAAAAAAATATGGAAACTTTTGTAAAAAAAATTAACTAACTTGTATATGTAAAAACATTTATAGAAACTTTATATTTCATAAAGTTATAAAAAATAAATCAAAAACTTTAATAACTAATAAATTAATAGAAAAAACTGTATAGTCAGGTACAGAAATAAACGCATAGAAAATTTTGTAAGTAATAAAGATATTAAAAGAAATAATTTTTGAATCACCTTTTATAACTATTTAATGAAAGAAAAATTTGTAAAGAAACGTTTATAACTTATTAAAATATTTTAACAAAAAGCGTGCAGAAAGTTTTGTAAATAATAAATGCATCGACAATTTTTATAGATTTTTTTTAAAGATTTTTATAAAAACTTTTATAATTAATAAATACATAAAATTGTTCAGCTACAGATTCCAATTTCTTGCCTGAAAATTTATGTGAATTATCTTATAAAACTCTTTTAATATCCTTCTATGTGGTTAAGAAGTTAACACTGTTTTGAATAAATAAATAAATAAAAATAAACAATGTATATTACTATGTATAACAATTTAATACCTTGCTGAATACCTTTCTCATTTTGATTTTGCAGACGACTTATGTTTACTGACCAACACCTTTCAAGACCTGCAAACAAGCACTACATTTTAAAAGCAGAGGGAAAGAAAATGGGTCTTATTATCAACCAAAATAAAACTAAAATTTTGCAAATTAATCCTAAACAATTAAATGACATATTCTTAGAAAATAATAAACTAGAGGAGGTAAGCAGTTTTTCGTATCTTGGAAGTATAAATAACAATAATGGAGGAACTAAAGATATACTAAATAGATTAAACAATGCCCCGGAGCAATTATACTATTCTCAAATAATTCCAGAAAAATAAAAGCACAACAAATTCAACAAAAATTAGAATTTTCTATACTAATGTTACATTTTTCCTACTATATGTATCTAAGATACGGCACTCCAATAAAAACATGAAAATGCTTATTCATTATAACTGTTTAAACAGTATTCAGCATTTAACAGTAAGCAGTTCCAGTATTCATGTATAAACAGTATTCATTAAGAACTGTTTAAAAGGAATATTGAGTATCAAGTGGTTCCATAAAATTTGTAATGCTGAAATCCTCAGAAAAGCAAAACAGAAACCGATTGATCTGGAAAAAACGTAAATGAAAATGGATTGGTCGTGTTCTACGCAAACCTGAAAAATTTAAAGTAAAGCAAGTTTATGATTGGAAACCTCAAGGCAATAGAAAAAGAGGATGACTTCAAAATGCTTGGAGCAGGAAGATTGTAAACAAATTGCAAACAATAGGAAAGACACGGAAAGAGGCAAAATATCTGGCCTCTAATAGAGTGAGATGGAAAGCTGTGATAGAAACCCTATGATCCAGTTCGGAGTGAAAAAGAATCTGTGTGTATAAAAAATTAATACAGTAAATTTACATTTAATGTGATTTTTAAAAATTTATTAAAGCATTTATTTTTCTCAAATAACTGCTATAAACAAGAGATAAAATATCAGGGATAAAATACAACAAAAATATCGAATCACTCCTGTACTTACTCTATGTAAATAAACTTTCTTTTACATGCAAATTATTTGGAAGATTTTATGTGATCAAACTGTGAACACAATTTAAAATATCGTACTTGAAACTTTTAGAAATTATGTCATTTTTACCCATGCAAAATTCGAATAGACCAAAATAAAAAAAAGTTCATAAAGTTTCATAAAAACAGCTTAATTAATAAAATAATAATAAAAAGCTACATTTAATTTTGTCATATAATATTGAGACTTCGAAATTATCATATAAATCGCCAGATAGTTAAAATATAATCATAAGACCAATAGTAACCGACCTACCCCCGAAGGAGTTTGCGGATAAGGGTTTCACCCGTTTGCACGTGAACTAAACACTACAAAACTACAGAAAAGTAAAAGTACAAAATTAAAAAGTTTGAAACACATAGGAAAAATCCCAAAATCGAAATAATAAAATACAAATAAAACAGTATAAAAATTAGAAGTGCTTAAAACATCAAAGTAGATAAAATCAACCGACAATAAAAGTGTCAAAAATACAGGTAAAAACATATAAAAGTAAGGGCAGGTAAACATCAAATGGTAAAATATGAAAAACCACATTAGAAACAAATAAGATAAAAAATTTATATAATCATATAAATAGCTAAATTTACATGAACTTCAACGTGTGCTCACTTTAAATAAAACAATCAAAATTTACGTCGTTATTCCTTCTAAAATCGTTTTTCCTTCTATCTCTTAAGCAAACGATAATTTTTAAAAGTTAATGTAATAAAAAAATATTCCATCGTAATTGTCTGCTAATAGCTGGAAAATAAAATTATAATAATAAAGAAACATCTCAATTAATTAAATAACTTCAAAACCCGAATTTACATTTTTCACCTATATTTGAAACTTCGAAAATCTCATATCTGTAGCTAAAAATAATTATATTAAAAAATATACCATCTTATAAATAGCTGTCTTTATACAAACTTAAAAGCGAGTTCAATTTAAATAGCGCGTCAAATTTAGGACAATATTCCACCTAAAAATATTTTTCTCTATATCTCTTAAACAAACGATACTTTTAAGAGTTATTATAATAATAAAAAGTAATCAAACGTAATTACCATGTAAATATTTAGAAAGTTTAAAAACAACAGCTGGATTAATTAAATTATAACAAAAAATTGATTAAAATTTATCATCTGAATTTGAAACTTCGAAATTGTCATATAAATAACAAGATAGATGAAAGTAATTAAAATAAAAATTATACGATGATATAAATAGCTGACTTTATATAAACTTCAAAGAGCGTTTAATTTAAATACCGCATAAAAATTTACGACGATATTCCTCCTAAAAACTTTTTTCTCCTTATCTCTTAAGCAAACGACTCATTTTACGAATGGGTATAATAATAAAAAAAATATCAATCTTAATTGTAAATAGTTAGAAGGTTTAAAAAAAACAACAGCTGGACTAATTATAGAAATTCAAAAAACTAAATTAAAACTCACCTAAATTGGAAACTTCGGAATTGTCATATAGCTAAAAATAATTATAATAAAAATATACAATGATATTAATAGCCGAGTACATGCAAACTTCAAAGCGCGCTCAAATTAAATAACGCGTCAAAATTTACGACGGTATTCCTCCTAAAAACGTTTCTCTCCTTATCTCTTAAGCAAAAGATACTTTTTGAGAGTTAGTATCATAAAAATATTATCAGTCGTAATTGTCACGCTGAAAAGATTTTTAAAAAAAAATTCAGCTCAATTAATTAAATAATAACAAAAAGCAGAATTTAAATTCATCTCCTAAATTTGAGATGTCAAAATTGTCTTATGAATAAGCTAGATAGCTAAAAATAATTATAATTAAAAAATATACAATTTTATAATTTGCTGAGTTTATATAAACTTTAAAGCGCGTTCAATTCAAATAACGCTTCAAATTTACGACGATATTCCACCTAAAAACGTTTTTCTCCTTATCTCTTAAGCAAACGATACTTTTTAAGAGTTAGTATCATAAAAAAAAAGAAAATAAATAAACAATCGTAATTGTCATATAAATAGCTGGAAAGTCCATTACATCACAAAACAACTACCTAGTCCTTACCACCCGAAAGGGCAATGACCTGCGCAATTCAAAGTTATTACGTTTTGATTTATGTAACTCAATTAGCAAACAAAGACTTTGTTTCATTTCCTTATTATTAATTTTTTTTAACTAAAGACGAATTGTTATTGATTCGATTAAAAAAAAGCCTTTTAATGGAGGAAGATTTTTAGAACATCGTAACAATTTAGAAGATTTTTGTTCTCACGATCAAAACTTAATTTTTAATGCAAGAGAGTCCGAGCGCATATTTCCTGCAGATGTTCGGCATAATTTCCGCAGCTGAAAGATGGTTAATAGTTTTTCACAGCCACTGGAAGCGCTCCAGGCTAAAATTTAAGAGCCGTATTCTGGAAAATTACTCCGATGAAAGAAATGTTAACCTGAAAATAAAAGAAAGAACACTGTCAGGAAAATAAGCAAACGATCTATAACTGTTCTTTTCCTTCTTAAAAAAATTATCGTCCCGAGACTCTATGCTTAGTTTCCATTTAATAAACACTTATTAAAATATCATCATATAATGATTATTTCAATTATTATTATATTAAATTAAATATACATTATAATTATTAATTATTATGATATCTTTTATTATTTTATTTTCAACTTTAATTAATAGTTAAAAACGTTTGTGAAAGACCATGATTATCAGTGCTTCACAAATTTATATTTAAATTATTTACATGTCTTGGTCGCTAAATTCATCATAAATGAAACATATTATAACAAGAAACAAATCTTAGAGCATTAATTTTATCACTGCGAAAAATATTTCGATCGAAAAAAAATTAGTTACTATATTATATTATATTATATTATATTATATTATATTATTAGCTGAATACACGTTTTCCAGTGGGTTGAAAAAAAATACATAATAATACGAATACATAAATAAGTACTAGACAACACTTAAAAATCACCTACAAAACTGTAAGGCATATACCGGCACAAATAATAAAGGTAAAATAATTCCAATATTTTTAATTATTATTATCTGCTGCCCTTTTCGGTGGCTTTACGTTATAAGATTAAGTAGAACACGTACTAAATCGTTCATCCCATGAAAATAAAGATTAACTGCATTCAGTATTATCAGACATAATGCTGTTACTCTAGGCCAGTGTTTCCCAAACTTATGACTTATGTGTACCCTTTCTTAATTTTTCGTAACGCTGTGTACCACTAATAAAAAAATGAATGTATTTTTTTAAAAATATGTTTATTTTTCTTTTTTGGTATAAAGTTTTGTAAATAAGTTTATTTGCATCATTAAGTAGGATGATATTGTTTTTACTATGATAACAGCTCCTCATAATTTGGTTCTCTTGTGGTCAATTTTAGTCTGAGATGCGATTCCACGTCCAATAATCTATTTCTTTTTTTCGACTTAATGTCCACGAATGCTAAAAAATTTAATGAAATATATATGATAATAATATGAAATTGTATGAAATGCATAATATGAAATTGGAAAAGGCAAAATGTATTTCACAACTTTTTCTGTTAAGACTGGATAGTTACATATTTTGCATTTGCAGCCAGAATGATGTTAAGGTACATTCTTCATGTTTATTTTTCAAGAATCCCTCTGAAGTCAATTCCAATAATTGCTCTTCTTCCGCATGCGAAAATCCTTCCGGCATGGATGTTGTATTGATATTAAACGGATATCTTATCCATTCAAAATTTTTTTAATCATATTGATTATATTTTATAAATTATATTTTATAAAAATAATCAAAATAAGTAGAATTTATTACAAACCTTTACTATAAAAAAATTGCACAAAAGTTAAAAATCACAACTGGCTGTTGACACCACTAATTATTAACTGTTAACTCTGCAAAAAGTAGCCAATAGAAAAATACGTAATCGTAAATTTTCATGTCTAGCTTTGTTTTTAAATAAAAAATTTTGAAATTTTCCTTTGTTGCAAGATATTTCACATATGAACGCGTACCCCCGCTAAACTGTTCCCTTAGCCCTTGGGGTACGCGTACCACACTTTGGGAAACACTGCTATAGGCGGACGGTTTCCAAATTCTTTTGTCTATGAAACCTTAAGGGGACAATGGACGTTCAAAACCAAAAATTTTAATTTTCCTCCTAGCCATATGAAATTTTTATTGCATGTTGGCAAGCTCAATAGAAGCCTGTGTATAATTTTTTTTAAGAAAACGTTAATTATTTTTCAAGTTACAGCTGAAAGTATATTTTTAATTAACTATAAATTAGCAATATGTAAAAAGTCCCTTGAGCATCAGTTTTGCTTTTTTTTAAATTATTTTTGTACAAAAAATGAGGTTATAAGTACTTTTATGTATTTAACTTGTTTCAGGTACAATATAGAGCAATAATGTGTATCAAAAGTTTTTTTACACATCGCTCTTAAATTTTCATCAAAAAATTACTATTCATAAACTTTTGTTTAAATATTAGCAACACAAATTTTTGTGCAATGCTAACTAATTGTAGTTCTATCTTTAGAACAAACATCAAACAATACCTGAAAAACATTTCAGAGCAATAGAGCAAAAATTGATGCGCAAGGAACTTTTCCTTGCGCATCGATAGAAAATCGTCCAAAAATCTTATTCTGAGAAAAATCAATATTTTTCAATGCAAATGATTCACAACATTCAAATTGAAACTCTTATAACTCGTTAACAAAAGCTCCAATTTGAATTCTGTTTGCTGTATATTATTCAGAAAGGTGTGAATTTTCTTAATATCACAAAAAACAAAAACTCAAAATATTAAGGATTTTTCGTATTTTGAACGTCCATTGTCCCCTTAAAGGATCTACCTTCTTTTTGCGGAATTCCTACTATATAAATTAAGTATACAAAGACATTTATGAACGTATTAACCAATAAAAGACTACTTTATTTTAAAAATATATGGTTATCATTGANCAAAAAACAAAAACTCAAAATATTAAGGATTTTTCGTATTTTGAACGTCCATTGTCCCCTTAAAGGATCTACCTTCTTTTTGCGGAATTCCTACTATATAAATTAAGTATACAAAGACATTTATGAACGTATTAACCAATAAAAGACTACTTTATTTTAAAAATATATGGTTTTCATTGAAATGAAAACTAAAAAGAAATGTCATAAAATTTGAAAATGGTTTTTGCTGCACATATTTCTATCTTAGCAAAATTTAATTATTTTATTTTGATTAGAAAAACGCGATGCGAAATACTAACATAAATTTGAAAAAATGCATGTTTAGCTTATTCAATGCATTGTAATTAAAAAAATTATACATATATTTTTAAAAATTATTACCACTTCTTTTTCATTCGCAGTTTCAACAATTTTTTAAAAAATCAACCGAAATATTAAATAAATGGGGAATTATTGATTGGATCTCAATTTAGTTACAGATTTCAAAAGTGCTAAAACAAACTTCTTAAAAGAAGTCCTTACTTTCAAAACCTGTTTCACTCTTTCTCGGAACCCTAGGGTTCCCTGGAATTCAATTTCTGAACAAGGCAATTATGATATTTAAAATTTGCCACAATGAAGCTACTTTCTCATATTCTTATATCTTCGAGAGGCCGTAGAACCCCTCATAAAAATGTACAGTTTTGAAGCAGCTGTAATAGGCAGCAAATTTACTCATTAAGTACTTTGTACCTATATAAGAGTATATTTGGTACCTATTGAAACTGCATCAATTCTCATGATGTCAGTAGTGTTTAGAACTAAAATTAAGCATCATTGGGGCCTATAATAATATGGTGACATTTTATTGTTCTCCATAACAAATAAGTGCATTTTCAAAATTAATTTTGCTTTTCAGTATATAGTTTTTTTTTGTAATTTCAGTTAGTAACTACTACCAATATTAATTAAGCATCATTGACGTCTATAATAGTTTGTTAATTTTTACGCGCTCTTAAATAAATCAATTTCTTCATTAATTTTGCCTTTTAGAACATAGCTTATTATTTTATTATCATCACTGGATATTATCATCATCATTTTATTATCATCAATTAATTATCATTGGAGTTAATGATAATATCGGTATTTCTTTATGTTTATCTTTAAGGAGTTAGTGCTATTACTAACCTCTAAATCTATACTAAATCCACAAAACCTCTAAATCTGTACTTTGCTCTAAGGCAACTATTACTAATGGCATAAGTAATTGGAGGATATTAAGGCAGTTGGCGGCTGGAGTAGCATGCTGTGTTGTACAGCTCAAAGTACAATATTAATTACTTACTGTTTTCGTCTTTCATATATATACATAACTGCCAACTCTTCCGGAAGATTTTATTTTCATATTTAAAGTGGTAGCAATACTCGGGTTATTCCAATTAACTTTTTGAATTATAATGATAATTATAAATGAGTTTGACCACCACTACATATAAATAATTACAATAAATATACGAAAGCATAATAATTCTTGCGCAAGCGAATTTCATCGGGATCAAAATATAAATATATTTTTGAGTCAGATTGTTTTTCGTTTATTGTTTTACAACCACTCTGAAAATCTATTCTCGGACAGAGTGAAAGTTGGTATATATATATATATATAATTTGAAATGTAAATTGTAGTGGTAGTTACAATTAGTGATTAAATAAATAATGGAATTATAGTCACCATTGCATCCTTGCAAATGTTCTTATATTTTAATATAAAATTCATAAGACTTTTATTCATTTTTAAAATTTTGTTTCAGCTTACTATCGCTGGAAAAAATATTTCGTAAAAACCTCACATGTTGAAAGGTAAGGTACGGTAATGTAGCTGCCAACTAAATTTTTACAATTGAAAATAAAATATACTTAAGGTGTTACAAATATACTTGAGCGAAATTTTCGTAATTGAGTTTATTATAAATTTATAAACTCTGCACTCTTATCTTTCTAAAAGTACTTTACTTTTGTTTCTACTCTTTTATATAGCAGTTTTTGTGCAAGGTGATAACAGTGAATAGATAAATGGTTTCAAGTCATTAAATGCGTTTAATCTGAAAATCAGATTTTTTTTCTTCTCATTTTACACCCCCCTTAAACACGATATTTCATGTTGATTTAAATTAACTGTCAATAATTTTTCCTGAATATTTATTATTACGGCACACATGTTTTGAACTACAGACTAAGAGAAAAACTAGAATTTCAATTTTTATTCGTGCTATTTTGCAAAGAAGAAATTTTTAACAAATTAACTTTTTTAACAACATTGATCCCTAACTCAGTGGTAAATGCCCTTGTTTTTAAGATAATAGTTCAAAACATAGTTGATAGCCTTCTAAGTAAAATCCTCAAAGGATATTTTGCTTTAGGCGATAGAAGTTTATTTACAGTGTTTAGCGTATATTTAAAAAAAAGCCTTATTTTTACCTAAAAATGGCCAGATAAAAATAAAATAATAATAATGATAATTTTTTTCTAGTTAATAATGTAAGTTTTAATAAAAGAAATAAACTAGTGTTTTAGAATTTTATATTAGCATTTAAAAAAAAAGTTGTCCAAACTAGTTAGATACCTTAATTGAAAAAAAAGTTAGTAGATATTTATTTATACTAAGAGGATATATTTTTCAGTTGCTTATCTTTAAGATTTTTAAAAGATGCTTTGACTACAAAAAGCACTATAGCTAATCCCTCTAAATACTATGAAATTTCAGTAGTTCCAGAAAATGTTTTTTCAAGAGGTAATAAAAGTTATGTATTAATGTTTTAATAAATTAGAATAAAAATACTTTTTTTCCCCACAGTTAGTAAATAATTTTTTAAAAAAAATGTATAAAAGGTCAGATAGACATGTCATGTTCTTACTTTGAGAACAAAAGTTTTTTTTAAGAGTTTCATTTATTTTATAGATTTATACTTGATTCTACTGACACTAGAAAAAATATTTCACAAAAACCTCAAATGTTTGACTTCAGATCCAAATATAGATATTTATATCCTTAATATACTGCATCGATGCCACGGATGACTAAAAATGTAAGAGGTAGTAGATCAATTCCTTTTTATTTATTAAATCTACTTAATTATTTAAATGTAACTACCGCCATGATTTACTTAGCAAATTATTCATATATAAAATAAAAGATTTTCTTGTATATTTAATTTATAGTAAACAAAAAAAAATATGCAAGAAAAAGTAACTAGTTTTAATATCTTCTAAAAGAGTTTTGCAATTTATTAGTCACTACTGGCCGGGATAACCTGGTTGATAAGGCACTGCATTCACGTTCGTGCGAACGTGAGTTCGAATCCCGCAACCCGAAAACTTGCCTTTTAGTAAATGGTGACTGGTGTACGTTAAATCTGTCGGGTTACAAAATCCTCTTTGTTCCGATAACAAATTATTCCTCTGAGGGTACTGAATTAGAGATTGATCGTTCTCTGATTCAGGTCAAAATTACAATCTGTGGATAAATGAATGGTATGCCCCATAGACGGGCTGTGACGTGTGTGTGGCTGAAGTCCTACTTTTTGCCACAGATGGCGCCACTGAGAAACAAGAAACGTACTCTTGCCTAAAACTCTCTTGATTTCACCAAGCAGGGCTTGCTAAGCAAGTGGCATTAGAAACAACAACAAATGTAATGATAGTCAAAATAATTTTGAACCGGATTTGTTCAAATAAGAATAAAATGTAAACGCATAAATTTTGCTATAATATTAAATATAAAAATAAAATTAATCGGCCGGCAAGTGTTCATGCATAGTCAGAGTTGCTAGCTACTATGCTTTTTTTGCAAAATATTTTATAAAGTAGCAGATAATTCCTAACTACAGCTTTCACAACTTTTTTTTTAATTTTGCTAAATAAACAGTAGGTTATTTTCATTAGAAAACATCATATTTTCTGCATAAATGGTTGCATGATAGTATATATCTTACTACCACCTGATCTGTCTTATTGATATAAAATGTAGCGAAGGATTTCGTCAGAAGCTGATGCTTAATCAGCGTAGCAAGTGTAAAAATCATTTAAATTATTTAATGTGAGCAAGTTGGCAATTCTGTGTATATATGACACAAAAATTAATTTGCTTCGAGTTGAGCATAAATATTTTAGTTGAATTATATATGCTATGATAATAATTTTTTTAAAGCGAGTAGAATAGCCTACCTGTTGTTTTTTACACTTAAGTAAGTTGTCTTTGGGTAAGATTCTTTAGAGCGTATGAAGAGTAAAAAAAAAGTTAAAAAATTGATTTTACAGTTGTAAGTAGGAACTATTTTAGCAATTCAAACACTTATATTGATAACTCTTTTATAGATTTATTCAAATAATTCATGAGTAGTGTTGGTCAAAATTATAAGGAGTCAACTTTGTTACACAAATATAAAAATATTAAAGTATACATTTTTTGGCCGTTTTATTAAAAATAGCAATAAAATATTCTGCGAACCCAGATGATTCGGCAATTATGAGAAATAAAAAATCAGATTTTAATTTTTGGTTTATTTATTTTTTATTACTTTTTCTATGGTGACATTCAAAAGAAGAATGTTCAATTGCGCTCAGAGTATACTCTTTAAAATTGATAATAAAAGTTTCAATTTTGTAATTTAATTGAAAGCAGTTGATAAAAACGATTATTATTATTTTTTAAAAAAAAGAGTAACAATAAAGTTTTAACATCGAAACAACATACTACTATAACTATAATGAGATATTATAAAAAAATCACGCTTTAAAATACAGAGTTAAACAAATCTTATTATATTTGAAACATAGCGCTCTATTTTCAATGAATGACTTATTTATGAATAATTCTTTACATAAAATTCATAATTAATTCGTTTAAAATTTATTATAAATTCTTTGTTTAAAATTTATATGTAATTCTTTGTTTAAATGCATAATTAATTCTTTGTTTAAAATGTATTATTAATTCTTTGCTTGAAATGTATAATTAATTTTTACTTAAAATTTATAATTAATTCTTTACTTAAAATTTATAATCAATTCTTTGTTTAAAATTTATAATTAATTCTTTGTTTAAAATTCATTAATAATTCTTGTTTAATTTTTATCATGGCCCTAAAAGCATTTTATTAAAATATTATCTAATATTAAAATAATATCTTGCGTTTAAATAATATTATAAGATATTTAATATTATTTTAATATATTATTTTTCAAATTTAAGATATTATTTTTCATTTAAAATAAATTATTTATTTACTATATTTCAACTAAAATAAATTTAATAAATATATTTTTAAAAACAATCAAGATTAATAAAAAATAAAAAGGGTGCTTTTCATCATATTCTATTGTAATAAAATGTACATTAAATTCTCCAACAATATTTGCATTATTATTTCAAAACGTTTCATCCACGCATAATTTTTATGCTACAATAACACAGCTCGAACAATCGTTCCAACAACTGAATCGCAACTCTAGCAACACCCCCACCCTAGCAATTTAAAAGAAAAAAAATAATGCGGCGCTCACCTCACCCTAACCCCCACACCAAGAATAAAAGAAATAAAAAAAAAAAGACATCGAAGAGCATGGCCCGCAACTGTAAACAAACAACTCCGTAGCTGTAAAAGAGGGAGGAGAGCTTGGCGACGGTATCTTGGCGCTCTTTCACCCAAACCCGGTAGCGGAAGTAAAGCAAGAGAAATGAGAAGGCAAACCAGCCCTAAGCCTGCTCGCGAACTTCGTTGTATGACTTTTTCCCACTCCACATAACGGTACAACCAGCGAAACAGGTGGGATAGGATACTCAACTTCTCCTAAAATTCTGTATGCATGCCTCTCATTCGGGCTCAACGTCCCTTTAAGCCTAACTCCTTCCTTGTAAACAGTGCTTTTATCGAACATCTATACTCTTTTCCTCCGCGTGTGTTTTATCGGCATCCCAAGTACTGTGTTGGATTAAAACTTGGCTGCTCTAATGGCATGGGGCCAGGGTAAAAGACGATAAAGTTCGCAAACTTTGGAGTGACAAAGTTTGAGGACGGTTTCCTGTGGACCATCCCGATTTAGCATCCTCTCATCATCTCTGGGATTTTGCATCGCGGGTTCATTGTTTGGTGTTTGTAAAGTGTTCTAATCTAAGACAAACAAATAAAGTGAATTTCTCGGAAATATTCGAATGGTGCTTCAAATGTCTTGGTGTACTACCAGCTTCGGGAAGGTGGAGGTGGCTCAGCCTCAAACATCCACTGGATCCATCAAAGGTCAGTCATAAAATTATTCTTACAGTACTTCCCAAATAACTTGTTATTCTAATAGTTCACGAAGTTGTTCCTGTAGCGAACGATTTATTTGCGTGGTTTTCTCAAATTTCTCTTAAGTTCTTCTTATTGTAGTTCTCAAACAAGTTGTTCTTATAGTAGTTTGCAAACCAGTTGTCCTTATAGTTCACAAAGTTATTCTAATAGTAGTTCACAAATAAGTCGCTATTCTTACAGTTTGTAAATTTGTTTTTATAGTAGTTCTCAAATAAGTTGTCATTCTTATAGTTTACAAAGTTGTTCTTGTAGTTAACAACTAGTACGACTATTAGAGTAGATTTCACAAACAAGTCGGCATTCGTATAGTTTACAAATTTTTCTAATCGAAGTTCACAAACAGAAAATTCTTATAGCATTTTTCGAATAAGTTGGATATTTCCTATTAAATACAAATCTTGTAAAAATTTTGCTGCCCGTATTAAACTTCAATACAATACCTGGGGAAGTTTAGGACATACGTTATTATCAGGTGGCCCACAATCTAGAAAAACTTAAAAAGTGGTGACAAAAATATTAGGTTTACGTAAATTTTATCGTCTCGAATTTCAAGTCAGTTTTAGAAATCCAGTTCATCTAGATATTTATTTTATAAATATTTTTAGTCAATAGTAATTTATTAAAACATTTTGTTTCCTTGATCTTTGTCCACTTGAACAGTTTCGATTATCATCAGGGTTAAAAAAAATGTAATTATTTAAACGTTTGGATAAGCGACATATTTTTTATCAATTAAATTTGATTATTGCTACTTTGATCTCGTGAACTGTAAACATCGCCGGTATGACAGACACTGTCGGTACTACAGACATTGTTTGCGAAACTGTTGTCTACATTTCTCTTAATGTTACTGAGAAATGAATATTTAAACATAGTAAATAACTTTACATCGTAGCTTTTATGTGCTTGATAAATAAATTGTGGGTTTGACCTTTGCAAACTGACGAATATCCTGACTAATTTTTCATGAAATACTGACGACTAACGTGTACTTACTCGCCACGAGAATTTTTTTTTTTTTTTTTTTAATTATTATTATTTTTTTTTTTGAAAAATATTTATAACTTTTTTTTCCTACATTGCGGTTTTTACCACCTCTCCGTATTAAAAAAAATCTATTTAATATTGCTAATTGCACACTTAAAGTTTAGTGATAAGAAAACATTTTTTTTTTCATTGAGAATGTAAACAAAATGTATTTAAATTACCTTTATCCCGACTAAAATTTAATCAATAATAGCAACAAAAAAAAAAAAATCGATTTGTCAACTTTTTTATTTCTTCCACTTTTACATACAAGGTATAAATTTGGCTGGGCCTCTCTGTTCCTGAATCTGGCATCTTGATTTTTTTTTTTTTTTTAATCATAAGCAAATTGCAAAATATTTATCACTTATTTAGGAAAGCTCAATTCAAAATCCACTGTCTTCTTAGTTAATCACGGAGATTTTAAAAATTTCAAATAATTCGAAAGTCGAAATGCGTTACGTTATGTAAGATCTTTTGTTAATTATGCCCGCTAATTATGTTTGGGCGCAACTGCATAGGAGTTAATTTTTTTTTAATAGGATAAAAAATTGCAAGTTTTTATTTTGAAAGCATTTTTTAACCACCTCGAAAATTCTCTAAAAATCACTTTTAATTCATTTATTTCTTGAAGTAATTGTCTTTTTGTTTACAAATTGAATTTATGAATCGTTGCTGGAAATTATTGGCAATTATAGGAAGAATAGAAAATTATCGGCAGATCAGAGGGATAATATAAAGTTGGCGAGTTGTATTTTCATTATGCATTTTTAATGTTTTCACATGTTTGCAAGGTGAGGAAAACATTCTCATATCCTTAAAAAAAAATCATTTTTAACAAAAATCATATTCTTTTGAAAATAATTACAGTTTATGTACAGCGCTTAGTATAAAATAATCTATTTAATGTGATTTTATTTTCATTAAGTTATGAAGGAAATCTTTAACAGAATTTTTGTAAACATTGTTATATTTCTAAAAACAAAAAAACTGGATTCTTTATTTCGATCATTAATTTGTCACCTATTAAGGTTTATTTAACTTTAAAAAAAATAGTTTAATTTGCATTTCAATTCAGTACTAAAAATATCCCAATCGTGACAGTCTCATAGAAATAAATAAAAATATTTAAACGCCTTCATATCTACCAAAAATATGGCATTCAACCCGTTTATTATATCTAAGTGAATAATGAGTATTAAGGAAGAAATTGATTATGAAATTTAGATTTAATTTATGAGCACACCAATTTGTGTTAGCTACCACTATAATTGTAGAAATTGAATTTTACTCATCAAAGATTAGTTTTAAAATTATTTCTTTCTATCTCTCAAGATCTGAAACCAAGATTCTTAAAATTTCATGCTGTAATAGCTCTTGCAACGAATTTTTAATTTTTCTCTATTTAATATTCCTATTTGTGCTAGCGTTTTCACTCTATATTGAAGTTATAAACATTCAACGGGAAACTTACCAGAGTAAAAAAATATTAATTTCAACCGCAGTTGATGTTTTTATTGTTACATCACTAAAAAATAATTTATTTCAAAAACTGGTAGCAATTTAAATTTGCTTCATAGATTTATTTGTTTGAGTATTTATATAAATCCAGTTAAATAGTTTCTCCATTATTTTCCATTAGAAACTCTATTAGCAGAAAGACTGGCATTTCGCCAATAGGTTATTGGTTTAAAACCTCTTCGAGACGGCAGAGTCATTCTCAGGGTGTCGATAATCAGGGTAAAAAAAGATAAAACTGGTAGCCAAACTATTTTTTATAGTAATTTATTTGTGGGCGGGGTAGTAATAGTTTGCTTTATTTAATTCACCAATACTTAGTTCGAATTAAAAATTGTATACTTACAGTTTTAACTCACTAGGATCGGATGTGTTACAATAGATTTAAAGTGAGAGCAAAAATAAGTCTGTCAAACCAGCTATGCCCAATCTTAAGCTACCACTTTTTATTTTTTACTATCCTGATAGTGATTCCGTACGAATACATTTATAACTTGTCCGTCCCGAAAAGGTTAAGCTACTTCGATGTTGTAATATGATTCAATATTCGAATACATTTGCAAATGTTTTTTGCTCTTAGTGAGATTATAACTTAGTAGTTTGACGAAAAAACTTTATTTTTGAATCTATACGATATTTTTGATGCTGAGTTTCTTTGAATAAATAATCAGTGGTAGTTTGCGGGTTTTTAAAGGTAGCGCTTGCTCATCCTTTACGCAGCTGCTGTAACCTTTTTTTTTTCTTCTGAAGAATTTTTAAGCTATAGTAAGTTTATGCTTAATGTTTGTTTCCTAGTTTAATAAGTTCGATTTGAAATGAAACTGATACGATGATGATAGATAGATAATACCAGCACGATGCAATTCATATACACATTAAAGACATTTGTGCAATATTTTTATAAGCACCGCGAAAATTTTAAAAATTTTGTGCTCTTGTTTCAGTTTGTTATTTTTCTTCACGAGAAAAATTCTGACACGAAAAGTGCAAAAATTGACAGATATGTTCATATTAAAAAGAATATAGATATCAATCACTTGTTTAATTGGGTACATCGGATAGGATATCATAGGATAGCAAAGCTAAAAAACTTGTACTATTGTAGCAAAAAAAATTTTTAAATGAACCTAAAATAAATGAAATAGAAAGATTACTCTAAAAACTAAGCCTAACTAACACTCAGATGCATTGTCATTTAACTAATCGGACGAAAGCAATTTCTTTTTAAATTTATTTGCCAATAAAGATATCGAAACATAAATGTTGCTTGATACCACTGAGCAAAATATTCATTTTCGACCGTACAAGTTGTCAGATATAGGATATTTTTTAAGGAAATAGTTGTACACTTATTTATTTTATCTAAGAAAAGCTGAAAAATCTTAGTCAGCCTAATATATTAACAATATAGATTTATATTATTCTATCTGCAGAGTATCTACCTTCTCAGACAAAAAATTATTTTATTATATCTATTAACTACCACTTATTCTTAAAAACTTATTTCTATTTATTCATAAACTCTATTCTTTGACACAAACAAAACTTAATAGTTTCTTAGTCCGTGAATTAACTAAAGCGAAACAAAGGTCACCCAAAATTTTGATATTATAGGGTGGCAACTGCGACTGAAAATAAAAAGATATCTAGCAACTCAATTTAAACATAAATACTTTAAAACACTCTTTTAATGCATACAGACTAGAATGTTTTCATAAAAATAAGTAAAAAATAATTTTTTCTCTCTAAATACTAGAAGGATATTATATTTAAAAAATTGATTTAATCCGCTAGTTGAAATTTTCCCGCCAATTGCTCCATAAAGAAATTCCATTCTAACGACGAATCATATTACAAGCATTTCCTTCGTTTCAGTTTACCTTTCTCTTCTGGAAACTTTTAGTTGCGCCAATATTATTTACTTACAAATGTTTTTGCGTCTACCGGAAGTTTACGACAATTTTTATTTCTCACGGTGAGTGAACGGTAAACATTTGAAACGGTGAAAAGGGTTCTTTTGGAGAACTACCTTTTCACTGAGTATTGGATTTCTATTGAATTTTTATGTAAACAAGCTTCAATCTCTTTAATATGCGAACGATAATTTTAAAAAATAACTTATTAGTGATAAATTAATAAATAATTTAAAGATTAAAAATTCAATAAATTATTATTAATTTTAATATTAATTAATAACAAATTAAAGAATTAATAAAATTTAAAAACTTATTAAATTTAATTTATTTTTAGTTTTAATTATAATTAATAATAAATTGAATTATTAAAAAATGACTAGAAATTTAATAAATTATTATTAATTTTAATTATAATTTATTGCTTTTGAAATTAATTTAATTTAATATTTGTTTTAACAATAATTAATAATAAATTAAAGAACTGAACAAATAATAATAACTTAATGAAACGCCTTCACAAAAGCGGTTTTTTTTGCATTATTGAAAATAATTTTATTGTTAATTTAATTTTTTTATGTCGCGATAAAGGTATTTTAAAATACATTTCTAAGATATCGTGTAGATTACGATATCGTGAGCATAATTGACAGCGATAAAAATGGAATTTATTAATATTACTATTATTGCCGATAGCGATACTTAATAAATGCGATAATATTACTTTAGTTTTTGAATATGCGATAGTTATTGAATACCATATTATCGGGAGTTTACTAAGTTTTTTTTTTAGAAATATTTTTTTATTTGTACAAAACAATGTTCTAATAAAACAATCTGAAATAAAATCGTTTATGAAATCCATCGACTCCCTTAATATACCTTAATATATTTATAATTTAGAAATTTATATTTTAATATTTAAATTCAAATGAGTTATTAATGTGGTAGCTAAAACATGAAAATTAAAATGGCCTTTATATTTTTTGTTCAGTGACGAAACAAATATTGAATACTTCATTTAAAGAACTCTTATAGCTGAAAAGAATAAATTACTATTTTACATTTACCTTGCTGAATACAAATGTTGATAATTTTCCATTTCACTTTGAGTAAAGCTTATCATTCAATTTATCACTTCGAAATCTTTCATGGGTTAAAGTTTTTCCTATAATTATCTAAAGTCTTTTCAATTGATGGGTAGTTTTGGATTCTACTCCTACATAAGTTGGAGATAATAAGGAATGGGAGTCCACTGCACAAGTTGATAAGATATTCAATTGTCCTTTGTGGATTTCTTCTTTATTTTTCACTTGGGAATCATTATTTTTCTCACACGCCCCGCTCTTCCGTTGATTTAAAAAGAAATCAGGCGAAGTAATTGAATATGCCTCACCATAATGTTCATAATAATGCCGAGCATTAATCATTTTTTTGTCAATATTTATAAATAATTTTTTCTAATAAATAGTGGTAGTAACATGGTTTTATTATTAACATTTAAAATATTTAAACAAAATATTTGTACCCGCCATTATAAATTTATAATAAATTTTTTTAAAATCATAAGAAGATGTAAATATTATTTTTTAATTAATTTTTAGCTAACAAAACTCATGATTTTTTGATAAAAAAAATCAAAAAAATGGGTTACTATTGAAGCGTCAAAATTATTTTCTGCGTCTGCTCCTCGCAAAAAATATGTTAAAACTTATTTGTGCTAGTTTGTTTTAAAAAAATAAATAAATAAGAATAAATAAATAAATAAAAGGAATTTAATGTAACTATGTCTTTTTCGAACACACGATAGTTCTATTTTACATATCGATAATAAAAGTATAATACAAGTACATAGATCTGGCATCTATGTACTAGAAATTATTTTATAAGTATCGACCACTTTTTGAGTCATTGCATTAAGGAGAAACACATAATACCTTTTCATGCCCCAATTTATTTTTCAGTTTAACTATGAAAACACTGCAAAAGTAAAAATTAGTAACAACTAAATTCATTTAAAAAAAATGTATTATTATTCAACTTATTTACCGTTACAATGCATACTTCTAAAAAAGAATATAGCAAAATCCCAAGTTTATTAATCTACTTTAACCTCTACTACGCCTAGTCTACTTTAAAATAAGTCGAAACAAATTTATTTTCATTTAAAAGTTTTTAATATGCTTAAACTCCATTTTAAAAAAAATCAATTTTACAAAAAATTACGTTAACCATTCAAAATATGTAACTATTTATTTTTATGCAGTATTTTAAAAATTCGAAAATGGCTTAGAATATCAGAGGTAAGCGGCCTTAAATAAAAAGGACTGAGGCGTGACTGAAAAAAATTGAAATTGATATTATAAAAAAAAATTTTTTTTTTTCTTTCTGTAACCTGGAAACTGATTTTCTCGCCCGTTTCTTCACCCTGTTCTTACGGTTCTTCTTACCGGGTTATTCTGAAGAGCGACTTCCGGGGTTAAGAAAATATTAAGTTCAAATCCTTCACCCCAAAGTATTAGAACTTTTTTGTTAAAGAAAAAAATAGGTTCACAGTGGAGAATTTTTTTTTACTCCTTTTTTTTGGGGCACCACTTTTTTTTTTCTTCTTCCATCATGGCATTGAAAAGGATGCAAAGAGGTTTATTCTAAGAGGTCAAACACCTTGCCTAGGTAAGGTCTTCTTCCTTCGTCTTAATTTTTTTTTCCATTTCAATTTTTTTTTTTTTTTTTACTTAAGTTTATTTCCCTTCGTCTGACCTAGTAACATTAACTTCAATCTGTTCCAAAATTTCGACAGTGTTACATAAATTCGTTAGACTGTTACATAAAATCAATTCTGTATGTTTTTTTTTAATTTTCTATTAAAAGTCTTTCACACCGGGTTTTAAGCATAATTAATTCAAATTAAGTTACGTTCTTTATTGCAGAGGTTTTTTATGTAATTAATTCTAATTCAGGTATTATTATGTGTCTCGTGGTATAGTAATTTATTGGGATGGAGTTGTAAGAATCATAATTACTAAATCGGGAGAAGAATTTAGTCATTATTTTTTTTTTTTTTATCGTATAAGTTTTATTATTATTATGTTTTTTATTGTAAAAGTTTTAAATATAATTGCATTTAACTGCAGTACGTATTGTTTTATTGTTTAACTTTTAAATATAATTAATAAATCAAATTAAAGTATTACATATTTTACGTATATGTTTTAAATATAACTAGTTTAAATTTAGTAATTATATGTTTTGTGGTACACTAATTATTTGGAATACAATTTAACGAAAATAATAAATAAATCAGAAGTCTTAATGGATATCAATTTTAATTAACTTTTTTTAATGTAAATGATAAAACTTTTTTTTTATTACATAAAGTCCATATTAATTAATTACTAGCTATTAAGTTAGCGTGCTGGTTTAATAACTTTAGTTTAAATGATATTAAAAGGAAATGTATAAGAGTGTGATAATAATGTATGATATATGTGATGATATGTATGATATAATGTATGATATATGTGATAATAATGTATGATATATGTAATGATATATCATATCATATGTATTATCATATTGTACAATATGTAATTGTATAATGTGATAACATGTATTTATAATTATAGTGTAGCGATATGAAAACAAATAGTTTTTTAAAGAGTGATAATCCATTTGCATTTAATACAACTAAATATTCGTTTTAGAACTAAATACAATTTAGATTTTTTTTAAAAAAGATTAATCTTTTTCTTTTTTTAAAAATATTTTTTCAAATATTTTTTTTCTTACATTGTTGTAAACACAAAAGATTTCCTTCAGAAATTCAGAATTGAACCAGCAACTTTTTAAATAATATTCCAAAAAATATAATTTAAAAAAAAGGGGTGACCCGTATTTAAACGATAGCGCAAGGTGCTAATACGGTACTAAGCGTTATTTAATTATTTTTAATTAATTATAAAACTTTAATCTCGCATCCTCTTATTAAAAGAGGCAAACCGATTCTTTATTGGTTTTATTTTGTGAATCCTTTTAAAAATTCATATAAGTTAGAGAGCATGTTTCTTTAAAAACACAGAAACTCTAACTATATAAGGTTATTGTGAATTTTTTTGAAGCATTCTTCTGTATGCCCTTATATGCATCTGTTTAAATTACTTATGCTTAGTAATGGACCAAATTCTTTTAATTTTAAATTTATTAAAATAAAATAAAAACATTATCCTCGCTACCACTTGAAAAAAAATTTACTACATCTACAGATAATCCGTAGTAGTTGGAGTCTTCGGAAAATTAATAATAAAATAATTTTGATGTCGTATCATTCATTATACGTGGGTGTATAAGGATCTTTATCTTTAAGCTAAATAAAGAATTATTAATAAATGTTTAAGTCGCTTGTAAATTGAAGTGAATTAAATGAGTACTAAAACGACATCGTTTTAACATAACACTTTTAAAATCAATTTCCGCCAACGCACCGAACAATAAAATATAAACTCTCGCATTACCATCTGAACGATTCCGTTTAGAGTCGTAAATACGAATCAAAACTGAACGAACTGTTACGATGATTTATTAGCGCTACCTATCTTGGCGATATCAAGTCTTTTTCCATCGCCGTAAATATAGATGTGAAGGAAAAGTAATTCTATTTCTGGGGTAACCCATGTTAAAAAAAGCTTTTCCTTAACTAAATGATGCTTGCAGGGAAGATACATTTACAGAATAAGAAAAATCAGTCAGGCCAGAATTCCATCCTTCGTGACTAATCGGTTCACAATTGTAGCAAAGAAGAATAAGTTTTTTTTGTTGTTCTGTCAACTGCTTCGTGATAAATCGTTGGAATTTTTGTTTTTCATCTAAATTTTATGCCTTCGAAAATTATATTAGTTATACGGAGGCAGACAGTTGTTTTATTTATGTGCATTTTGTTTTCAGATCGCTTAGATTTGTAACTAAGTATTACTTGGAATAAAATTGTCTGGTTCGATATTTATTGAAAATAACGTTTAAAAATCTTTAAGTGAACTGCGTTACGTTTTGGTCAAGTGTTTGTGGTTTTTAAAATTGCAGTTGCGTGCAGGAAATTTTCACACGAATGTATAGTAAAATACTGAAATGTTTTGCATAAATATATAAAAGGAAAATTATAAAAATTTTTGTGTAGAAAAAAATGAAAATTAGACATGATTATGAAGCAAAACACAAAATTTTTTCTGGAATTTATTTACATAAAAGAATAAAAATAACATAAAAGTATAACAAAGTGATTATAATATTCAGTGCATATTTTTATTTTTACATTTTTGCACATTTAGTAAATATTTGTTTACTTTAATTACTAATTTTTTTTTTATCGCCAGATTTTTCCCAAAACGAAAGTTTTAAAATTAGAGCTACAAAAGACAATTTTGAATGAAATCAGTTTAATTAATCAAAGTAATTGTTAATAGAATTCCATTTTTCTCCTATAATACACATTTTAAAAAGAAATTTAAAGATAGATTTACAAAACAATTAAACGTGCGAGCTATAACTAAATTTGCTTTCTATATTTCCGATTGAAAATTTCGAATGTCTGTAAAAATATGTCACTTTACTTACATATGACAAATGTAAATTTTTAATAAATGGACAAATCTACACGACTCGTGTATTTGAAATCTGTCATGTCTGAATGCATGGAATAGACATTAGACCATGATTTATTGTATAGCTTCTGAATTGGTGAATCTAGTTTAAACTCAAAAACTAATCTAAAACTAATTTTAGAAGTAAAGTGAGATGTGAGTTGTGCCTCTATGAGCATTTTAATTGCATAGATATGCTTAAATTGAATATTTCCTTATGTTCGTTACATTTTAGTTTCAATACTGTAGGCTTAGAGATTTCAAATCCAAACCTATTATAAATATTGTGATAGACACGTAAGACTTCTTTTCTTGGATTATTTTGAATAATTAAATAATTGTTATATCATTTTTTATCTTTTTGAAAAATGGTTTTCTTACATTAAAAAATACTTGTATTTGTTTTCTGTGTTTACAGCTTTTATTTAAGGTATTTAACCTGTGCACAAAAATCTAAATTATGTTGATGCTACTTTAGCCTTTAAATTTCAGGAGAAAAAAGAAAGTTTGGCATTAAATTAATCGTTGGGAAACAAAATAGAGTTTTTACGTTTCGTTTAATAAAATAATAACACTTGATAAATTTAAATTTCTGGTGTAGTGAAATTTTTTAGTTATCAATTGAGTTTTTAAGTCAATTTATACAAAAAAATAGAGTGCGTGTTTCGTTTGTTTTTAGTTTGAGTATTTTGTTAAGCAAGCGTTAATGCGATCTTTCTTATATTAATGGTTGCCACAGTTTTAAAAAAATAGTGACAAGTGCTTTATACGACTATTGGAAATTTTGTTGGTTTCAATTTCACTTTAATTTTAAGAATTCATATGGTCAGTTTTAACACCCAAGTTTATTTCCTATATATTTATATAGATATTTTGGTAAATAAGATTCGGATTACCACCAATTTAAATGAAAAACTAAAATTTTACGCAAAATTCTTTCGCAGCTATGAAATTGTAATTTATCATATTGTGAATACATTACTTTTGCTGGAGGGTATTTATTTATTTATTTTAAATAAAGTGATTGAAAAATCAGGCTTAGACTTGTTGGCTAGTTTCCAGTATTAACTATCACTTTAGTTTTAAAAAAAATAAGTGTATGAAATTTAAATAACGTCTTTCTTAAAGATAAATTTTATAAACAAAATAATTGCGGTATTAGTCTTTATCTTTTTGAAAACTGTAGGGCCAAGTGTAAATTTTTTAAAAAGTAATAAAATCTTACATGCAACTCTATTGAGATTTAAGTTTTTTTTTTTTTTTTTCAAAAAAAAATTTATTATTGTTAATTATTCAGGGGTTAAGAAATCAAACGCTGCTTGCTTTATTTTGACTAAGGGTTAAAAAAAAAAAATTCACACCAACATTTACTTAAAAATTTTTTTTTATTTATCTTAACTAATCAATACTCTTTTTGTTTTAAATTAATTTATGGTGACTTTTTGTTCCCTTTCAGTCAGTCTAGTTAAATAAATTAGCGACACGATACCACTGAATCAGTTTTGAATTTCACCAGCGTTCGTAATTTGTATAAATCTCTCCGAGGAACTTATCCAGACAGAAGAAAAATACATTCCAGTTACAAATTCCTAAAAAAAAATAATAATAAATAAATAAAAACAAAATTTGATAAAGCCCTTATTTTCACGCTTCGTTCCATCAAGAATACTGTTTATCAAATGACATGAAGCGAAGGGTAAAATTAGGTTAACTGGACTCATCGCAATTCGTTATTTTTGTTGATGGTGCCAAGTGTGATAAATCCGTCGCCAAATTTACTTCTCGAAAACTACGTTACTTTTGATTCAGTTGGCGGCAATTAATACTCAACACGAACAATAAGGACGAGCACAGAAGAGAGAAAAACTTATCAGAACAATATTTTAGCATAACTGGTGTGCTGTAGGCAATATCGAAGATTAATTACATCTCAAAAATACTACTGTTCATGGGGAATAAAATTTGGTCCCTATGAAATATCAAGGAAAGGAAGAAAGAACGTGATAAACACTGGAATAGAGGGAGGGCGCAACGGGGGTCGTCCAGAACGCGATTCGAATACACAAAGGGATGAAGCCATGGAGATAGAAGGGGTGGGTTGGAGTGGAGAGGAGAGACCAGGAAGAGAAGAACCACTTTACGGTGCCGGCTTGGCGCCTCTTTTACCCAGCACTACCGTTAGGGGGTTGTCTCCTTCTTTAGGGTATAGTTTTCTTCAAGGTCTAATACAAACGTGGAAACTTCGACTGGAGGTCGGTGATTTTTCGCTAACATTAGTCTTACTGCGATGGAATCTGGGTAGTTTCAGAAAAAGTTTTTACAGTGGTAGCATAGAAAATATTTATATATAAGAATTTTGTCGGCTTCTACATTGAACTAATTTAACCGGTTCTCTTGAGAGGGATGCTACGGGCGACTTTAAAAATGGTGACTAATAAAAAGTAAAAATCTTTTAGAAGTTAAAATTAGAAGATTTTTTAAACTTTTTTTTTTAAGGTTAATTATTAAAATTGTTTTAGCATTATATACGAATAATTTCCAATGTACGCTAGTGGTAGTTTCGATTGAACAATTGAATATATTAAATAAATAAAAATGAATTGACTTTGTACCACTTCTTATATTTTAAGTCGCCTGTTTTCATAGTGTTAGCATAGAAAATGTATTAATATATTTATATATAAGAATTTTGTCGACTTCTATATTGAACTAATTTAAACCGGTCGTATTGACAGGGATGCTGCGGGCGACTTAAAATATGATGACTAATTAAAGGCAAAAATCTTTTAAAAGTAAAAATTAGAAGATTTTTTAAAAAAAAATTTTAAAATTTTTTTAAAATTATTTTAAATTTTTCAATTTAATTATTAAAAGTGTCTGCAGAGATTGTTTTAGTATTATATACGAATAATTTCCAATGTAAGTCATAGTGGTAGTTTCGATTGAACAATTGAACGTATTAAATAAATAAAAATGAATTCTGTTTCTACCACTTCTTACATTTTAAGTCACTCGTGACATTCTAATGATGACAAACGATCCTGTTCTTTGGTTTCGATATTCGATTTTTTTTTTTTTTTCGATTTGTTTTAAAAATTTTTGCTTTAGTTCATTACCGCTGAGAAATATTGTTTTGGAAACACCCCAATGGTATGAATGATCGTGGTAGGATATTTTATGAATTAACATTTGAATTAAAATGATACATTTGAAGTGAAATGATCATGACGTTTAAATAATTTTATGATGCATAATTATCCCACAGGTTAATGTGAAAAAATTTTTTTCTAGTGGTAGTGAAGTAACGAACAAGTAGAATTTTCATAAAAGCTGTGACGTTTTGAAGTGTAAACCGAAATTTTAAACCTAGTTGTTATAAATGTTAAAATTTTGTGCCGATGTTAAGTTTTTTTTCTCATTTATTATTAGTATTATTTTTTTAATAAAATAATCTGTTCGTATGATTTTTATAATTTGTCATGTTTCAGTCAGTTATATTTTTATTAATTATTAATAGTTTATATAAATTTTTAAGTATGAGACATCGATGGAAGACTTTAGGACCGTGTAGTAAAAAGTCACACTTTTTCCAAAGTTAAAAATTTTGCATCGAAATATTTCTTAATATTGTTTCCAGATAGGCATTTCATAAGCTTCCCAAATAAGCAGCATAATAGACAACACATATTTATGATGTTTTCTTTTATCCAAAAGCGCACTGTCAAACGATTCGAAAATGTGACTTGATTTATATTTAATAAAAGAAAGTTAAATTTCTTTTTATGAATAGATATGAATTGGAGAACTGGGGAAATTGCGTAAGTATGAATCGTCAAAAGAAACCCGATATTTATCGCCGTTGATAATGTTATCTTTGTCAGAAATTATCGTAGATTCTATTCATAAAACGTGGTATTCACTATGCATCCTGATAATACTTTTGAAAATATCGTTATCGTTAAACTATCGATATTTTACGATATATTGATCAGCTCTACTCAATCGCTTTGAGTAATGAGTTGAGCTTAAAATCACAAGGCTAAAGAGGTGAAGGCAAATAAAAGACCTTTCATCAGCATGATTTGTCAGTTTCAAATCAGAATGTTATTTCAATGTCGTAATCAAGAATTATCAGCCTTATTACATTCTTTTCGTTCTTTTTCTTCCCAAGAATAAAAAATTCTATTAATTCCTAACAAGCTGAAAACATTTCTGTGATAATTTGTACCAATTATTTATTCTCATTTAATAGCATCAGTTTTCTTGATATCTGATAAAATAAATACGTATTCTTTTTCCTCTCTCGTTAATGCTTTTAATCTCATTATAATATTCATTTCTTGGCTATTATTAAAGCATTCATTAAAATTGAAATCATAATCAATAATCATAAAAATAAGCATGATATATATGTTTATCAAATATGCACATAAACTATTCATGAAATATATGTGTAATCATATGAAAACATTTATTTATAATTGTAAAAGTATATTTAATGTATCGAAATTATCATAAATGAATTAAATTTTTTTTCTTTTTATGTAAACATAAGAATAGCCTTAAAATATGTGTTTATAAAAGTTTTCATGAAATACATCTGATGTATAAGAGTATTTATAAAATATCCCAGTGTATTCATAAAAGTAATTAAAAAATAATAAATTTGAAAATAACCACTTGCTACTCGCCATGTGGCGAGTCAACGAAAAAAGTGGCGACTTGAATGGACAACTGGTCACTTTTTCCTGTCGTTTTTTTTTTTTCTTTCAAAAAATCGTTTAATGATAGAAGTACATCATTCTGGAAAAAGAGTCTGGAAAACAGAATTTTCCTTAAACTGTTCCATGCCTCCGTTCTAAAGTTTGATTTTTCAGAATTCATCAATTTGTAGGAAGAAGATTCATGTGGAAGGAGAGTTCCTTAACAATTCACGTATTTCAAAGTTCTAAAGTATACATTAAATGCGCTTTTTTTCTCCAAATATTTTTATATAAATTTCTTAAAAGGTCGTTTGTTTAACTAAATTGTTTCACATATTTATATTATTTTTATTGGTGAATTAACTTTTTATATACGTAGATTATTTCTATTATGATTTTTTTTAAATATAAGTTAATCCAAGCAAAAAAAAAAAAGTGACTGTTAAACGAAATGAACCTATCGATATCGGTCACTAACTCATTAAATTTAAGGAAAAAGTGACTATTAAGTTATTAAAGCCTACTGGCCTCTGGCAGCTAACTGAAAATTCAAATTTTCAGGTCTATATAGTCATAAAAATATTTATAATATTACATCATGTATGCAATCATAAATGTACTCATATCATCTATATGTAATCATATAAGTATATTCATAATATATTTAACTTTCAAACATTATAACGTTAAGTATATTTAGCGTTGGAGCCTCCCTGGCAGAGTGGTATCGTCCGCTAAACGCTGTGCAAAGCGTGGAGGTAGCGGGTTCGAAACCCGTTGTTACCCTGAATGTATCTTCGTGCTGTCCTTCTCTGTATTGTGCTATCTGTCCTTCTATTTGACAAAGGTTTATAAGCCTAAATTGAGCACACACACTTGCAAATCCAATAAACCAATGTATTTAACATTTAAAAATTATCACAAAACGTATATGCAATGTTGTAAGTATATATTATATTTATATGCAACGTTGAAAGTATAAATAATATCTATATGTAATAATAAACGTATTCGTATAATTTTATGTACTCATACTAATGTATATTTATAATCGTTGAAATATTTTTAACCTTTAAAAACTATATTAAAATTAAAGCATTTTTGCTGACGATCTATTCCAGAACAATTCGAAACACTTTTAGAGGCGTATAATCGTTTCTTTATCAACAGTTAAATGAAAACGATAGTTTTTTTCTACTATGTACTTATCACAAAACGTATATGTAATGTTGTAAGTATATATTATGTTTATTTGTAACGTTGAAAGTATATATAATATCTATATGTAATAATAAACGTATTCGTATAATTTTATGTACTCATACTAATGTATATTTATAATCGTTTAAATATTTTTAACCTTTAAAAATAATATTAAAATTACAGCATTTTTCCTGACAATCTATTCCAGAACAATTCGAAACATATTTAGAGGCGTATAATCGTTTCTTTATCAACAGTTAAATGAAAACGATAGTTTTTTTCTACTATGTAACTGAACACACATAAAAAAAAATTCTATGTTCGAAGTGCATTGTACTCTGGGCTTGACAACATAAAAGAATTTATCTAACTTAAAATTCTTATCGGGTTTTATCTCTAAACGATACAACATTTTGCGTCGAAAGAATTAAGGAGCCTTTCTGAGTTGTATATTTGTTAAAAATTTCAGATGCTTCAACTTGCAGGTGCACTTTATCGGTATTTTGTAATTATTGTTTAACGATAAATTCGCCAGTCAAACATCGAACGAGGTGAATGAATTCGAGCGTAGCACATTGGAAATTGCGTTTCGGTAGTATCATAATTTTATGTTAATATTGTTTTTAGTTTTATTAATTTTGTTTTACTTTTTATTTAAGCACAGTTAAATGCAAAAATTCAATTATAAAATTTTAATATTTTCATAATTGAGGGCATTATTTTGCGTGAATGTCCAATTTTTTAGCAATTACATACTTAAAAAACACAGTCACACTAGTTTTCTAAATTTCAATCACTAAAAGAAAAATCTTAAGTTTGTTTAACATTTGTAAAAAGATAAATCTCTTTCTTGTCTTTACCTTTAATGAATTTAAATCGGTAATGATTGATAAAAAAAATTCTGTTTGTCTGAAATATAGAAGGGGGCTTATAGAAAATTTAAATTAATGAGGTCATCTTCCCCCAACCCTCCACGTCTTTGTTATTTAAAAAAAAAACGATAAAATTGTTAAAAAAAAGTTAAACAGTTACCGAATTGCATTGTCAAAAATTAGAAAATGGAAAAAATATGTGTAACAAAATATTTATGCTTTAGCTTTTACTCAATTTTAAAAACAACCAAAGTGATGCCTTCAGTATAATCATGATATCGTGGTAGTCAAAATATCGTGTTTTTCTTAAATTTTGGTGAGAAGTATAACGATTCTCCTATCACTTTTTTTTTTAATTTGGCCTATTAAAAATGAAAACATAATTAATTTAAAAATACAATTATAACAATAAAACGACAAATTATAAATAAGATAATTAAGTACGGTAGATATTTTCCCGGGTTAATAACTACTTTTTCAGTATTATAAATTCTCTTAATGAGAACTTAAAATCATTCGTGTTTTTATTAAAATTAATCTGAAGTTAGCATGATTACGTTCAATGTTAATGGTTCTTTCAGAAAATAATTAATATGAAGGAAATTTGGCTATCACTTTTTCATTTTTATTTTAAAAAGCATATCTTTAACTCCCAAATAGTTCTTAAATTTTTAGAACTAAATTTTAGTACCGTATTTTACATCTCTATCAAAGCGGCAAAAGAATAATTTTTCCTTTTTTTTTTAAATGTTATACAAATGAACATTATCATTTTTAATCTTATATTCCTAATCCTTTTATTTTTCGATCACAATTCGTTTTTTTTTCCATCAAGGTTTGTCATTTTTATTTTACTTTTCGTTAAAAAAAATTTAATGTCATTATCAAGTTCTCAAAAATTATAGGTCTTAGAGTGTAATATTAGTTTTGTTTTAAAGTAATATTTAAAAAATAACAAAGTACGCTAGTTAAATACATTATCATCGAACCTTTTACTCTTTGATATTAAGTAAAATTCATTTAAACCAAAAAAGAGCTAAATGGTTTAAGTAATTTTTTGCTTCATAATCTGCCTACTTAAAAATATAATTATACTTTTGTTCATTTATGTTTGATATATTAATTTATTGATTTATTTTTTTTTCTTCTGTAATTTGTGACTTGCTTCAATGAAACTTTTATATTTTTATAATTAGCATTCATTTCTTATTCTTCTGTGTGGCTGTTTTTAAAACTGGGATTTTGTGGTAGAAACATTCATGGCGTAATGGATTAATGTTAGTTTCTCAAGTTTAAAATAACTGCTCTGTTGAGGTTCTAAAAAATTGTTTCATTAAATATAAATTTTTTTTTGTTAAAGTTTAAAAAAATTATTTTATTTAAATTTTAAAAAAATTTTTTGTTAACATGTTAAAAAACACTGTTTTGTTAAAGTTTAAAAAAAATATTGTTTTCTTAAAGTTCAAAAAATTTTTTGTTAAAGTTTAAAAAAAAATGTTTTCTAAGAGTTTAAATAAAAATTGTCTTGTTGTAGTTTTTAAAAAATGTTTGAGTAATAAAATGCAAGCATCTGCATATAAGATTCTGTAAACATCTGTATCTAGTTAAGCTCTTATTATTTTAGGTGTTTTCAAAATTGCCCTAAATCTAAATGTTCTAATAAATCTAAGAAAATTCATCCTATCATTCAGAGTATCCATTTTGGTTTTTAAAAAGAAATTACTAGTGGTAACAGATTTAAGCTATAAGCCTTGCAAAAAAAAATTTTTTTAAGCATACCACTTTAATGTTAATAGGTCTGTGTTCAAAAATATATTAAATGACCTAGGTTTGTCTCCTAGTCGTACTAAACTTTTTTAAGCCAAGGGAGAATCCTGCTTTATTATTTTAATAACAACCGTACAAGTTGGCAACTATGCTCACTTGCACAGCTTTATGATTAAATTAACATATTTCTTCTAGCAGAAAAAAATATTAGCAAGAGACTTCCAAGTTTTTTTTATTTTATTCATTACCGCTATTTTATTTATTTATTTTTATTTATTTATTTTATTTATTTACTTTTATTTATAAAAATAAAATTGAACAGTTTAAAGTGAAAAGTTAACCAGTGTTGATAACGATGAATCAGCGTAAAGAGATGAAAAATATTCCACTTTCACAGTAGACCTTCCTTTCTTAAACAGAACAAAAACAAACGAGTATTCCATCTCGTTTACCATGAAAGGACGCTGATGTGATGCTACAAGGTAGTCAACAATGTTGCCGCTGCAAAGTAATAGTAATGGAGCCTTAAGTTAATGCTAACGATGACTTAAAGATTAGTTTAGCAAATATCATTGAAATAAAGTGATGAAATTACTAGTATAAATAGGTTTTATTTTATTTGAGGTCGTTTGTTACTTGAATAATTACGTTGTTAAATGTTAATTGTGCTGCGAAGGTCAATGCCCAAAGCTACTTGCGGAACATTACGAAAAGTATGAATAAATTAGTTTGAAACTTACATGTCTGTTAGTGGACTTAGAAGAAACAATTATGCGTAAGATGATATGATTTTTTTTTTTTCAATTCGTAGTTAGATGTTAGGATTTAAATTTATATTATTTACATTGATTTGTAATAAAACGAAAAGAAGTATGCATAATTGTAGTCACGTTTCAGTTGAGAGGTCAGTGTTGGAATTAAGTTTGCGAGTATTTGCGTCAATGAACTAAACTTAACCAGTTTTATTATGTCAGTGAATTTTATTAATGAATATTTAATGATTCTTAGTACAAGAAAAATTAAATTAATTTAAAAAATATTTAAATTAATCGAACTAAAAAAATAAATGTTCGAAATAAAATATGTTTGAATGAATTTTTTCTTAGGAAAAAGTGATATAAAAACCGCAGGATATTATAGGATACTTAAAAAAAATAATAATAAATTAAACTAACTTTAGAAGTATTTAAATGTGTGATATTGAATAAAATGTTCGAAATAAAATATGTTTGGATTAATTTTTTCTAAGGAAAGTGATATAAAAACTGCAGGATATTACAGGATACTTGGAAGAAAAAAATTTAACTAACTTCAGAAGTATTTAAATGTGCGATATTAAAAAAAATTTCGAAATAAAATATGTTTGGATTAATTTTTTGAAAGAAAGTGATATAAAAACAGCAGGATATTACAGAATTCTTCTAATAAAAAATTTAATTAAATTTAAAAGCATTTAAAGGCGTTACATTGAAAAAAGATTCGAAATAAAATATGTTTGAATTAATTTTTTCTAAGGATTGTGATATAAAAACAGGATATTACAGGATTCTTAAAAAAAAAAAAATTTAAATCAACTTTAATGTCATTTAAATGCGTCAAATTAAAAAGAAATTTTCGAAACAAAATATATTTAAATTAATTTTGAATTCATTTTTAAAATATATTTGAATCAATATATTTAAATTAATTTTATTTGAATTAATTAATTTGAATTAAGTATTATAAATACCGCAGTGAATTAATTTTTCATTAACTGTTAATACTTTAACATGCTCATGTTGTTGTAAAAATGTTGTATGACTATACAATGAAAAAAATCAAATAATAGCAAATATGTATTGTGGTCATTTTATTTTTGTAATTAATAAATATGTAAATTAAAAATAAAACGAACGATGCATCATTATCTGATCTAACATATTTATTTTCGATATGCATAAATTTACTTAATTCAGTATTTCATAATGCTGGATGATAAAGGAATGACTTTATCGCAATATATAGTCAGGAGGAAGCTTTAAGTATTGGAAGTATATTTCTCAATTCAACTGATTCACAATATTTTTACATTATCCATATTTCCATTACCCAAATAAAATTTATCACGATAGTGTCGTATTAGATAATTATCGTTATTGGTAATATTCGCGACATCATCATATTCGGTGTTTCGATATTATACATTGATAATCATCATTGATTAATCATTCGATATTAATCATCTTCGATCATCATTGTGATATCAACCCGCGCTAATTATTACGTTACCGATTATAATAACGATATAGTAGTTTCCGACTGTTATCGTTACCTTATTGATCACTGTAATTATCATGTATTCGATATTTGTTGTGCATGGTATGCGTGCAATTTAATTTAACGCAATTTATAAGTAATATCGATAATTTATAAGGCATCGCACGATTTTAATTTTAAAAAAAATAGGTACTTAGTTATTGTAAAAATCGCCAAACAATTGTTGACGCGAACGATGCTGACTTAATTGCGGTAATAGATATTACTGCAGGGCTGTTTGTATTCCGGAAAAAAAGAAAAATATCAAGTATGAAAACCATTTCATTTTGGATCTTTTATGTGAGGTACAAAAGCCTGCGACTAATTAACAATTATTTTCCATCAGAGGTTACAGTCTTAGAGATGCGCTGTTCTTTTTAATGGTCATGGTAGCCAAGGCTTTTTATTTTTCCCGAAAGCAAGATGATATAATGGTTTTACTACCAGTTTTTTCACTTTTTCGGTGCGCAAACAGTCCTGTTACTCTGGCAGTAAGAACAGAACATAAGTATTAGGGCAATAAGTTTTTTACGGTTCTCTGAAATAGATGAGTAGTACCAAAAAAAAATATCATAAACGTACGCTTACAGCTTCCTTACCTGAATATCATTATTTATGTTCTACCTGTTTATTCTGTTACTAAAATTGTAATTAATACGTATACAAAACTCTTTCCCAAGTGACATTTCGCAAAGGCAACATTTTGTTACGAATTAAAAGATACTTTACTGGTTGGGCTTTTTGTGCTCAAGCCAAGTTGATGTTTTCTGATGAACGTCGTTAAGTTAGAGAGTTAGAAAATAAATTGAGTTAAACGGCAATTACAATTAAGTATAATCGGCATCATCGCAATATGTGATTGTTCCCTAATCCCTTATGCTTGAGTCAAGATTCGAGAGGTCACCGATTTCACCTGGTAACCGCATACGGAAGGTTTTCTTTCCCCCTTCTTGACTTGAATTTACGGGTTTGTTTTTATTGTGATGTTGATCACGCGACCTCTCTATCATTTTCATGATTGTTTTCCTACCTCACCCACTTTATGCATCTTTCCATTATTCAATTTTGAAACTAAAGGTTTTCTCTTGTACTCTCGTTACTTTAAATACAGCAGATGAGTTCTCATGCTTGGTTACAAGTTAGGATGTTGAAGATAAAAAAAAAAAGTTCTTGTCAACTTTTATGACACTGTAATTATCGTTTTCTTCTTTTTTTGTGTGTGTATTAAATCAAACTCTTGATAAGGAAAGATCTGCAATTTATTTGCAATTTATCGCTTGGTGTTTTGATCCTTGATCAAGTTGCTGCTTATTCATTATATTCCAGTTTCCTTATTTAGGTACTGAATTGTTCTGTTGAATATGTTTATTTATTATTATAAGTATGCATTTCTGTGGAATATATTTAATTTTGCCACGATAGCCTTTTCGTTATTGATCTTAAAAATTTAGAGGTGGCAAAATTTCGATTACCTACGAGCTACAAAGTTAGTATTTAGAACAAAATCGCGAGCTAACAAAAGTTAATTTACGTAAGGAAAATTTTAAATTTAACTACAAATATTAAAAGGAAATAAATAAAAAGAAAAACTAAAGAAATTAAAATTAAAAAACTAACACTATTTTTATTTCGCGGGTTAAGAAATCCTCTAATTTTTCATTTGCCGAACATTCCAAACCATACTGCGATTTGCGTAAAATAATTGAAGCTTACTATTTGATTATTTTAAAATTATACTAAATATCTAAATTTACTTAACAGCATCTTTTGAAGAACTTTTTTTTTCTTGAATTTTGAATTTCTATATCAGTGTCCTTTCTAGCAGTTCTTTTTTTTTTTCCTTTTTAAATTTATTATTAGTTTTATAAACAATAAGCTGTATAAATTCCTTATGCAGAACTTATAAATTTCAACATTAGAAGTAATTTTTTAGATGTTTTTATAATAGTGTTTCGTTTATAAAATTATTTAGACATAATTTAAAAATTCTCTCTCGTAATATTTTTTTCGAATTTTTTTAGACCTGTTTAATAATCGTTTGTTATACAACACTTTAACAAACTATTTTTTTATACAACAATAAAACAATTAAATGAAGGCACGCAAGTGAGTTTCTAAATACTTGGGTTGATATGATAAAAATAATGGAAGCACTTCTGTATTAACTCTATGTAAACAATTTTTCTTCTGGCAACAAATGTATGGAAGATTTTACATGGCAAAACTTGTTCTCTTTCCATTTGAAAGATCGTGTTTGAAGCTTTTAGAAATGGTGTCCTTTTTAACCATATAAAATTTGCAACGACCAAAATGAGCGTAGGAAGTTGAAAGCTGGTTTCGTTTGAAATACACCTATAATTAAAGAAACATTCTTATATAAATATTGCTATCCTGTGGAATGATTTCAGAATTGCTAATATTTAAACTAGATAGAATTTATTAACTTTCATCACTCATTTTGGACGATCCGATCTTAGCGTGGGCAAAAATGGCATCATTCCTAAAGGCTTCAAGCATGATCTTTCAAATAATGCCGACGGTTATGTCAAGTAAAATCTTCCAAAGCATTTGTAGCTAAAAGAAATAATGTTTACATAGAGTTAGTATAGAAGTGTTTTTAATATTTTTATCAGACCCTGTATTTTGTAATTATTAATTTATTATGAAATTATTGTTGTATAAAAAAATTAACACTTAAATTTATTGTTGAATAAAAAAAGATAAATAATTTTTTTTATTATCTGTATTTCATCAAGCTAAAAATAGTATTTGTTTAATTACAACCAACATAAAAAGATTATATGTATATACAAAGCTGCCTACTTCTCCAGCTAAAAGCTTTAATTGTACTCTACTTAAAGTGGTAGTCAAATATAAATCATTGAAAAGTACCTTTTATTTCAATATATTTCAGAAGTACCTGTAAAAAATTTTATCTTTTTTTGTAGTTCAACAAAAGTATTTTTAAATGTACCTCTTTAAAATATTTTTTATCTGTAAAAAGTAGGACCCTGCTTTATCATGTAGGACCTGTTTTATTATTTAGGCTATGTTGTTTTTAAGCATTGGAATATTACTGCTTTGTTCCACTACAACTTTAACTATGATGTAGGCTGGTCCATATAGTTTTTCGACTAATAAATATTTGCCGCGGAATATAGTTTTTTTCTTATGCGTATTGAATTTTTCATTATATTTCTTTGTTGTTTAGTTTCTTCTAATTTTGTGTAATCATCTTACTGTTGAATTCATTATGTTTTTAAACAGCGTTTTGTTATTTCGAAATTTAAACTACTGAATTCCTATGCTTGACTGTAAACAATGATTTTCAATCTTTATTTGATCAGATGTTTGATTTTCACACATCAGGTGAATTATTCATTTTATTGAGGTTTGCGTTCGTTTTATCCTCATTCGATGCCTGTGAGTCAGTGAACTTTTATTAACTGCTTGCACTCAAATATTCAAAGAATTTTAAAGTGCGTTTCTTTTACACCATTATTTCGAACATCCTTAATCGTGACAGGCTTTTAACTTTTATTTGAATTTCATAAATTTGCATTTGTGTGACACGCTTACAATTTGAAAATTGTTTTTATATCTTGAGTGTTTTGTTTTTATTTTTTCCCAACCTGTTTCGAAGAGTATTGTTCCGCTTTTAATTCTTTCTTTTAATGTGAATTTCACTTTTTTTGTTAAAATTCTTGTGTGTTGATATAATTGTGGGTATTGTGAATAAGCAATATTTGCACATCTATTATTACTGCAACCATCATGTGCAAATATTGCTAATTAGCAATATATGCACATTGTGGTTGCGCTTTTGAATTTAACAAGAGCTATTAAATTGATTAAGAGTGATATTTTGAATAACGATGTTTATAGAATACGATAATAATCGCCGATATCATCGATAACAATAATTATCGTATAAGATGTTACCTTGCGTATTGAGAGCATAAATTTTAATTAAATCATAAAAGTAGTGATCACGTGAAAAAACTTAAATTAGTTAGATTTAAAAAAAATATCGTGATTGATTGTGAAGCATTGATAATTCCTGAAGACCGCGATAATAAAATTCCGATAGCATTAATGAGCATTATGCTTACAGAAGCTTTTACCCTGAATAATGCCAATGCTGGTCTTTTTACTAGTGATATTTTTTTTTTACTTGTGATATTTCTTTTTACTTGTAAATATTAGAGCAAAATCTAGTCAATGCTAGGTGATAGCGAAAATTTAATGTCAAGAAATATCGTTGTAAAATACCGACATTCGATTGCTCAATTTCTGATTTTCACTAATTTTCTTTTCTTACATTGAACAATAATTTCGTCACCTAACTGAAAATAAAACATTTTTTTGTCTCAATTCAAATTTATTTATAATAACTGTAATCAAAATTTTTGAAAAAAAGTTATTATTCAAATCAGCACGATCACGAAAATATCGTCTTCAATAACTATCGCTGCATATTTGGATTTGATAATTATCTTAATCGATATTGATCGTGATACTATCATATTCGATATTTATCACTGTCGGTAATAATCGCGTTATCATCATATGCTTGATATTCATCGTAAGACAGGATATCCACAATATACGGTGGTGATGCCTTTTAAAACTGTTACAGCAATACTAAAAGTATCGAAATAAATCACGATATATCGCCAAGCTATAATAAACATCCCTACTTGTTTAAAAAATGGATATTCTAATTTTAGAAAGAAAAACAAAAATTGGAGCAATTCCCAACGTTTCTTATAATTTCTTTTAAATCTTACAATTTACGTGCGCATCATTACATATACATCACGTGTTACATTTGCATCATTGAAATACGAGGATTCGTAAATGAGTTGAGATGTTTTTCATATTCATTTTCGCCATCTCGCGTAATTTCCGTGATTAAAATGATAGAAGAGGTAGGGATAGATAGATGGAAAAAAACTGGAGGAAAAAGCACTTGTCTACCGGAAGTGAGTTTAGAGACTAGGAAATAACTTCCGATCCAGGAAAAGCTGTAAATTAATATGCCATGTGCTTTTATCGATCCATCAGTAAATAAGGAAGGCTCCGAATCTATCATTTCAAATTTCAATCACGAATGTGCCTCTGGGAAACTTTTCTTTTTCTTTAAAATGAAATTTAAAATGGATGTTTATTAATGAGATGTTACTGTTACCTCTAAGGCTTTAAATTATTTATACTTCGAATATCGCGTGTTTTAGTTTATGATGTCTTGCTTATATGAATCTGTTGTGGATTTAATAAGGAAGTGTTTCTTTAATAAAATGATTTTTTTTTTGTCTTCTTCACTAAGATCAATAAGGATAAGATATATCTCATAAGTTAAGAACCATAAACATTGAAGACGATAATATCGTGAGTTTAAATCGCATTCGATATATACTTCAGTATTTAGTCGAATAAGTATACTAAAAGATGATCAATTTCGTGCCGATAGCGAAAATATAATTATCTAAATTAATGAAAATTTAAACGATTCCACTGTAATATATTGATTGTGATTATATCGAAATGTTTATATAAATACTCTGGGAAGCTTTTTCTTTAAATGAAATTTAAAGTTGATATTTGTTAATGCGATCTTACCTTCACCTTTAAGTCTTTAAATTATTTATACTTTGAATATCATGTGTTTTACTTTATGAGGTGCTGCTCATATAAATGGATTTACGAGTTATATGGATTTACTAAGAAAGTTTTTCTCCAAATTAATAAAATGATTTATTTCTTGATTTATTTTTGTTATCTTCTTCCTTATGAGTGATCATTTCACGAAACAATCACTCACGATCGTTTCTTATAATTTTTTCCATTTTATTAATTTACATAATTATATTTTCGTTTATTAATACTTACTATAATATAGTTACTCGAGTACGATAAATACAGAAGTATATATCGATAAAGACTCGTTTCATCATCATATTCGATATTTATAGTTCTTAATAATAATCGTGATTTTATCGAAATGTTTATGTGCCTCTGGGATACGTTTTTTAATGAAATTTAAAGTTGATTTTTATTGATGAGACCCTACGGTTATTTTAAGTCGTTAAATTCTTGATTATTCGAATATCATGTTTTTATTTTATGACGCGTTGTTTATAATAATCTGTTCACGTTTTTCTCTGTTATGGATTTAATAAGGAAGTGTTTCTTTAAATTAATAAAATGATTTATTTCTTGTTATATTTTTTTTTATCTTCTTCACTATGACCAATAACGATTAGGATTTTCCCCTTGAGTGATCATTTCGCGAAATATAGCGGAATTATTTAAATTTTCATTTATTTACATAATTGTAGCATATTTTTTAATTTGCATAATTTTTGCTATCGAAATGAAAATTATCAACACTTACTATAACATAGTTGCTCGAATACAATAAATATTGAAGTATATATCGAATACGACAGACTCACTATGTTATTGAATTCGGTATTTATGGTCCTTTATAGTGATCGTGATTTAATCGAAATGCTAAAACTTTTTTTTAAATTAAATTTAAAATTGATGTTTGTTAATGAGATATTACTGTTACTTTTACATCATTAAATTAAATTAAATAATTAAATTAAATTAAATTTAAGCACATGCATGAAATTCTCGGTGTGTTTTTTATGATGCGTTGCTTATACGTTGCCTTTAACGTTTTTCTTTGTTATGGATTTAGTAAGGAAATTTTACTTTATACTAACGAAATGATTTATTTCTTGCTTTAAATTTCTTTTTATCTTCTACTGTCTGATCAGTAAGGATGAAATATGTCTTCACGAAATATTGTGGAATTATTTCAATTTTTATTGATTTAGATAATTATATTTTCGTTATCGAAATAAAATTTATCCACTATTAACATAATATAATCACTCAACTACGATCAATACTTAAGTATATATCGAATACGATAGACTCGCGATATTATCAAATTCGATGTTTATAATAATGATCGTGATGTTATCGAAATGCTTATATTCCCGTGTGAAACTTTTTTTTTAAATGAAATTTAAAATTGATATTTATTAATGTGATATTACCGCTACCTTTAAAACATTAAATTATTCATTCTTTGAATATCATATATTTTACTTAATGATGCGTAACTTAAAAGAATCTATTCATGTTGTTCTCCGTTGTGAGTTAAATTAGGCGATGTTACTTTAAATTAACAAATTATTTTATTTCTTGCTTTAAATGTTTTTTTATTATTATTATTATCAATAAGGATACTATATATCCATGAAATATCTCTATTTTGCGAAGTATTACGAAGTTTCTTTAATTTTTACGATTTTATATAGTTTTATTCTTGATCAATATTTTAGTAATCCAAATGAAAATCAACTGTTACTATAATATCATCATCAATAATATTGTATTATTATCGCCTCATTTGTTAGACGACTATATTTTCGCGGTATTCAAGGTATTCATTTCAGATCCCAAAATTTGTTGGGATAAAGTTGTAAATGGTTGTAGATTTATTTTCTCGTTTTATCAAATATTTTAAATTATAAAGCAATGCCAGTAAAAATTTTAAATCTAATTGTGTTGTTATTATGAAATGTAATTTGTCATAACCGTTACTGTCTGTATTCTCTCAGAAACTATTAAGTTGCTACTAAGTTTTTCATGCATTTTAAAGTAATTTCATAGCCTCTTTTTTTTTTTTTTCCAAAAGGATGAAGATTTGTAATTCAATTATTTCAATTTGGAAATTAGCTTGGAATTTAGCTTGAAAAAACAATCAATTTACATGTAGGCTTAAAATATTAGTTTTCTCTTATAAACTTTGCAATAAAATAAGTTTTACTGTCTTATTTTGTCGATATAATACGACTTTTATTTTTTATATTAAATATTGTTTAACTTTACTAAACATGTCAATCAATAACTAAGCCTGCTACGTCAACAAAAGGGAGTATATTTTTTGACAAAAATATGAGTCACAAAATGTTAAACACGGTGCCCACCTTTCGGTTTAAGAATGCTTCATGAATGGCGAAATAACTGTTGAAAACCTGAATGAGTCTTAGATATTATCTTTAAACCATTCTTGGAAAAAAACTTGACAAAGAGCACGTAGTACTTTATTTATGCTGGTAGACAGTTTTAAAACAAGTTTCTGTTGTATTTCTGTTAGAATTAAATGGAAAATTGAGGAAATTCAGAAAAGCAAATTTATTTTTAATCGTTGTTTTGTTTAACATAAATGTTCCCATTATAATATGCACCGTGTGCGGAATTCGTATCTACCAGCCATCGCTGGGATCGAACCCGAGTAATTGCGATAACTTTCAAACAAATTAGAATTTCGAAAAAAAATTCTCTTTAATTTTATAATTCAAAAAGGTCCTATTATCGCACCTAATTTTGTAAGTTCGCGTGTAATTTTGTAGTTGCATAGATATCAATTAACAAGTTATTTATTTCTTTTTCAAAATAATTCGAAAACTTATTTTGCGAATAAAGTTAAAATTAACTAAATATCAACTGTCAAAATCCGTATCAATTAAGTCGCAGAAGTTAAACTTTCGAAAAAAAAAGAAAAAAAGTTATGGCATAAAACAAAAGTATTTTTTCCAATTTTTCAGAAAGCAAACGATATTTATTTTTTAGGTGTAAAAATTGCTAAATGTATCAATTAAATTATATTATGGATAAGCATCGAGTATATTATAGACTAAAGAATAACAGAACAATTGTTCAGCTGTTTTTAATTTAAAAAATGTCTTTCGCGTATTTTAGGAAAAATAGTTTTTTTTTTAAATTTTATAGATCATAACTTAATTATTTTTCAAAGAAAATTTTAATTCTTAGTACTCAATTGATGTGGATTTTACCATCTACAGTTTGTTAATCTAGCCTTTTTTCGTAAGTTGTTCAGCTTTTAAGTTGTTTGAAAAAATTATAACTGAAAAGGGATATTTTCTTTTACTTCCCCAACTCAAACTCAGCTCCCAACATGTTTTTTAATATGTTCATTAGTAGACCTTCCCAATCAATATCACAAAGTTTCGAAACTTTCGCAATTATGTTCCCAAATGACCCGAAATCAGCTTAATTTGACAAGAGTATGTGTATTGTGCAGCAAAATGTATTAAAAATATATACTTTAATGAAAATGTATATTTTAATAAAATATATATATTTTAATAAAAATATATATTTTAATAAAAATATATATTTTAATAAAAATGTTTAGTTTTAAATTATTTATTTCCTGTTGTATTAAATTTAATATAAAATTGTGTTCAGTGAGCATGTATAGTTAAAATAATGCTAACATATACATGTAAAATGATGTTAACTTATATTTTTTAAATAACGTTAACTTATACAGTTAGAGCAATATTAACGTATACAGTTATAATAATGTTAACGTATACAATTAAAATAATATTAACGTATACAGTTAAAATAATGTTAATGCATACAGTTGAAATATTGTTAACGTATACTTTTAAAGTAATGTTATCGTATACAGTTAAAATAATAATGACGTATACAGTTGCAATAATGTTAGCGTATGTAGCTGAACAGATAACAAAATAAGTACACTGTATTCAAAAGTTATGCTTAGATTTGAATTGCACATATGCGTAAAAATATGCTTAACGTTTCGGCACCCGTATATTTGAAATTCTAAAGTTACATTAAAAATTAGCTTTTGCACTATTCTTAAAATATCTCTTTGGAGAACTTCTGTAGTAACCAAAAATTAAATAAGAATTTAAAAAAACAAGTTAGTATATGAAGCTGTATTTAAATAAGAAACAAGCAAAATGGTTAAGGTTTAAATTTTATGAAATAAAAAAATAAATTTGTGTTAATACAGCACAAAAAATTTGGAACATTTCAATTAATTTAACTATTTCTTTATCATTTATAAATTAAATATTTGTGAAATAATTGTGAATGAAGCGAGCAGGGGCAAAGTACCCTAATTATATATATTTATAAAACATGTTAGTTCGTTTGTGAGTTTCATATTACACTTCTAGCCCTTTGATTCCGATGGGACAGCAGCGTCCCTATCATATATTCCTTTCCTGGTACTCTAATTACAAGCAAGGATATATTTTGGTTAGATTATGGGAAATATATTTGAACTAAAATACAAAATCCAAAAAACTAGTTTGAAAAAAAAAATTTAAAGTTCCTACTCAAAAATGTATCAATAACTGTTTTTTTTTTTTAAATTAAAGAAATTTCAATGAGAAATAACTCTTTTTGTTTCATCTAAACTGCAAATAAGTGGAAATTAGAAAAAAATATTGTTTGGAAGTGAGCCGTGTTTGAAAGATTTTACCTTTAACGTAGAGAAAGACCTGTGTTTCATGCTGTATTTCCTAACCATAATTAATTAAAATTCTAAATATAATATTTTTCTCTTATTTTGACATATATAATGCAAAGTAAGGAGAAAAAAAATACGAAAAATATGTTCAATAAAAATTCTGTATTAAGGGGTTAAAAATATGTATATATATTTCTATCCGTACTGAACCTATATCTCGCATCTGATAGTCGGCGTACACAAACATTTCATAATTTCATTTGCTAACAAACCGGCGTGCTTAATTCCAAGTTTTATTATTATTTTTATGATGGTTGAAGTGGAATCTGTCTACACTTTCTTTTTCTTTCATTTCATCTGAGGAAATGACGCCATTAATTATGTAATAAAGTTCTTTTTAACTTCTGGTTGAATAAAACTCCTCTTTTTATCTCATGAAACAAAACTTTATCTCTAATTCATTCGTTGCTCTGTTTCTCTCCGCTTTATTTTTTTTATGCTAACAGACGGTATATCTCATTCAAAGTAATGCGTTAATAAAAAAATAAAAAAACTACTTTTTTTAATGAACTACTGATCATTTAATTATAGCTATTTTATTTTAATTGATTAATTAATTTTCATCGAAGTTGCAATTGAAAATTATTAAAATATTTGAAAAAAAACTTAAAACATTTAAGTGGAACAGCATAAAATTTTCAAAAATATTATTTTTTTTTTCAAAAGTAAATGGCACTAATTAGAGAATCATTGTAAAATTTCATAAGTATAGTTGAACAAGAATACTAATTAAGAGGTACTATGCGAAATCAATAAAGATAACGTTACTTAAATTTAAAAAAAAAAAGATCACAGATAAATTTTCAAAATATCGTTTAAAAAAAACAGTTTTAAAATTTCTTTTACCACTTAAAATTGTTTATTTTTTACGTTTTACGATTCTTAAGCGCTATTTAACAGTATACTTTTTGAAAGGCTTGTTGCTTTTAAAATTTTACGTTGAAATTTATACAAATGGGTGTGAATTGCTTCTAAGAGTATAGGTTGAAATTTATACAAATGGGTGAGATATTCTGTATAATGAGCCATTCTGTAAAAATTAGTAAAAACTTAATTTTTTTCGTGAACTAAGTATTTTGATGTTTTTTAATATCTTGGTTATATTTTTTTCATCTAGCTGGACCTTTGCGGCTCATATGCAGTCCAATCATTGTGAGCAAAAAAGCAAAAGAAATCGTAATGGCGAAGTGTCGCTATAAATTCGGTGGATATCTCTTCTTTATCTTCAATAGAGATGACCACATAAAATCGATTAGTGATGCTCACTTTCCATTGCTACGTATCGAGGATCTATGGGTTCTTAAAAAATTAAAAAGTTTTATCAACAAAAAAAAAGGATGCATTTTAGTAAATTCACTATCACGCTTAATATTTAGAAATAGATAAATCTGGTAACAAAATCTTTGGTTTCAGTATCTTGTGTTTCGTTCGGATTCATAGTTTTAAGATGATATCTAATAAAAATAAATCTTTTTTATTACCTATTAAAACCACCAATAGACTTGATGAATATCTATGTGTTGGTTATGGGGAAGAATACAGTATCGCTAAAAATTATGACTAGATAAAATGTGTAAGGGGCATGCAGTGACTCCATGATACATGTACAAACTATGAAAACATGTCAAAAATGTGGTAGAGTTTTTTCGAAAGTGAAGGATTAAATCTGTACATTTGGTTTTATTTATTAGATTCTTTTTACTTATTTTCCATGATAAGCTTTCACCTTTAAAGCATAAAACGGCACCGATATTTCATACCCATAAACTATTAAAATACTAACTATAATATTTTGCATTTATTTTGACTTATACAAAATTATGAAAAAAATGTTTAACAAAAATTTTGCGTCTGAGAGTAAGGAGAGATGGCCAAATGTAAGTTTATTTTCAAACATTTTTTAAAAATATTTTATTCTCAATATTTCATTATTTTTCGGTCAAAATATATTGAGTATGTGTATGAGAATTTGAAATATGCAAATGTATTTCTTTTATCTCTATTTTTAGTACTTCTATGTCGATTTGAAAGAAAAAAAACTATGCCCATTTAAAAAAAACACACATTTTTTTGGGAAAACGCCATTTAAAGTTTCCTAATGTGTATTTCTTGCAAATGCACGGCTATCAAAACGAGCTGTATCTTATCCATTTTTATGATTTCAATTTATACTTTTAGGACTATATTTTTAAAAGGATTCTGTCAAAATTTGTCACAAATTTTTTTTTTTTAATATTGCAGTTATTTTAATCATGTTCTAAACTTAAGAATAAAACTTTCTTTTATTCTATTTGTTTATTCATTTTTGAATTATCTTTATTTTGAACTGTGAGATATACCATTATTTAAACTTCCCTTCCTAAATACCATTCCCTACTAGATTTGTAAACAAAAGCGTAATTTTAAATAATGAAAACAATGACATTCAGCACATGAAAACAATGACATGCATTAGACATCAAAGCAGAAATATATCATTTCTAAGATATCTTGGAGCACTTAACTAATTCTAAAGCAATTATGATATGTCATGAAAAAATTGAAGATTCCGAAAGGCAATTTTCTTATGTTTTGTCCATTAGTTGTAACCGTGCCGATTGTATGGTTTCCATGGAAATGAGTTATGTTTGGATTCTACTCCCTACTAACATCCACACCCACCACTCTTGTTATCTTCTAGAATGTTTTTAATTTAAAAAAAGAATTTTAGATCGCTTTAATTTAGGTTACCTCCTAATTTTTGTTAGTTGCTAAATATTATGTCATTTCTGCTTTGAGTTTCAGTTCTTTTTCTTATTTTATCCGTCTTTTATTTAGTATTAATCTGTGTAATTGAAACATTTATTAAAGTTAACTTTCTGTGCTGTTGGCGAACTCCTAAATTAAATTTTTAAATACTTTTATACCTTCATTTATGTTTAATGAGATATTATATCTGATTGATAGATTAAAATTTATATTTGGAATCAACGTATACGTTATTTTTTTCTCTCCAAATTTTAACCTTAATTGTTTCAAATTTTAGGCTTAATAGTTTTGAGAATTGTATCTTAATAGTATCAGGTTTTAGGCTTAGTATTTCTGAGAATTTAATCTGAATGGTTTCAGATTTAGGCCTAATTTTTCTCAGTTTTTAACCTCAATACAATTCGTTGTCCGTAAGAAAACATTGAGTTAAATTATCTTAATAAGTTTTAGAATTATCGTGTTTAGAAAATAGTTTTTTTTTTCCCATTTGAAAAAGTATTTGCTTCTTAAAAATTGATACGCATGCACGTTTTCAACAAATGGTAGTTTCTTTAATATAATTTGTAATCTTTTATAAAATTCCTTTGACGTAATTCCTTCTACATAATTTTATATTGTTTTGGCACCATAATTATGCTGGCACCTTTAAAATTTCTAACAAGTATAAAAACCTACGTATCGAAAATGAGTATTCTAATATTTTATGTTTAGTGATTACTTTTATGATTATTTTTGTAGCTCTACATGCTTGCTCTATCATTACAGTTGCGAACAGTTTCCGAATAAATTTGATTTAGTCGATTTGAGATTGTTAATCGTAACCGCCATTTCTTTAATCAAAATGTTTAGTTTATTGATATTTTTGAAGTAAACAAGTTACAGGAACTTTCATGCCTTGAAGATACTGTGTACTCTTGCTTTATTGTGTCCAATTTGAGATTTAAATTCGAAAACTCTTTCACCTCTCTAATCCATGGAATCTTCAGACCCCGAAAACCAGGCTTCCAATTTCAAATTGAAACTAAGCAATGAATTAGTTTCCTCTGTTTTTCCTCCAACCGCTGGCATATTTTCTCCGAAATCTAAACATTTATTAACTCTTCCCTCTAGCGAACGAAGCGGTGATGCATTTTTTAACTTGCTTTCGGAGATGGAACATATTAAGTTTTTCCGTAAGTTTTCCAACAACAGTAAGAAAGAATTGGCGCAAAAAATACTGTATATCGAACAAGACGCCAATTCCATTTTACTGCAACAAGGTGAGGAACCATTGGCGATGTACGTTATTTTATCTGGTGTTATATCTTTGAAATACAAGCTTTCTCAGACGCACGATTGTCACGCCAATTGGCCAGAAAATTTTTTAAGAAATGGCGATTATTTTGGTCATCAGGATATCATCTTGAACAGGCCAGCTTCGATTGATGCCAAGTGTATCGGGTATTCTGAGCTACTTCAAATTAAAAAGGAAGATTTTCACACAATTCAAAAACAACTGGAAGATGAAAAAAATGTAATTCATCGATATATACACTCAAATCGAGTATTGGGAAAATTCGAATGGACCGATGAGGAATATGAGGTTTTAGAAATATTTTCAGATTTGGCTAGTTATTTTCAAGAAGCTGATATTTGCCACGACCAAACTGAAAAACTTAACTATTGGTCTTATTTTGTAGCATCGGGTGAGTGTAAACTTGTTCGAAAAATGGATTGCAAAACTAGTGATGTGTCGATTACACAAGGCGACCACGACGAGCCTAAAACATTTGAATTTGAATTAGTGAGGCAAGGATTTTACTTCAATGTAGGAGAAGATTTTGGCGACAATCATGTCTTTGCCACTGCTGCTACGGAATGCTTAATGGTGCCAAGATTGCTTTTGAAATTCAAAAATAAAGAACTTTTGAACAAAATGGCTATGGATTTATACGCTAGCTTGCCATCTGATGAAGAAATAATCAATGGTTTTTTGGAATATCAACGCGCCACCGATGAAGTTGACAAAGCGTTTGAAGATATATTTATAGATAAACCTTGGATCTTAACTAGAGATAGTAATATTGATGAAAAACCTCGTTTTATTAAGTATGTTTGAAAAAAGCTCACATTTTAAAAAAAATATATGTATATCAGTTGCATATTTGTAGTTCCGAGTTGGTAACGCTAATTATAATATTAACCGTTCCTTTTTTTGAAAAAACTTATCTATCTCTTTTTTTTTCTCCCTCTTTTCATATTAATTGTTAGTAAGTTCCAATTACGCATAGACTGTTTGATTATAAATTTATACTATTATTGATAAAATAGATAATTATTATAATGTTTTCGTAGAATATAATAGATATTTTGGCTTCATTTTTTCTATTGTATTAATGGAATAAAATAAATATAAATTAGTAAAATTTTATCAAGATTTATTTCATTTAATAAAAATTAGCAATAAAACGTATTAAGTTTTAGTTTTTACTACAGTTATTTGTGTACTTTGTAAATTCAGAAGGTAATGTAAATTGTGTAGAACGCATTTCGATTTTAAAAACACAAAAGCAAGCATTGAGATGCTAATATAATGCAATTTATTTTATTAATATTACAAACTAAATTAATATGTTGAGTCTAAAATTTTAAGTATGCTTCTTATTCTGTTTTTAATTTAAACTACTTCTATACCGAGGTTTTCGTTGTACTTATCATCAAGAAGAATTTAAAAATATAAAGCAATTTTTCGTAAATAATAAAGTATGTCAAAACCTTTACTTCTTTTTAAAAATAAATTGAGAGAGAATTTAATCAAATGAGAGTAATTTCATTAAAATCTTGGATAAATAATTATGTGGTAATTATTTATTCACCTAGCTTCTAAATTAAGTCTTGGAAATTCCCAGGAGTCTAAGTCTTGAAACAACTGGAACACACCATTAGAGTAATGTAAAATTAAATTAAGCGTTCTTAATTCTTATGAGTCTAAGTAACTAATGTGTGTATGTGTTTAATATTTAAAAATACATATGGAGGAAGGTTACAAGAAATATAATAATTTTTGAGCTTTTGGAGCATTATTATTTGAAACTTTTTTTTCTTGAGGGGGGGTACATCAAATTGTTAATGAGGAAATAAAAGGTTTGGAAAACATTTTTCGCTGTGACATCGTTATTTTTCAATCTCATATTCAAAATTTATCTCAAATTCAAAAAAAGTCTGAAGTTCAAAATTTAAATAAATATTTTTTAATAGAATTACACATTTTTACTAGGCCTATACGCAGCGAATTCTCTGCTTTTTTTGCTTGGGAAATTTTATTTGAAATCATATGTAAAGCTATGTAGTACAATGCCCCAAAATTTAAGACTTGATCCCTAAATATTTTACGAACTTGAAAAACAAATTTTGCTACAAATTTCAGCGACTTATTTATCCTTCTTTAGACATTGGGGACCCTTAACCTGCATGACCCTCTTGTCCTACAACTGGTTGTTGTGCGAGTACTTTACTGTTATTTATTTATTTTAAAAAATTCAAAATTGCTGTGTAATCTTTTCTTTATGTAAAGCTTCAGTTATTTTCCTATGTGCCCTAGATATCCATAATACTTAACTTTAAAAGGGATTTTCTGGAAAAGATTAAAATTCAGACTTCACATTTAATGTGAAATTTAATCCGCATGTCTTTGAATGTCAATGTTTTTAAAATAACTTATTTTTCCACTACTTAAATTCGACTTTGGAAAATCGTTCACCATCAGTTGTACTGTATTCACATTTACTTTGACATTTTATAGTTACTTGAGTCCTTTTCCCTTAATTCCATTAATCTACTTTGAATACATAGAATCGTTTATTGCAAATAGAATATTGAAAACGTTATTCCATATTCCAGAGTAGAATATTCCAGAATAAATAATGCATTACATGTTTGTTATTTACCTCGAGATATATGTTCAATAACTTATTTTGGGTTCCAATGTGAAATATTGAATTATTTATTGCTTAGCTCCATATGGAATATTGAATCATTGCATGATTCGATATGAAGCATTGAATATTAGAATAATTAAGTTATTACACTTTTTAAAGTGGAATACATTTGAAAAGACTATAGTGCGTGCCTACGATTTCTTTTTTAAATTAGAGTTAAATCACTTATTGTATTTTTTAATATGGAATATTGTATTATTTATTGCTTTGCTCCATATGGAATATCGAATGATTGCATGATTCAATATGAAGCATTGGATTTTTGAATAATTAGGTTATTGCACGTTTTTATGCGGGATATATTCGAAAAAACTCTAAAAATATATTGAATGTCTACGATTTTTTTTAACTGTATGTTAAATCACTTATTGTATTTTTTCGATATGGAATATTGAATCATTTATTGCAATATAAAATGTAGAATGATTGCATAATTCAGCTTGGCTCTTTGAATTGTGTATTACGTATTCAAACATTCATTTTGAAACATAAAATATATGAAATCCATTTTTTTATTTAATATTTTTATGTTTCAATATGGAATAAATGAGAAAAGAGTAAAATGGAAAATACTATAACTATGGGAAATAGTATGGGAAACTATGGGAAGAGGTAAACTACCGTAAGAGAAATAGCGTGCAAGTGAGAAATAGAAACGTGTTCTTATATTTTTATTTTATTTGTTGTTTCATTTTTATTCTACGGAAGATATCATTGGTTTCTATGGCAAAAGAAAGAGGCAACACTCATCTTATGCTGAAGTGAATTTTTTTTTATTTTTACCTGTCGGAAGAAATTAGATTCAAACAATGAAATTTCGTCTCTATCGATTTTGGTGTTGCATAACAAAGGTTTTTTTTTCCCTTCTATATTTTGAAATGAAATTGAAATTTTATCCAAAGCCGATGTTAAAATTGCATCTTTTGAAATGCCACTGTGAATTAGTTACTTTGTTTTATAGATAATTGGAATAACTTATTCAATATTTTTTAATTACTTTTTCTTGCTTTAATACTGGTGTTTACTAAAAAAAAAATCAAGCTGTTTTTTTGGAGGTTTTTTCATCATACGAAATAGCCCTTTTTGGCAAATAATATGCTTTTTTTTTTATTACTGCTGGATATTTTTAACAGTTATCGTGATAGTTAAGTTCAGTTTTGTTAATTTGTAGCCATTACCCTCTGCACTGTAAAAAATTCCGGGTCAAATTACGGTAAAATGTCCCAGCACTCAGAGTGCCGATACTTTTTACCGTGAAATCTATTTCTACCGGAACATGTTACGGAACAAAAAAGTCTGATGTACCATAATTTTTACAGTAATTATTTCCATACTACTGAATCACTCTAATTAAATAAGTATTGCTGTAAAAATTACGGTGTATTTTACGGTAAAAATGGACTTTACGGGTAATGAATCGAAAGTGCCGGTACTTTATACCGTAATTTGACACTGTATTTTTTACGGTGTAGGTATGATTGGGAAAAAGTTTTCTTAAAACAACTTTCATAAACTGTAGCGATGGACTGAATGAAAATTATAAGATCTCAACTGTTGCACGGCATAGTTTTTTTTTCTTAAAAAAATAAGCTAATAATTTAAAAAAAATCGCATTTATAAGAAATACAGAATTTATACCTACGCGAAAGGGCAATTTATTTCCTAACTTGTGTTCTCTATTTGGGGAAATAGCGACATAACATAACGTTATAACATAAACATAACGTTTTCATTAATAAATATACAAACACAACGTTTATATATAATACATATAACATAACGTTTTCATGAATAAATATACAAATGAATATATTATTCTCCATTGTGTCTTATATTCAGAGAGTTCTTCTTACTTTTGGAGGAAAGTTTGACTCTTTTTCTGCACTCGTAATAATTTTAATACTCTTTATTATTACTTACATTACTATGCATCATCATCACTATTATTATTAACATCACTGTCTATCATCATTATAATCATTAACAACGCAATATCATTATGAGTTACATTTTTATCATTCAGGATTAAATCTTCATTTAAATTAAATGTTTTCAAAGAATACCGACTAGATGTTAAGAGTCCGTCGTATTAAAGATGCTTGCAAAAAAAAAAAAAAAAAAGAATGTTGAGATTAATTATTATTCCTTACATGATTGGAAAAAAAATGTAACTTATGTTGCTCTGATAAGTTTAATTCTGTTCAAGGTTTCATTTATCTTTTTTTCTACGCTGAACCTAAAAATCCTGACACGACATTCGTATCCTATACCCTTCGTAAAATTTGACACGGTATTCCCCGAAATTCTTAAGCTAGTAAACGTTTCCCTCTCCAAGGTTGTAACAAGTTAAAAAAAAATAATAATAAATAAAACGATATCAAACCAATGGCATTCATATAGACAAATTATTTTTAATGCCACAAAATCAAAAAAAGAAAAAAATTTGCATGTCCAGAGAAGAATCTAGTATTTGGCGAGAAAGAAGAAGACCTTGGCGCGAGTGTGCAAATTTCGTTGCCCGCAGCCATCTTGATTAAAAATGGCAGGTAGTTAACGTTTCTTGAATTGTAATCAATAGTATTAAGTTCGGAGGTGAATTCTTTTTCTTGTGTTTCATCTGGGAGCCGAGCCTCAGCTTGCATTGCTTTATTTGCTTTTCCATTCCGGTTATTGCTAGATGAGTCAGTTCTACACGAAGAGGCGTAAAATTCTATTTGTTTGCAATTTTGAAGGTTTCATGCCCATTGTATGGGAAATATCAGACCGTTTATTATTTAGTATAAACTTTCCTCTCCTTTCATTGAAAATGAAGTGTAAACAACATTCTTAAATTAAAAACTAACTTAATGATTGATCAAGGGTTGGTTTATTCATATATGGCAAAATTTGGAAGAAAAAAAATATTCTTTATATACAGGCCAAATCATTATAATTTCTCTTACTTTAAGTTTGTTTGTCTTACTTAAGTTGACATTTGCTATTGAATAATACTTTTCGAAGTCAAATAATTTTTAAAGCGTTCATGTATACGCCTAAAAAAATATCTGTAATTTTACAACAGAACTAGAATCATCTTATCAGAGTTTTATAATAATGTTTTTATTTCTTAAGATTTAGACCAAAATTTTCAGTGGTTTCAGTTCTATACTGAGTGAGGTTTTTTAAGCATAATTATGTTCTGAAAAATGAGATATTGTCGAGTGTTAAAAAAAAAAAAAAACGCATATGGATCTCTAGTGATTCTTATACATGATTAATACTCAAGAAAACCTCATGGGAGTGCTCTTATTTTCTAAGAACTTAAAAGCTGGCAGACTAACATATCGCGCTTTGCCAGTAGTCACCTAATCAGATGTCTCTCATATGTAGAGGAACAGAAAAATTTTAGTATTTGCACAGAGTAGGACTGGACTGCTCATGTATAGCCCAAGCACATTTTAAGTTGCATTGATTTTAAGTTGGGTTAAGTTCAAAACCTCTTCAGTTTTTTGAATTTCTGGAAGTTTATGGGCTTATGGAATGGGTCTAGTTGGGTTAGACCGCTTGGGATTACAAACAACGTGTTCTAAAAATAATAGTAAGCGAGGGTAGGGGATTTTCCCTCGTACTATAATGTGCTTAACATAGACAGGTGGATATAAGTTGCATAGAGTAGGATAAGATGTATAGACATACCTCTAGAAAAAATCTATAAAAACAGAAGAGGTTTTTTTCAAAACCTCCCCTGTTTTTAGACTTTCTGGAGGTTTATGGACGTATGGAATTAGTCTAGTTGGCTTAGACCACTTAGGATTAAAAACAACAACAACATGATCTGAAAATAACAGTAAGCAAATGTTAAGAATTTTCCCTTGTCAGGGGTCTGTCCAGGCCGAATTTACTACCGTTTAGCGGTACCTTCACAAATTCAACTTTAGGAAAAACGGTACTTTCACAAAATACTTTTTCCTAAAATTTTATTTTTGTGTTCCGTAAAATACGATAAATCCATATTTTTACCACATTTTTGTGCTGATTTTAATAATATAATTTTTAATTTTCATAAATTATGTCTAAATTTTCACAAAATAGGTACCTCACAGAAAAACCTAGACAGACCCCTGCTTGTGCTAATTCGCTCATTCTGAGTGTAAACATAACATAAGGTTAGGTAGAGGAAATATAAGTTGTAGACAGGTTGCATAGAGTAGGAAAGGATGTATAGAATAGACAGATGAATATAGGATATAAATATAGCAATTATAGCTCTCTTATTTGTAGATGGAAACAATGAAAAGAGTAATGGTGTAAAAAAATACTTAAGCAATTTTAGAAATTTGAGGTAAAATTGATATAAAAAACGAAATTATGATATAACATAATATTACTAATACATTTTTATTCATTTACTTCTTTTTTCCTTCTTCCCCTCATTCCAACATATCTCATAATATTCATAGATCTACGTCTAAAAATTTATGTAATATTTTCTTATGTGTGGCTACGTTTACATTCCCCATCTTTATAAATAGTGCTTATTATTTTCCTTGGTTTTCTATGAATTATATTTCACATTTTATATCTATGAAATGACGTTTGGCAAAAGCGTTGATAAGGTACGTCATAAAGAATTCTAAAACGAAGAATGGAATTATGATTCAATTTTCTTTCTCTTTTTTTTCTTTCTTCCTTCTCTATATTAGAAAACGGAAGAGATGATGAAGTGAGTAAAAAAGTAAACACAGCCGTGCTATGAGATCGATGTTTGGCGCGAAAATAACGGTGTGTGTGTTGACGATATTACGTTTATGACCTTGGGGCGGGTCGGCGTGCCATGCATGACAGGGAAATGATCTGTCCTCCAACCTCTCTCCTTCTCACTGTCTTAGAGCAAGGACGATTTCTTACGATTAATAATCATTTTTTTTACTCCCAACTTTTTAAGGAGGAATTGCTTCTAATTATGATAGAAATAGAAAGGGGGGAAAAAAAAGAAAAGAAAAAAAAACCTTTTCCCTATCTTAAACTGAGTTGATCAATACAATGTTTGTTCAGTCTATTGACACTAGCATTGTTTACTTTGTCGTTGTGGAAGATGAATCGTTCGTATACTTTTTTCCGTTCGTAATATGCAAGTAAAATTTAATCGGAATGTTTTTGACTGTCTGTCGAATTTGAATTTATAGTGTTCCAACTCTGTTGTTGTGCCAAGGAATTGATTTGTTGAACTTAAGTCGTTGAAATGCTCTTAGTAGTTTTTTTTTTCATTCGAAATAAGTTATCTATAAAATTTAATTTGTTTAGCTCACGAAATCGAATCGAATTTTTTTTATATTTATTTTAATTTGTTTGGGTCTTCAGGATGTTCCTTGGCGGTTCACATATTTAAAAAAAACTATCTCTAAGTTTCTTTTTCGCTAGTTTATAGTATTACCATTTTAAGCTATTTTTGAACACAAATCACTATGTAAACGAATTGTAAGCTTCAAAAGTTGGGGTAATTTCTGTACGTATAGTTCGAATAAAAAAAAACTTGAATAACTTTTGATTTAATGATTAAGTTTTGACCTACTGAGACGTATTCGTCTTGTTTATTCTAAGAAAGCTAATTAATTTTTGCTGATGATATATTAACTTACAAAAACAAACACAAAAACTTATTTTTTAACAAGCTTTTTGTTTGATAGATAGAAGGTTTGAAGGTTAGAGCCTGAATATAAGTTCTTTAATTCTCAAACGTATTCTACGCCCTTTGTCAAAAATGGTGACATTTTAATGAGAAAAAAGTCATTCAACAATAATTTAAATGTGAGGGGGTAGCTGAAATCTGGCCCCAATAACTAAGTCTGTAGAGCGGTCGAGATTTGGTCACCTTTAATGCTAATTTTACTTTTTGCGAATTTTTCCATATCTCTAAGAGTATCTTAGAGAATCAAAAGAAATTTTATTCAAAATAATGTAACTCGTTTGCCAAATTGTAATTCCACGCAGGAAGCATTTTTAATAAATATCAATTATTATTATNTCCAAGCAGGAAGTATTTTTAATAAATATTAATTATTATTTTTTACTGTTTAATTTAAAAATTATCGAAAAAATTTTAAATTCGTAAAGTATACAGATTTTTCGCATTTTTGAACTGTTTTAATGTAATGGATTAATTACAAAATTTGCCAAACTTATAAAAATCGTTAAAATTTTTTTCATTTATTTTTATTTCTATTTCTTCTATTTTGAGTTTGAAGACAGTTAATTTTAAATTTTATATATTGGGTCAACTTCATAAAATTGGTGATATTTTAATATGAAATAATTATCATTCAATAATTAAGGAGAGAATTAGAAAAAAAATTAGATAAAAAAATTTACTTCTTTTCTTTTTCTTTATCTGTGAATTATATTTTAAGTTATGGTATGATTTTAAAATATTAAAAAAAAAAAAAAAAAAAAAACCAATTTTCTTCTTACGTGTAAAACAAGTTTATATTTATTTAGAAAAACTAAAAAAAATATTGTTATTAGTATTTTAATATATGTAACGATTTAAAGATAACCNGTATAGTTCGCAATAAAAAATAATAATAAAAAACTTGAATAACTTTTGATTTAATGATTAAGTTTTGACTTACTGAGATGTATTCGTCTTGTTAATGCTGAAAAAAGCTAACTAATTTTTTCTGATGATATATTAAATTACAAACACAAATTTTTTTTTTCTAACAAGCCTTTTGTTTGATAGATAGAAGGTTTGAAGGTTAGAGCCTGAATATAAGTTCTTTAATCCTCAAACGTATTCTACGCCCTTTGTCAAAAACTGTGACATTTTAATGAGAAAAAAGTCATTCAACAATTATTTAAATGTGAGGGGGTAGATGCAATCTGTCCCCAACAACTAAGTCAGTAGAGCGGTCGAGATTTGGTCTCCTTTAATGTTAATTTTACTTTTTGCGAATTTTTCCATATCTTTAAGAGTATCTTAGAGAATCAAAAGAAATTTTATTTAAAATAATATAACTCGTTTGCCAAATTGTAATTCCACGCAGGAAGCATTTTTAATAAATATCAATTATTATTATTTTTTACTGTTTAATTAAAAAATGATCGAAAAAGTTTTAAATCGTAAAGTATACAGATCTTTCGCATTTTTAAACTGTTTTAATATAATGGATTAATTATAAAATTTGCCAAACTTATAAAAATCGTTAAAAAATTTTACATTTATTTTTATTTCTATTTCTTCTATTTTGAGTTTGAAGACAGTTAATTTTTAATTTTATATATTGGGTCAACTTCATAAAATTGGTGATATTTTAATATGAAATAATTATCATTCAATAATTAAGGAGAGAATTAGTAAAAAAATTAGATAAAAAAATTTACTTCTTTTCTCTTTTTTTTTTATCTGTGAATTATATTTTTAAGTTATGGTATGATTTAAAAAAAAAAAAAAAAAAAAAAAAAAAAAAAAAAAAAATACGAAGTGGGGATCTATAGTGGATACGATAGCTTACGACAAATTTACGATACAGTCATAATTATTGAATACTATAATTTCGTAAGTATTATCGACAACGACAATCCGAATGCGAAAATATTGCAATCATTATCAACAATGATAAATATAGAATATGATCGCATTGTGAACGAGTAGTTATTGATAGTGATAATTAACGAATACGATATTATCGTGAATCTTGAAAAATTTAATCCAGGTTATGAAAATATTAACAATGCCAAATTAAAAAAAATGCGATTTAGTAACATTCGAAGAATATCACGAAATATCGTGATTTCCTGAGAATATTTCACGATACTCAAATTTTATTATCGCTCATGTCTTACAATCAATTAAAACATACTAATGAAACACAACAAGGGTATTTTTTTTCCCTCTGATATCTTTTCCGTTAATCTTGAATATTAAACTGCACTGCCTAATGAGAAGGAAATAAACACCTTCATAACGCCTATATTTCAAGACAACAAACTGGTTTCGCTTGCTTTTTCTGTCGCTCTTTTTATTTAAATCCGAGAGAGCAACAACGGTGAAAGTGATTTAATTGTTATCTTGTTTTCTAGTCTTTTTTTTCCCCAAAAAGAACACCGTTATTTGAAAGACGACAGCCTTGAGAAGTGAACATTTCTCATGCAACAAGACGCCGTTTTTAATTTTGAACAACCTTCGAATCGGAAGTGGCAACATCATCACCTGCCTCGAAAACTGACGAATTAAATCAGATTTCTAAGGCGTTTAAGTTAAGCTTCCTTTTTTTTCGATAGTCATTTTTGTTGAGCTTAGAAAATTTTAATTTTATTCAATTTAATTTACTAAATGATTTTTTTCATAAAATTAAACTTTCTTTTAATGCAGTTTAATCTCCTTGAAAATATAAAAAATTTTTAAAGCACTTTTCGTTAAACGTTTATGTACTTTTTTTCTTTAAAAGTACATTAAACGCTTGTATTTTCTTTCATTGAAATGCATAATTAATTCTTCATTTGTGAACTGTAAAGGTGCATCATTTATTTTATTGTAAAATCCATTTTTACCGTAAAATAGTATACCATGATTTTTACTGTAATATTCGTTTAATTAGAGTAATTCAGTGATTTTACGGTAATTATTAATGTCAAAATTACTGTATATGAATCAGACTTTTTGTTCCGTAACATGTTCCGGTAAAAATGGATTTTACGGTAAAAAGTACTACAGGCACCATGAGTGCCGGTATTTTTTACCATAAGATTCGGAATTTTTACAGTGTATACAATGCATGCTTACTTTCGTGTTTCGTAAAAATTAACATGAATTATCCGGTAAAAAGAGATTTAATTTCAGGTATTACGATATCGATATTTGATGTTGAAAAAATACATAATGCATGTTTGAAAAGTATGTACATAATGCATGCAAAAGTACATAATTATGCAATTTATTGATACGAATTTGTTTCATCAAAAACTAACATGAATTATACGGTAAAAAAAAATATTTAAATTTATTCTTCGCATATAATTGAATTTTTCCTTTACCTTTCCTATTGAATTTTTAACTTTTTTAGGGCTAATGGAATCGAAGTGGTTCCTTTGTTTTTCGCAAAATCATCTATCTAAAAAAATTTTAGTGACTTCTAACTAAATCTATATCTAATGTATTTAATTAAATAATCAAGACTATTTCGATGTCATTTTTTAATTTGATTTATTTAAAACAAATTTTTCTTACTTTTCTGTTAAAATCAATTTTAATGTGTTTTTGTAATGCAATTTAATTTTGCGTTTTAAATCAATGTATTTTTTTTATCATAAAATGTGTTATATCTATGAATACTTATTTATGCTTTTATCTATGAATACTTATTTATGCTTTTTTTTTCTAGGTAAGTTAATGATTTTCGTAACATTGAAACAATAACTACTACCTTGCATAGCTGAAAGGAATGTAAGTTAGTTTTTTTAAAACTCATTTTTCTTAATTAATGTAAAATTAAGAGTACTATTATGTTTTAAAATGTTCAATTATGTTTCTAAACTACGAAAAGCAATTTTATGTATTCATATACATTGGTGTGTAGTTTTCAAAATAGCTAACAGTAAATGCAGAGAAGCCTTGGTTTTAATTTTTGTAAGCAGCCAAATGTGGTTTTTCCTTTCAGTCAAATGGTAAATTTTGTTCAAACCAAAAAACAAATATAAAAAATGGCAAATAGTAAGTAAATGGTAAATTTTGTTCTCACCAAGAAACAATTATAAAAAATAGCAAATAGTAAGTAAATGGTAAATTTTGTTCACACCAAAAAACAAATATAAAAAATAGCAAATAGTAAGTAAAGGTAAATTTTGTTCACACCAAAAACAAATATAAAAAATAGCAAATAGTAAGTACAGTCAAATGGTAAATTTTGTTCTCACCAAAAAAAAAAAATATAAAAAATAGCAAATAGTAAGTACAGTTATGCTAAATTTTGTTCACACCAGAAAACAATTATAAAAAATAGTAAGTGCAGTCATCTGGCATAATTTTTTCAAAACAAATATTTATTCAAAGTAGCAAATTAAATACTCAATTTCATTGAATAGTTAATATACATCAAACTTGCTTTCTTTTCGTGGTCAATAGGATTAATAATATGATATTTTTCGAAGAAATTTAAATATGCTTTTTAATATTTATAATTTTTTTTAACGAAATACTTTGTAAATGAACTGTTTAAAATTCATTTTAATTTCTTTTTATTTCGTCAGATGAATAAGCAAAAGTCAATTTTCTCTTATTATACTTTTAAAAAAAAAAGCATTAATTTAAATTTTTTTGTAAATGTTTCCTTACAGAATGTAACATTTCAATGGAATATAATTCTATTACAGTTATAAAAGTCAATATAATCTGTAAATATATTTCTCTTATGTGGCATCATAAGCTCGTGTTTTTATTTATTTATTGGCAACACTATAGTTATTCTTTTTGTTAGGTCATCTTTAATAATTTAATTAGAGTTTAAAAAAAATTGTTATATGTTAAGTATTTATTTAGATTCATTTTGTTATGTTGTCTTAAGTAATTGCAAGCCTATTAGAATATAAATATTCTAGTGAGAGAAGGTGTACAGAATATATTTTTACATTTTGTTTCTTCAAAAACATTAAAGACAAGAAATAGCTAAATTGTGTGAAGAAATAAATTAAGCTTTTTATTTGTACTTATATTTTATTTACATTTTTCCCTACGTTCTTCGCATATGTTGCTTAAATTTTTTCCTGTTAATTTTTTCAGCACAAATCACAACTTCATACGTAATGGTTACATGAACTTAATTTGTTTTAAGTAATAATTCAAGTAATTGCAAGCATATTAGAATATAAATATTCTAGTGAGAGAAGTTGTACAGAATATATTTTTACGTTTTGTTTCCTCAAAAACATTAAAGACAAGAAATAGCTAAATCGCGTGAAGAAATAAATTGAGCTTTTTATTTGTACTTATATTTTATGTGTATTGGATATTTACATTTTATTATAAAATAATTGTAATAAATTGTATAAAATAATTGGATTGGATATATTATATAATTATGGATATTTACATTTTTCCCTACGTACTTCGCATATGTTGCTTAATTTTTTTCCTGTTAATTTTTCCAGCACAAATCACACCTTCATGCGTAATGGTTACATGAACAATTTTTTCATGTACATTTTTTTATGTTCCATTACTTGTCTATGTAAAGGAAAATTCTCATAGACCCAATACAATATTCATGTCCAACCAGTGAATTTTGTTAAATTGCCGGTAGAATACATTCTGTCATAAATCATTTTTTTTCCCCTTCACAGGAATTTTTACTATTATCATTTGTTTCTTTTTTTTGTTTTTTCCAAGAGAAAGAGAGAGGGGGGGGGGGGGAGCTGCCAAAGTAGACTGGGGAATGGGATATTCGTGGAAGGCAGAAAGTGGGACATCCCCATTGAGACGGTGAGACAATCACGTTATTGTGACAATTCTGGCGAGAAAACGATGGTACAGTCAAAGGGAGTGAAATGTAAATGTTAAATAATGGCCACGAGAAATGCATTGTGGCGTGCTTTAGGAAGATGCGAGTTCACGTGTTTTGCTCCGATGGTTCGACTGCGTCGCAGGGACGGATCGGTCACGTGAAGTAGGGAACGAGTTTCAACTGATCACGTGACCCGGATCTAAATCCCTTCCTCTTCCATAATCTCGACCCCTTTTCATTCTTACCGGAACGTGTGGACGGCTTTAATCATCAACCTACATACCTTCATTATCGAGCATCTTGTTAAAGTTCGTTTTACTTCGAACAGTTGAGTGTTTTCGGGAATTATATTCTTTTGCTCTCACGCTGGTAGAGAAAGAATAGTTGTTGTTTTTTTATTTTTAAAGAGAGCATTGTTGTACACCTTACGACTTCCGGATCAGAATTGTATTGTTTTATTCCAATATTCTACAGCCTATAGACGAAAAATAATAGTTGCTAGAACGAATTGTGTGTATGATAAGATCTGAGAAAAGTTTTAAATTGAAAAAGAAATGATTTGCTATAAAGAGTCTCAATCATAACTGAATCTGAAATACATAGAATTTTCAAAGTTTTTTTTTTACATAAAAATTTGCTAAATTTGTAGCGAAATTTAAAAAAAGTGAAAGTTTAATATTCTATATTCGAAAGATATCAGACTTTTGACGTGATCAGTTTTTACTGTCTTAATTGAAAAACTATTTGGTTTCAATAATAGTTAATTGCGTTAAAGTGATAACAGAACACACTATTTTAATTTTATTTTTTATTTAAAAATTACAGTTAACGACATTTTTATTTGGTCTACGAATGATTGATACATTTTTTAATGAATTATGCAGTTTAACGTTACTTCACGCACCTGTCTTTTAGTGTTATAATTTACTATGTTGTATTATAAATTATAATATTAAGTATTAAAAATGTATTATGAAATATAGGTATTTTTTAAGCTTCGTGACACATTGATATCTTAAAAGTATTATGTATTGAAAATACAATTTCTCTTAGTGCAATCTGTAAACATGACCACTACCGAATATTCGACAATAATAAGCAATGATAGATATGGAATGCAATGATATCGCTTCTGTACTAATAACGATATTTATTAAATGTGGTAAAACTGTATNTGCTCTCACGCTGGTAGAGAAAGAATAGTTGTTGTTTTTTTATTTTTAAAGAGAGCATTGTTGTACACCTTACGACTTCCGGATCAGAATTGTATTGTTTTATTCCAATATTCTACAGCCTATAGACGAAAAATAATCGTTGATAGAACGAATTGTGTGTATGATAAGATCTGAGAACATTTTTAAATTGAAAAAGAAATGATTTGCAATTATCTACGGAGAGTCTCAATCATAACTGAATCCGAAATATATATAGAATTTTCAAAATTTTATTTTACGTAAAAATTTGCTAAATTTAAAAAAATTGAAAGTTTATTGTTCTATTTTCGAAAAATAATCAGACTTTTGACGTGATCAGTTTTAATTAGCATTTCTGTTTTAATTGAGAAACTGTTTGATTTCAATAACAGTTAATTGCGTTTAAGTGATAACAGAACACACTATTTTAATTTAATTTTTTATTTAAACATTACGACTAACGACATTTTTATTTGATCTACGAATGATTGATACATTTTTTAATGAATTATACAGTTTAACGTTACTTCACACACCTGTCTTTTAGTGTTATAATTTACTATGTTGTATTATAAATTATAATATTAAGTATTAAAAATGTATTATGAAATATAGGTATTTTTTAAGCTTCGTGACACATTGATATCTTAAAAGTATTATGTATTGAAAATACAATTTCTCTTAGTGCAATCTGTAAACATGACCACTACCGAATATTCGACAATAATAAGCAATGATAGATATGGAATGCAATGATATCGCTTCTGTACTAATAACGATATTTATTAAATGTGGTAAAACTGTATCATCGCCAAACAAGCATCGCTTCGTGGCCTTGCAGTGAAATTCTACTTCCGCGGTTAACCTTGAGGAACGTTGCAGAGAAGCTATTTCAAAATCGAAAGAGAAATTGTCGCGTTAGTTGTCCTCAAACTCAACCTTTTCAGTATATATTCCCATTATAGAGCTCAAGCTTACTTTCAGAGGCCAAAGAATTTTTTTTAATGCCTGATATTTTTATTTGCCAGATTAAGACCGAAATTGTTTGTCTAACCAAATCCAAAAATCGAAGCTTTAAGACCAAAATTTGCGAAGAGAAAGACCAAATAAATAACGATTTCCCATTTATGAATCATGAGATTTGAAACTTAATTTGTTTAAACTTAATAATTTCTACATTTCTTTTTATGCTTAGTACTTGAATTAAATAAATTTGTGTATATTTGTTTAGTTTGAAGTTAGAAAATATTTAGAAAAACTTTATCATAAGCCTAAACTAAAAACTTTCTTTCGTCTATAAATTGTGAAAAAATTCCGGATCAAATTCCGGTAAAAAGTACCAATTCTTTGGGTAAACTAAAAACTTCGCCCCTTTGGTCATTTTAAAAACACTCTTATTTTTAATTATTTAATAATATTTTTATTATTATTTAATAATATGTTTATTATTATTTAATAATATTTTTGATTTATGAATAATTGTTTATTGCCTATCTGCAAGCGAAATGTAAAATTTTAGATTTTGAACTTTATACAAATGGCAAGTAAAATATTATTAAATTTTTTGCGAGGATTCGTACGTTTAAATATTTCCTATTTAAATTATATTTTTGTTATGCAAATCCTGCTTGCCTCTTAAAAGATTTATAAGTGCAGAATATTTAGCTATGTTTAAATTAAACGCCAAAAATTATTTCAATTTAGTTGGAATTTGAAATTTTAGTGTGTCAACAAGAAAAAGAAAAAAGCATTTTGTAGCATTATTGCATCTCTTAATTACATTTGCAATGAGGTGTAAATTGTTTTCATAAAAAATCTAAATGAATGTATTTATTTTTATTATAATGATAATGCTTCTTCTTATCTTTATTCAGTTTTTTTAATAGATTTTCGTTTTATTGTGCATTTTGTTACAAAACTTAATGCATTTTATATTATACACAAATTCTAAAAATATAAAATCACATAATATACTTTCTTAAAAGTTGTAGTATTGTTTGAGTAATAAGCACTATGGTTGAGTATGAAATTTAAATCTATGGTTTCGAAAAATCAATTCAAATTAATTAATTTTTAAAATGGAACTACTATTCAAGTATAATGATACTCTGAAAAAAAATTGATAAAAATAAAATAAGTGAACCAATTTTTTGAATGTTTTAGGCTCTTGTAAAACTGTTGCCACACATTAAACTCGCATTATCTACAGAAATATGTTAATTAAATTCAAATTTTACTCAATTCAAAAAGCTTTTGTGCGACGTTTTCCCTTCTACAAAAATGCTTTGATAGGACTTAATTTATTAGCAAGTAATTTTTAAAAAAATGAAAAAAAGAACGTGTTTATTTTTTCGCGTTAGGACAGATAGTGTTATAAATAGCAGAACTCATTTTCTTTTTTTAAAATAAAACATCGTTTCCTCATTATAAATTTTAATCTGCTTTGTTTTGGAATGACATATGGTATTTCAAAATAAAATAGTTTCGCAGAATAAATAATTATATAGAAATATAATGGGAAAAAGAATTAAGTTTTGGAGTAAACACTTTTATAAGTGATGCATATTCTTAATCTTTTTCGAATTTTAATCTTTTCAAATAAAATGCAACGTTTTTTTACAATTTTTTGTGAATAATTGATTTTACAGTTATGGCTTTTGTGTACAGGACATACAAAGAACAATTTCTACGAATAATATAAATAAGACGACTTTGTTATATGTACGAATAATATGTAACAAAGTAATATCACAAATTGCACAAATCTTTCATTTGATTGGCTATTAATGGTTTCCAGCCAATTTGCTTTAAAATAGAAAAATGAAATCATAGTCTCTAAAATTTTAGTAACTGTGAACTATCCACAGTAATTTACATTAAAACTTAATGAATTTTATTGAAAGGCTTCATGAAATTTGTAATTATTTGATAAGAATTGTAAAAATTTATACTTTCTATAAATTTATAAATGTTAAGATTGCTTGTGCTTTTTAGGATGGAAAACATAAAGTTTTGTTAGAACATATTTAGTACGACAGTTATAAATTAGTTTTTGAAAACGATAACAATCTTAAGAGCTGACTATCGTTTTTAGCTTTGCCAAATTGACTAAATAACTTTGACTATGAACTGTCCTCAGTGATTTGCGTTAAAACCTAATGAATTCTACACAAGAATTATAATATTTCTCGAAATTCAATAACAATTTAAAAAATTATCATTCTGAAAATATACGAATATTAAGCATGCTTCAACTTTTTAGTAAGACAAGCATGCATTTGCATTAAATCAGTTTTTGAAAACGATAACAATTTTGTGAGAAATATCGTTCTTAGCTTTTGCCATCTAACTTTCATTATTACATCGATTCATTTTTTTTTTCAAAATTGGAAAAGGAAATTTCAATATCTAGTTCATGACCTCCGTTATGTAAATAGTGGAGGTCGTCTGCCTCCACCACGGCCAAGTTTGAGCAGAATTCAAACCTTTTTTTCTCTAAATTTCATCCCCCTCTTATACCCCAGACAGGGCACCCCTTCCGAGGGAGAGGTAAAAAAGAGAAATACAGGTAACCCTGATCCCACGGTGGGTTAAAGGTGCACAAATGACGTCAGAGATCGGTTGACAGTAACCTTTTTTTTTTTAAATTCCCGGATCTTGAAATTGTGCTTTCGCCATAAACCAGGATTTGGGAGCGTCTAGCTTGGGTTCAAGTGGGGGTAAGAAATTCCGGTAACGTGCAACGTAAATTCGGGGTCAGTGCTTGGAAAAAATATATTGCTCTGCTTTGTGTGATCGTTCATTGCTACGCAGGTAAAAAGTCGTAAAATAGCATTGAAAAACACCTCTGAAGGGGAAGCCAGTGGAATAAAATATGGCGTAATGTTTCATCATCGTAAATTAGAACATGTTGCCATTTTGTATTAAATTCAAATCAATCGCAGCAGTTAAAAATATGGTCTCTAAAATATGTATGAAAACCTATTTATTTTACCCGTTATTTTTATTTTAAACAGCAAGGTAATTTTTTTTGAATCTGACCTTTTATGAACCGAACCGAAATCGGATGAGCAAATTCTATTCAATATCTATTCAATCTATTCAATTTTTATTGAGATATCATACCGTTATAGTATTATTCAGCATAGATATTCAAGTTGTAATATCGTAGTACATAGTTATTCAATTCATGATATCATTATAGAGCTTAGCTATTCAGATAGTAGTCAGATTGGGATATCATTATAGGGCTCAAATATTCGTATTGGGATATCATTATAGTGCATATATGTATTCAAAGTGTGATATCATTATGGAGTTTAGATATTCATACTGTGATATCGTTATAGAGCTTCGATGTTCATTTTGGGATATCGTTATAGAGCTTAGATATTCATATTGTGATATCATTATAGTGCTTATTTATTCATATTGTCAATTATTTTCATATTGTAATATCATTACAATGCATTGACATTCGTACGATGCATAGTTTGTGTTGATAATATCTCAATCAATTTTAGTTAATTCATCAATAACTGCTCGTTTTGGCCACGTATGTATATTTACGTTTGACATTTTGTTCTCTCACAACTTTTTGAAAATTTACTTTTGTTTACAAATAATTCTGTAGACAATGTGTGAGAAACAAGCATCTTAATAGTGATAATATTTATTTATGTTTATAGTATATTTATTTATAAGCATATTTATTTAAATTTAAAGTAGCGGCATTAGTTGAAACTCACTTTCTTGCAGAAATTTATAGGGAAAAATATATATTTTTCCATTTTTCTACTTTTTTGATTTTTTTCTTATTAATTTTTTTAAAAAATTTGATTATAAAAATAAGCAAATCTTTTATCATTGTTAAAATTTGTAAGAATTAAATTTGAACAACGATTATTGTTAAAATGTTTCAAATAAATGAAAATATATGACCTAAAAATTAAGAATTTAATTCGTTTCTTCGTGCATAGCTTATCTAACTGATAGTGATTTTCTACAGTAAATGGGGTCAAACAATTATAACCACATTTCATTAAAAAAATCCTACGTAATCGTTTTATTCTATCTATATACAATTAGGCCCAATTATATAGTTTCCAAGAACCCAAGTGTTGAGGGGGTCGATATGCGGACTGTATTTACGAATGATTAAGAACAAAAGATAACTATTTAACAATTTATTAACGAAAAGATAAACGAAGCCAAAGCCGAGAGAGGCGCCAACACCAAGTATACTATAATATTAGATTGCTCTAATCACTTAGACATCAAATCAAATCTTAAAATTAACATTTTCTTAATCTCGCAGAAACCTATGATTATGATATAAAAATGAGATTACTCATAATATATTTAACGAAATCATCCATTTGCGAATCATCCATCAAGTATATATTTGAACAACATTTGCTATTTTGTTTTTATAAAAATAATGCAATTACATATAGATAAATTTTCTAATAATTAGATATGTTGTTGAATGAAATAAAAACATTTTTGGTATTTTGTTAGCAAATTATTTATTGTCGTCTCTGTGCTTTTGACATACTACCGAGAAATGACATTTTAAGCTTTATCTCTGCTTTGGCATTTTTCCAGAGAAATAACTTTAATGCATGGCATTGAATAATGATGACTACTGTTATTGTCGATTTAATTTATATGCCTTTTACAATTAAATTTAGTTTCATAGATTTATTGCTTAATTGAATATAATTTTTTTTTTTTATTTGTATTTTTATGTTTGGCTGATAACACAACGCGATGTAGTTCACATTTGATTTTTTTAAACGTCTAAAGTAATGAAAAAATAGTAAGATTATCAGATAATAATGGTTACTGTATAATTGTATAAAAAGAAAAACCTTTTTTTTTAAATTTAAAATCGATACGAACTGTATTTACATATTTACTAAAAAAAAAACATTTTACCAAACTAAAAAGATAAATAAATAAGTTCCCCAGTATCACTAAACTCTCTAAATTTTCGATTTCTTTTGTACCAACAACATAAATTTAAACTTCTTTGAAAGCATAAATATGATTTTTTTTATTTCAAATCGAAATTCTTTCTATTGTCACATATTTACCAAAAAAAAAAACTTTTTATCAAATTGGAGAAGAAAAAAAATTTGGTCTTTTAAAATGCGTCTAAATTTATATATTTTTTTCTTGGCAACAGCGATGGAACGTAAGTTTTAAACTTTTCTTAAAAGCATAAATATAAATTTTATAATTTCAAGCCAAAATTCTCACTGTAGTCACGTATTTACCGAAAAAAAAAAAAAACTTTTATCAAATTGCAGAGAGAAAAAAAAATTAGGTTTGCCAGAATGAAAATTGCAATCTTTTTGTTTTCGGAATCTACATTAAAACCTTGATTTGCTCTAACAAATAGGAATCTACAGGTTAGGTTATTATGTAGATTGCGCAAAAAAAAAAAAAAAAAAAAAAAAAAAAAAAAAAAAAAAAAAAAAAAAAAAAANTGCGGATTACTTTGAATAACTTTTGATTTAATGAACTCAATCTTAAAAGGTTCGAGGGGGTGACCTCAAATATGCTATTTGATTAGAGCAGACAAATATTTTAAGTTACGAAATAAGACACAAAAAACGTATTTTCTCTGAATAAACGTAACTTTTTTTTGTCTGCTGATTTGGATTTCTGACCCCCAAAATATAGTGGGTAATGTTAATTTTACTTTCTGCATACTTCGCCAAATCTAGAGAACTTTTTAAATTAATCGAATTTTTGCACATAATTATAAAATTTGTTTGTACAAAGATAATTACTTTCAAAAGAAACATTTTAGTAAATATTTGTTATTTTTTATTATTTTAATTAATTAGAGTCGAAAAAATTTAGAATTGTAGGGTATAAAAATTTTTACATAATTTTGAAGTGAGTAATTTTACATGGCAAATTACGAAATTTGAGAGAAATCGGTCGAGAGAATATATATATATATGAGTTGGAAAAAGTTAGGGCAATTTTATTTGCAGATATATATTCGTCATTATTGTTTTTGTTTTATTTTGAAAATGTATGGGCATAAGCTGTTAAATGGTTTCAAATATTTAATTATTAAATAACTAAATTTATTATGGCTTATAACATATTCAAACCAATTTTTGTAAACTAGATTTATTAAATATTAAATATATTATTAATTTAACAAATATCCGGTTTTATTTATTTTTGGTCTTACGTTTTTCCTGTGATAATTTACTCAACATATTTTTGAAAACAATATACCATCCTGTTCCGCTGGTACTGGAGCTTAACTAATATATAATAATTTATAATTTAAAACTATAATTCATACATGTACCTTCTTTACCTATCATAATATTTCGTTCTATTTTTGATGGGTAAATAAGTTTTAATCAGGTGTGAAACTTTTTCACGGTTCTTTGATGTCATCATCCATTTCCTTCTATATAAATCATATTTAAATTAATATAATTTTGTTTAAAAAAATTGAGTTATCATTCGAGTAAAGGCCCGTCACATAATACTGTAATTTTATTCTTACTGAAAGAACAAAAATGAAATCGATCAATATCATGTTCTTAAATATCGTTTGAGTTCATGATATCTTTGTATTCGAATCAGAAGACACTAACTTGGCAACCATTTTTTTTTCTTCGTGTATCCCATTTGGGCTTTTTGCCAAATCCGAATCTTAAGCAATGTTCTGTAAGAACTCAGCCACCAGGAATAATATAAACGGGATGCCATAGTATAAACCTACGAACGCAAATATATCACTATCTTATCACCGTCATTAAGACTAGATAGGTTTAACTGCATTTTTCATTTTCCTTCATCTTGACTTATGGGTGACCCTCTCGGAATAAGAATGAGGATTTTCGAACATTTAAAACAGTCTGGTGGGAAGTCTGTCCACAAAGCTGGGACATTTCCAGAATCTACTTTTTTTAAGGTGCTTAAAAGATTACGGCAGTAGTCTTATATAACCTTGAGTTATGGTACAAGCGATATTTTATGTTAAATGTTCCTGAGTAAAAAATGGAAAGGGTTAAAATTTGATGTATGGCTTGCTGTTCTAAGATGTGGCGCAATTGTCGTCAGAACAATGTCACGGGAATTGGATTTTTGCATTAATAAGCGCGGATTTCATTGTTTCTTAATGACGTATGGTCGTTTTAAATAAAAATTAGTTGATTAAGTGATGCCGAAACGTGTTACTGGTCTGTTCTTATTTTTGTTTTTGTCATTGTAGTATTGAAATTAAATCTCCAAATTTGATATTCATGAGCCAACTGAACAGCCCGCACAAAATATGAACATGCTTATGTTTTTTTTTTTGTATGTCGTAATATATCATTCTGAAGTAAGAAATTTAAATTTTTCTAAATATAACTATTACTTACGTATTACATGCTAATGCTATAATATAGAAAGAAATTTTTGCCGAGAATAATGTAATAATATTTTTTTTATTTGCTCTTTTGTAATTTTACTTATGAAAAGTAACAGGTATTGCAATTAGAGTTTCCAAAAAAAGGTAAACCTTAACATTTTTTTCTTCTTTGATTTTGTTTATTTTTTTACATTGCAATCATTCGAACATTATATCGATATTATATACTGAATTACCTAAATTACCTCAATATTGTGAATTGAATTCAATTTTTTAAATCTTAGAAACTACGATATTCAAGCATTTGTATGTTCTGAAATTATAAGTCAAAATGAAATAGAAAATAATAAAAAAATTGCGCAGTGATATTACGGCATGTTAAGGCAGTATTCATGATCCATTTTTCCAAAGATATCAATGTTATACACATTGTTTAGTTCATTTTAATTACATTTATATACTTTTATAATTATACAATTCATTGCCAAATAGTTTTACTTTGAGATGGTTGGGAAAAAAAATAAAGATATCAAATTTTGTGTTACGTCGATTACAGCTGCGAAATGGGAATGTATTTCATAATTTGTGTGTTTACAGCGCCTTTGTGTATCTAAAGTATTATCCTATAAATACTTAAACATAGCATTTACCTTTATACTACAGTGAAACCTATTAAGTTGACCTCTTCTGTTTGTTGATCTCTTGTCTTAGTTGCTCTTAATGTCCAAGCTGTTTTAACTATATAATTCTCCCTTTCTAAGTTGACCACTTTTCTAAATGAACTGCCTAATTGTTGTCATTTTGTTGGTCAAACTTACACAAGTTTCACTTTAGATGGCTTATTATTATAACTTTTTGTCTTGTTTAAAAATGTAATGCTCGTATTCGTATTGAAGGAAAAAAGTTCAAGTTCATTATAGTTAGCGCATTAAATACAGTTAAAAATGGTATATGTGTTGTATATTTATAGTAAGTATAGTATATTATGTGCGTAAATATAAGCCTTAAAATAATTAAATACATAAATGATAAAAAATAATTTACATTTATTTTTATTTAATTAATAACAGGCATTTTTACGTAGAATTATTCTAATTTTGTGTAAAAATGCCTTTTTTATGAGCAATAGTCTTCCCCATAATTTATAGTAATGTCTCTAAAATCATTTTTATTTTTTGCTGTAGAAAATGGCTTAAAAATAATTTTTTTAAAAAGAAACATAGCCAAATACTCTGCTCAAAAGATTGATTTTGTTGTTATAGTAAAAATAAGCAAGATTAGTTTAGTTTGTGTCGTTGCTATTTTTCTTATATTTTATTTTGTAAAAAATTTGTTTTTGGAGCAAAATCATTGTTAAAATAAAATAGAAATTCATTTTATTCAGTATGAAGCCCGTTTTCAAACGGTGGCATTCATTCAAAAATAATTTAAATACGATAGAAAAAATTAAGTAAGAAAAAATATGTACAATCAATGTATTAAAATGTATAATAAATGAACACTGCTTTAAGTAAAAATGCCGATATTTATTGCTGAGAAAGAGGGGGGAAGAACGAAATATAATGTTATTCTTTAAAACTGTCACTTCAAATTGCTAAGAAAGAGTAAAAATCGCTGCTCCAAATTGCTTTTCAGCAATGAGAATTTTTACTCTTAGCATCGAATACCAAATCATCTCACTAACATAAACTTTTCTGTTGGTATTAAGAGCTACAAAAATATTTTCATTTAAAAAATAGTTTTACCGATTTCTTTAATGAGTTTTTGAGCTGAAAAAAAAATTTTTTAATTGAAAAAAAGTGTTAGAGGGGAACAAAAAGACTTTTTTTACTGCATTTTAATGTTCCAATTCCTTTATTTTTATTTATTTGCTTATGTTTTATCAAAGTATACAGGTATACGAACATTTGAATTTTGTAGACAAATGTTTGTAATCCAAAACATAAATTTGTTAAGTAATAATTTACTATTTTAAATTTGTCTCATTGCAAATTACATTTCAGTGATCTCGAAATGACGTGACTAGTACCGAATAATATTGGAATATCAAAATCGCGATATATCGTTCAAAAATAACAATATTTCATGATTTATTGTGATATTTTCCCCGAAGCAACTAGTTTACTTTTATTGATACCTGTTAGACATTTTCGATATTTTTCGCCAATTATTTTGCGATTTAACACATTTGAAATTTTTCCTTTAAATATCCTTATCGAGATGTTTAAAAAACAATCGATGTTTCACAATATATCTCCCTGTTCTAATAATGTCAGTTGTTATATATATATGCAATAGTTTCATTAACGGGAGAAAAAACGACGTTCTTTTTTGATAAAACGATTTTGTCAATAGAATGTTTTCACAAGAAACTATGATTATTAAGAACTGTTTAGTTAAGAAATTATTCTACTTCAATTGTAAATTGTGCAATAATTAAAATATCATTTTAACATATTTTTTTGTAAAAAATAAATAAAGTGAATGAATTTTTACATAATTTTCTATTAGAAGCCACACACAATGTAACCGGTGTATATTCCTCAATAAAAGATTTAATATTGTTATAGTTTTTGCTTCTATAAATTTGCTTTACAATATAAAATTGTGTAAATATCTTTCTTTAAATTTAAACAAATTTATTTTTTATTTATATTTACATAATACTTATAATTTAAATAAAATGAAAAAAAAAATTTAAAGAAATACAAAATATCGTCGTGAACATTTTTTAAATGTAAAATATATTTGTAAAAAATTCCAAAATTGTAACTTTTTCTAAGTATTTAATACCCTTGCGTAAAAAAATAATGCCAAGAATTATCTTGTAAATTTAAATCGTATGAATCTGTTTCTAGAAATATTTATTGGATTTTTTATTTGATTTACTCTATAAATACGAGAGATATGATAAGAAGTGAAATCTTTTGACTCTTCGGGAAGAAAAAAAAAAAACATTTGATAATCGATTACATAAGCTGAAAGAAACGTTTTTATAAGTTTTTCCTTCTGAGATCCAAAAGAGTAATTGGAAAGGCAGACGATTCTAGGGGAAAACGATAGACTTCGTCACAGAGTGGCTATGTACAGGTTGAAATGAAGAGAAGAGTGACGTCACTTGCATCGTAACGGTGTTAACCCGGAAAAGGATTTGGACTGGAGATATGGAATTGTGCCACACAGCTTTACTTCCGCTTCCGTGTGATTGACCGCGCTCTTCATTCTTGGCTCAGAGACCTACTTTTTTTCTGACTTTTTTAGTTGTTATCTTTTCCTTATTACTCAGTTATTTATTGTTTTGTTATTTAATTTGCTTATTTTTCCAAATGTGGATAGGTATAATCGTAACCTGATTTTTTAACATTGTAAGATAAGTTACGTATTTTCGAACCTTGGCCTTAAGCGCAAAATACATTTTCGTTTTAAAAAAAAATCGAATTATTTTAAGGATGGAATTTTTTTCTTCTTTTCTTTAATTTGTTTAATTGCTGGACAATTTCCAAGAAGACATTGTCTACGATTCTCGCCTTACTCTTTACATCTTTTCTCTACCATTTTTGGCAACGGTTCTCATGTTGATTATCCTTCATTTATAAACTTTGTTTCTCTTCATTAATCTTTCTCGAACAAACAAATGGAATTGCAACCAACTTAATTTGTATAAGGCGAACACAATATCTTTTCTTGCCTATTTCATTACAAAGAACTTGTCACTAAGCTTGAACTATTCTGTTGACTTAAGTCTGGGATTTAAGACACCACAATATTTACTGAAGACAAATAATTTAAAGACAGTGTGTGAATTTATGAATTAGAATTACTCTTTGTGAATATTTAATGGGAATTCTCTTTAAAACTACATTTTTATAGCTGTTTTGTTTGTCATTAAGTACTCATAAATTGTTGCATTTAAGTCGTGTTACAATTTTAACATTTCCTATAAAATTATTAAAATAATGGTTAAATTATTAAAATGTTATAAAATTAAATTTTATGATAGTATTTTTATGATAGTATGTTATGAAAGAATGAAATTTTTTAGCCATTTTGCCTGACATGAAAATTATATGAAATTTAAAAATGGAGTCTAAATTTAGTTAAGTTCGTTAAAAAAAATAATGTTTACAAAATTCAATGAATTTTTATTTTCTATAAGCAGAAATTTTTGGTTAGTTTTTTTATTTCCGAGTATAGTGGTTCAAAAAATGCCATTATGAAAGGAATTCATTTTAATTTAAAATATGGTTTTAAAGTAATAGTTTAGAGAACAATAACTATGATTCCACACAAAATGCTATTCCATGACATATGCAACTACCATAGATAATGTTGCGTTATGATTAATTTAATTTTACATATTAAATTAATAATAACATACATTATCAAATTTTAAAATTTAAGTTTGTTATAGTTATAAATACATTTTATAAGATTAATATTTTATTTAGATTAAAATAATTTTGTTGAGAATGACGCATAAAAATTCAAAATGTTCATATCTATTATTTTATTAGAACAGGTTAAATTAGATTTTTACTTTTTCCTTCAAACTTAAAATTTTGATAATATATTTTAGCAGTGTATATTAGTGTTAAAATTTCTAGAAGTTGAATTTCCAACATTGAAATAAAATTTAAAATATACTTTGAATGTATTTTTTTATATAACATTAAGGTTTCAATCATTTAACTTTACATTCATTTATTCAAACTGTTTCTTAAATTTTAATTAAATTAATACATTAAAAAAATAAAAATCTCTTTAGAAAAATCACGACAATGCATTAGAACTTTATACAAACGGTGTTATTCAGTGCGTTACATTAAAAAAATTAAATCAGTTAAAAAAAAGTTACATTAGGTACATTGTTTTTTTTAAATTTTTCTTGACTCTTTAGTTTTTCTTCTTATAAATTAGCTTTTAAATTTTTTTCAATGTTCATCTATACAGGGAGTCCTTTTCTAAAGCAGACCTAATACCTTTCTAAATCGCTTTACCTTTAAGTACTTTTTGCTACAGTTTGACTTAATGAATGCTAGAATTTAATTTGTTGGAAGCCATGTCCAACAGATCTATTTTATTAAGAAACCTTTAGTTAATTCTAATAGCAAGTTTTATTTTTGTAATACGATACAAATTAAATTTTGTGGAAAGGCAATGTAGTTTAACCTTGTAAAAATTTTAAATATATCTACTATTTTTTATTTATTCATAAATTTTTTTTTGAAATATCTAACCAAGATACATTTAAACATTTTACCACTTTAAAAGTATATAAAAAGCAGACAAGAACAAGACTATATCAAGGATTTATAGAACTTTTTGCATTTAAAGAATTTTCCAATTGTTACTGACTCTGAATTTTAAAAACAAATGCATTTAATGAGCATTTAAATATAATGACTAATTGCATTTGTTCCATTACATTGAATTAAATTATGAGTTTATGACAGTGACCTTTCATGACATTAGACTTATAGAAATTCGTCTCCTTAACTGCAGCTTTCTCTCACTTTTTTTATTATGTATATAATTATTAGAAATGACTGGTGCAGTCTTCTTGAGAAAGCCAGGGTCCACCCAGGACTGTCGAGCTACTGATGATGATGATATAATTATTCGTACTTATTTAAGACATTAAAAAGACTAATATAAAAATTATTATATTAAAATGACGCAAAAGACTTTTGGCTATATGGTGATAAGCCACATTTTTTTTCCTGTGCTGGCATTTTTTACTGTCCCTTTATTTTGTTTCCAGAACATCTGAGTGAAGCATTCTTAAAAATTAGCTGGTTTTAAAGCGCCATGGTAATATGCAAATTATTACGTTAAAACCATTATCTGTTGAAAATACTGTTAAATAATAATTTTTTTTTATAACAATCTAGAGGGAAGTTGATATAAGTTTTGACCATCTAGCAATAATTTTCTTCTTCTTTTTTTTAAAAAAAAAAATGATTATTTGTTACGTTATGACCTATATTTTTTGATATTTGACTTTATCTCTTAAATATTTTTAAAATGTACAATTAATACGAAACGGAGTTCAAAACAAGGTATTATGAAATCCAAAGTCTATATGAGATATTGGCCATAAATAGAAGTCGTATCTATCTCTCTATACAAATTAAAAGATAACTATTTTTTCAACCGCAAGTTCTTGTATAATAAACAGTGTGACCTCGTTTTAAGAAATGAACCTACATTTTTTTTAAATGAAAACTTAGTCAACAACAACAAAATGCCACCTCCATATTCCATCACCACATGCTATTAAATCTCACGAAGTGTCGAAGCCGAAAGAAAAATAATAAATAAGTGATGAATTAGGCTAAAAGTAGGATATCGGCCATTGCCTAGCAGTTTCTCAACCTGACCTTAACAAGAGTTTCAAAAAAATATTTTAAAACAAATCCTCCAACTCCCAAGTTCAAGAATTCTGGGTCTCAGAAATCGAAGGCATATAAGCAAGCAGCAGAGAGGTAAGAAGCGTTGTTAAGTCGACGCTTGTCCTACTTTAGAAGTTGCCGGTGTAAATGACCTATTGCTGTTATCATCCTTTTCTGTAATCACGTTGATGTCCGCAAATATTTATTATCGTGAAACAACATCATGCAAATAGAACGAGTTAGAGAGAAATGAGGACATCTTGTTATAACTTCTTGGAATTTTTTTTTCCCCGTTGAATTTTGTTTGTTTGTCTTCTTTTTATTTCATGCACTTGTTGAAACTTTGCATCTGCGCTATTTAATATTCGTGTGCAGTTTTCGCTGGTTTTAAATCGTTTCATAAGATTGGATAAACATAGATCAGCAACTATGGAATGTTATAGATAAATATGTAATTGAAATAGTGTTCATTTTGGTTTGACTACCACACTGAAAAAAACAAATATGGTCGAAACTATCAGAATATGGTGAAGCTTATCATGTTTCTAGCTTTATGGGAACATCAATAAGCTAGGTAGCTTTTACCGCAGCGCTTTGGTAATGATTTAGGCAAAATTAGCTATAAAATATAGTTTTATAATGTGCGTGAAAATTTGGTAAATGTGGTAGATCTTGGTAATTTTATTATGATACCTTAGAGCATAACATAAAAACAATTTATTGGGTTAAATTTGATTTTTAGTTTTGTAAATTTTACTAAATGTGTGCTAATAAGAACTATTATTTTGAAAAGCAGAATTTTCGGTAAACCGTCACCATATGAAAGGAAAAATTATCAAATGATTGGTTTAAATACCGCATATTTTAGTATAATTAACCAGAATTATGGCTTTTTTTTCTTCTCAGAAATGACATTACCATAGAATACGGTAATTTTATTTTTTAAAACAGGTTTTAATGCTTGAAATCCCTTTTTCAAAATTCACCCCACTCAATAAATAACAAAAGTTAAAAAAAGTTAAATTAAAGTTAAAGTTAAGTTAAAGTTAAATTAAAAAGGGCGTTTTTTCTACTCTGAACTTGTGTGTTATAAAATGCTAAATTCTTTTTAAAAGAAATTGTATACGATAATTGTATTTTCAAAACGTATTTTTTAAAAAAATGCATCCTGTAGTTGTGAATCATATCACTTTACTTCTTTTATGTGGCAGTTTTGCAGCAAATAAATTAAAACAAATAAAATATCCATTTATTTTTCTATTTTACGCGTAAATAATTAAAATTGCAGCAATCGAAAGTTAAGACTTTTCATTAGAACTATTATTTTTATATTTTAATGCTTGAGCAATTAATTTAAGATTTAGTATAAGACTTAGTATTTAAACTTTGTTTACATATACTAATTTTTTTTATTGTTTTTTGTATTGATAATTGCAAACTATAATACACTTATTTTGAATACGTCGAAATGGCAATTTCAATAATTTTTTAGTTTCCTAATAGATTTGAGACAACGCAAAATAATTACAACTCTGGAATAGCAATTTTTTAACGCTTGCAACTTTTTTTTTAACTCTCTATATCATATTGTCTTATTTATCACATGAACTATATGATAATGCATATGGAACAAACACTTTCTCTACTTCCTTTTATCCCTATAAAAAATAAAAATAAAATACTTCAATTAATTCAATCAACTTCTTTGAATTTTAATCGAGTAAATAAAGCTTTTATTAAATAAAAGGTATAATAGCGTTTACAAATATTGAATGCATTATTTAGAAGAAAAAAAATTCTTAGTTACAAATACTTGTGCAGCTTGCTTTTCAGGGTTTTTTTAAAATTATTTTTATGGTTAGACAAAAAAAATTTTTTTTTTGATAAGTCGAATTAAAAATAATTAATAAATAAAGTGTATTAATTAATTAATAAACAAGGCGAATGTGCTAAACGAATGGTTATTTATTGAACATGTTAAAGAACTTTTCGAAAATAATTAAATTTCCAGCTTTAAAACGTTTTCTCTCAGTCCTTAAAAAAGGCAAATTAGTTAAAAATTAATTAATAAGGTTAATGAATTTAAACATAATTGAGACAAATTATTTAATAATTAAGGGGATAAATAAATGAAGTAGTAAAAAATAATTTATAATTAAATAAAAAATATGAGTTAAAATTGTTTTTTTGTCGAACAGGCCAGGTAAGGTTTTGAAAATACTCATATGTCCCGGCTTAAATGCATGTCAAGAGCTGAAGAAATTAATTTATTTATACCCAGTCCTTATATAAGGGTTTTATTATCTTAGGATAAATATTTTGTCCAAAATGTCTCATAACATGTTATTTCATCGTGTTTTTTGCAAATTATGAGTACGTTCTTCGTGTTTTTTAATACTCAGTCTCAACATTTGTTTTTTAGTAAATGCTATGGACATATTATATAATCAACAGCAGTAGACGTTTCTTTTTCAAATATTTTGCTTCTCTTTTTTTCTGATTGGTGGCTGAGCGATGTGATATACACAGCTGAGCAAATAATTTCTGCTACAACTAAATAGTTCTGTTCGCACTTTAGTCATGCATTTAATGTCGCGATTCTTCCCTTATATCAGCAGGCTCGATTCATTTTCTTACTTTTCCTACCTATATATATATATATCCAAGGGGACGACAAGGAATTAGGAAAAAGAATTCTTTTTATTCATCTAAATCATCTTCAGATTCATATTTGAATCATATTTGAATCAAATATGAATCTGAAGATGGTTATCAAATTGTTTGAGGAATTAATAAAAGATAATGTTCTTCTTTAAAGTAACACGCAACTTGCTGTAACTTCGAAAATTATTGTCTAGATTTTTCTTACTTTTCAAGCAAAACCGATTATTCAAATTTTTTTTGAAATTATCGAAATCATTAATATTGCCAAAAATTTCTTTGCTCTTCAAATTTGGGTTTTATTCTCCAAAAGTCGATTGTTCAAGGACGATTACAAAATTATAAAATAAAATATAAATAATAAGAGTATCTTTTCTAATATCTTTTTAACTATATATATAACTATATTCTTTTTAACTATATTCTTTTTATTCATCTAAGCCTTCAGATTCATATTTGTATTAAATATAAATCTGTGAAGTTGGTTATCAAATTAACTAATAAAAATATAACTATTAAAATATAATGTCTCATCTTTTAAGTAATTCATAACCCTCTTTAGCTTCGATATTATTCTCTAGATTTTTCCTAGTTTTCCAACAAAACGGATTATTCAATTTATTTTTGAAATTGTCGAAATGATTAATATCGCCAAAAATGTCTTTATTAAAACCTACTTTTGAAAATTGTTGCATTTTAATTAATTTATAAAAAAATATATTAGTTGAATTTAGTGAGTAATGTTGCTCAATATTATTTATTTCTATATTGCTGGAACTGGATAAGAACAGTAATTATTAAACTGATTTTACCATTATGATTTTTATCAAGTAAATATAAGCCAAGAATCATAAAACAGCTATAATTTTCAAAATTTTAACCACTTGCAGAAATTTTATTATTATTTATTGTTAGTTCCTGTTATTGTTGCTTTAATTTTGTTGCCTTTTTTATTTTTATTAAATGAATACTAAAGAATAGTCTTCAAACCTCTTTTTTTGTTAATATTTTTTTTAAATATTTATAAATTAAATTCAGTTAAATTTTTTTAAAAATATTTATAGAGTCTTTATCGATTGATATAATTCTTATCATTTAATATAACTTTTCAAACCAAAGTCTCAATTTATATCTTCGGTATTTTTTATTCAGAAAACGATATTTAATTTATTTATTTTCTTAAAATTTTCCTTTTTTTCCCTTATTTTATATTTCTCTTATTTCCTGTTATTTTCTACTAACTTGTTTCCTATTAAAAATATTATTTTCTATATTTTTGTTACTATCTTATTGTGATCATGAATGTAAAGTTATTAAAAATCGTAGGAAATTGAGATCGTTAGTGGTTATTCTATACTTCTGTTTGGGGTTACTCTGTACTCCTATACTTATCCAAATTTGTGGGAAGTATAGAACGTCCGTTTATTAAAACGTAAGGCTTTTTATTTTGTTCGAAACACATGGTACTAGGCGATATGTATCATAAAATATGCTATTCCAAACACAGGCAGCTATGCAAATAACACGATCGGTCTCGTGGATTCTTTTTATGTATTTCAAACAAGCAGGTGACAAATCACGGTTGCAGTTGAGCTTTTCCTGCCGTTTGAAGCAAGAGAACTAAATTATCATCAGTAAGTTTTATTTCCTAGTAGTATAAAATAATATTGAAAAGGTTGCTACTTTTTTCTTAGTATATTGTTATGATTTACTCATATAAGTGATTAGTAATTTTAGCAATTCATCATAAATATTTACTGACTAATTGCGTATGAATACTTAGATTTTTTTTAGCCAATTATGCAACAATTAGTCGCTAGTTTAGTTACTAATTTAGTCTTTTGTTACAATTATCAACACATTAGTGACTGTCGTCAAAATTTGAATTACATTGATGTGAAAAAAAATATATATGGTTAAGCAATGGAAAAATATGGTTGTTTAAACGTGGGCATTTTTCTTCTGCTAAATACCGCACTAAGCTGAAAAATGAGCGCTTTAGGCTTAAATAAGTGAAAAATGCAGTGATATGACTTAAGATTGATTTATATTATTAATATATTATGGTAGGCAGAACAAGTTTGTTTTTAGAAAGTAAATCCTAATAATAAAACAGTGCTTATATTTTGAAGAAAAAAAATGGAACCGTACTATTAAAAGGACAAAAAGGATAAAGTATTAATATAATTATTATATAAATATAATTAATATATTTAGTATAGTTATACCAGTATCAATAAATCAGTATCGTGTAATAATCTATTGCACTAAATACGTTGCATTCATTTGAATGATAGGCTATTGCTAGCGAATATTTATAAGTTTCGCCAGTTTTAGAAGGATCCACGTCACGGCAAAACTATAAAACTTATAATTACATTTGAAATATTTTTTAAATGGTTATTCATCTTGAAATAACTTCACTGTTAAATAAACCAAGGTCATTTATTTATAATTTAATGTATATATTATTCTTGTGCCCGCCTAGACGAGGTTGACAAAAGCATGGCACATTGGGTGAATACGTTTGGGTACTTGCATTTCGAGAAAAAGAAGATCACGGATACCCACACTTGTGAGCTATGACGTCAGCACCAGTTGAGCTAAGTTTCTTCACATAAGTTAGCATGTTAAATAACGTGAAGTTAACTAAATACAGCTCCGTTTCGCACTTCAAATTTTTTAAAATATAATTTTTTTCTCGTCTATGTCTTTTACTTAACTTAAATTTATTATTTGTTTATGTATTTTATTGTAACCGTGATATATTTCGGTTTTGTGTACCTGGCAACTTCGATGCATAATTAGTTTGTTTATGTTCAACATGGCTTCATGCCTGTCTTTGTGTTAAATATGAAATACATAGTGAAAGAATTTAAAAATCTTTATGTAAGAATATAGAATGTGTCACTTAAGAGAATTGATACTTGGCTGGTTAGGCTTATTCGAAATAGAACGTTAAGAACAGTTGCTAACGTAAACAAATGCCACGTTTTAACAACCAATCAGTATCGAGATACCCACACTACGTCACTTGCTGGTATCCTATTAGCGTTTCAGTCAATTCTGATTTTACTGATAACCGCTGTAATTTTTATTATGTTTATTTTATTTTATTTGATGCATTAAGAATTTTTCTGAGTTTGGGGTTGTTAGACATGAAAGAAATGTCTTCTAAAAGCATGTTCATTTTCAAGCTAGTGCTGGAATATCACTGAATGATTCAATTAATGAATTGGCGTCATTGTTTAATATTTGTGATACTAGATTAGCATTAGCAAGATTTACCTTATGCGAATGTTTTAAATAAAAATTGAAGTATTAACTACTTTATTATAAAATGATTTAGGCAAAATAAAGCTGAAAAAATTCAATATTTTTTTAAACTTTCTTTTATTTTCTTTTTTCCATTCATAACAAAGGAAAAGTTATTTTCATTGTTAGATGCATAAATTGTATCGTTTTTTTTAAAAATTATTAATTTTGCTTCGTATTGTAATAAAGCTATATAATATTATGTACTGCATTCTATACGTTGCATGTTAATGCTAGCAGGCTTATCGACTTTATGAAAATTTCTTATGGATGTCAATAAACTTTGCCATTGTTCGGAGGATGCGTGTTACTCAAATATTACAAAAGTTAATTATATTTGTATTAATTTTTTTTCGAATGGCAGCTATGGCACGCACCTGGACACTACTTTTATCCTAGTGTGATGGCAATATTTTATCCTAATATAATGTTCATTCATAAAGATGTGTTTTCTGAAATATTAAACTGTATTTAATCCACAAATTATGATTAATTTGTCCTATCTTCTATTCTGAGAATTTAGAAATGCAGCTAAAATTAGTCCATTATTTCAGATTTCTGTAACTTTCACATAGTAAGACACATTTTTAGCGTGTTTAACTATAGTAAAGCTTAAATTTGCTGCAATCCTTAATATGGTGTTAAGTAAAATATGATATTACAAACCTTAATATGGTGTAAAGCTGGATAGAATATTACAAACCTTGATAGGGTGCTAAGCTGAATGTGATATTTTAAACTTCAATGTGCTGCTAAGTTGAATATGGTGTTACGAACCTTACGATAGTGCTAAGATATATATCATATTTCAAACCTTAATATAGTGCTAAGTTGAATATATTACATTGTTTAAAGACTTGGGAAACAGTTTTCAAATAAATGATTTTATTACACCCCCTAAAAAGCCTTTTATACAGCCTACTTAAAAGAGTTGGAAATATTATCTTTATCTATTATATTTATTCCGCTATATTTTGTGTGAAATACCTTTTATCTGCTAAAAAATAATAATAATATCACACAATGAAGCATTTGTCGTATTTTTATATTAGACGTTATAATATCGGTTTTCTTGTTTGGTAGGTTGTTGTAGTCGAACATTGTTTGAAATTTTTAAATGTGTTAAACCGTAATATCGCTCAATTTTTTTTTATTATTATTATTATTTTTTGCTACCTAAATAAGGGGTTAAGTCGTACCATATTATTATTGTTCTCAAAATTGATTTCACGGTACTGTAATTCAATTTGAACCGAAACATAGTTCAATTTAACAATTTTAAGATATCAGAATTGTTTATTTATTTATTTTTTAGGAAAATTTTAATACAATCTCATGTTTACGTGTGGCTCATTTATATCTGTAACCAATACCATTTTGAAGTATTGCGTCTCTGTTAAAAAGTTATTCATTTTAGAAATTAAATATATAGATCAGTTACTTATTTGCTATTCATGAAAAGTTATTCATTAAAAAACTTAATATATTAATTAGTTATTCATTAAAATTTCGTTAAAAAGTTATCAGAATTGTTTTCTTTTGTAAAATTTTATTGCATAACGTGACAATCAGTAAATTGAAGACAATTCTTGCATAGAATAATATTGTATAGGTACTACATACAGTGGAAGGAGATTAGCATCGTTTAGAAAATCATCCATTACAATAGAGAGTTGATCACTGCGTTATTACATAATATTACAATGCAGGTTGTAAATTGTCTAAGGGTATTCAATAATTCCACATTGCCGGAACCGTAACCGTAAAAAAAATCCATTGTTGGGGGCACCCCGAGAGGGGAGGAAACGGGAGGAAGAGAATAATGATGGCGATAGGTAAGTAGGCCAGCTTAACTTCCGCGTTTGCTTGTTTCTATGTTTTTTTGTGTGTTTTAACCACCACCTAGCTACAGGGTATAGTCATTGGACTCACATGGGTGATTTACGTGGGGGATTGTTCACTTATTCTATATGGAATTCCATAAGGAACGAGAAATCGAATGAAATTCATGGAAAAGTATTGATATTTTGCTGTCGCCTAATGATAAATGAGTAGAATAAAATTATTTTTAATTCTCTTAACTATTTTATCTTTCATTTTATTATTGAAAGAATGAAGGATGAAAGTATTTCGTTTTGTTTATTGTTAACAAAAAAGGGATAAATTTTGACTTCATACCATGTTTGCATTTTGTATATTTTTTCCTTTTACTTGTTTTTAAATTTCAACTTCATTTAAACTGATATTCGTTTCAACTACAGTGTTATTTTCGCAAAATTTGATTTATAAAAAAAAAAAAGAAAAAAAATATCAAGCATATTTTTTATGATTATTTATTAATTATTTTAAAATTTATTTACTAGAAATTCAATTTTTTTTTCATAATTTATTTTCAAAATTATTTACAATATTTTCACGATTCTTATCTTAGGGTGCGATTAAGTTTTTTATCACATAAAACAAATTCTCAAATTAAAGTTTAGTTGCTCTCAATCTGTAGTATCTTACTAATTTTCATCAACGCTAAATCGAATTTATTTAAATAAAGACGCTAAAGTAACAAATCTAATAACGTTTTTTACTTTAGCGTCTGAGTTGAATATAAACGTCATCTATGTTCATCTCAGTGTCTGTTTCATTGAGGTGAATGGTTTATTTGAGGGGTGCCGGTTTAATTTTAGTGAGTTTAGTTTCAGTGCTTCATTTAAGTGAGTGAATCATTTGAGTGTCTGTTTCATTTTGGTGAGTTTTATTTGAGTGTTTGTCTCATTTAAGGTAGTGGTTCAATGGTCCATTTATTTTAGCAAAATTTGTTTCCATTAAGTGAGTGCTTTTCTTAGAACACCTCTATCATCTACGTGTGTGTGTTCATCGTAGTGTCTATTTCTATTATGCGATAGGTTAATTTGATTGCTTGTTAGAATTTTGTTTGAATGTTTGTTTAATTTAAGTGTGGAAATTAGGTATTTCAATGCTTGTTTCATTTTAGTGAGTTTAGTTTAAGTGCTTGTTTCATTTAAGTAAGTGATTCATTTGAATGGCTTATTTTGGTAGGTTTTGTTTGGGTGTTTGTTTCCTTTAAGTGAGCTATTTATTTGAGTGTCTCTTTCATTTAAGTGATTGTTTCATTTACGTGCCTGTTTGGTTTTAGTGAGTTTTGTTTCAGTGCTTTTTTTCATTTGAGTGCCTGTCTTAATATATTATAATAACGATACTTTTTTAATAATCTTGAAACTTTTATTAAGTGAAGTTCAGATAAATATTGATATTGCAGACTAAATAAATATCAGTGATGGTATATCGAATGTATTTGGTATTTAATTTAATTATCATAACTTAAAACTTCTCAAAATAAATAAGACTTTGACGAGGGAGGAAACTGAAAAGCAAACATAGTAATCACGTGTATTCTTAAAGACATAATTAAGTGAAGAGGATTCTTAAATAATATCATTTGATATCGTAAAGAAATAAAAAAAAAAACTAAAATGAATAACTAAAAACGCCATAAAAATATTTATGGACAATCCCAGACAAGCAATCTGACACTCAGTTTCAAATAACTAATTATTAAGAATAACTTTTTTGTAAATGAAAGAACAAGTTAACTATTACAAAAGATTTGTATAAGTATGTGAATATCTACACTTAAATTTAAAAAAAAAAAAATTCAAACTCTAATTATTTAGAACAAAAAATCACACAATTTTAATTACGTAGACACGTACGCGGTTAAAATATTGAATGTTTGTTTTAAAATTTCTTCCTTATTATTTTGAATTTCTTTTAGGACAAATTAGAAATTTTGTTTTAATAAATTGAAAATTTTTTTTTACAAAAAGTAAATGGCATAGAATAATTTAAAACATTCATTTTTTTCTTTTTTGTCTTAACTAAAATAATAATGAAGCACCTTTAAAAAATGCAGCAAATATGTTCTAGATATCTAAATATAAATCCCATTGTTAAATCTTTGAATCATTTTTAGTTCTTTTTTTATCTTTTACTAATATATAAATTTCTTATTTATTTATAATTAAAAAAGAATATGTATCATTATTAACGGCAAATGACCTATAAAAAGCTGCATCATTCGAAAAATTCCTTTTAACATTTCTATTGTTCAAAGGCAATTTTCCTACTTGATTAATAAACCCGGAAGAAATTTAATGCAATAAAACTGGTTTTTATTTTTAATTTATGTTTAAATTAAAATAAAACCAGTATTATTTTTTTAAAATTTATGTTTTTGTTCCACATAAAGCATAAAATTCGAAACATTTATGACAAAACAATGCCATATTAGAAATATTAAGCATGCATATTAATCAGAGAATTTTTTCCATAATATTATTTGTTCCCCTTTTTCAATTATTGTTTATATCGTATTCTATTTTTAATTTATTTTATCAAACTTTTGTGAAAAATAAGAAAAGAGGAATGCAAGAGAGTTCGTTGCAATTAGTTTTATCTCATTCCATTGAATTTTCAATTTGTTGCTAAGTTTTTTATATTTGTTTTTCTAATAAAAAACAAGTTAATTAATTTTACCCACTTTAAATTTTCATTCACTTTGATTCAAACTTAAACTGTTTGGATATTTCTGTTGTATTATTAATAATTCTTTGATTATAGAAATTCGAAATTTTGCGTATTGAAAATTCTGCCTAAAATATTCTCGCTATCAAAATAAGTAACATCGATTACTGTAGTAAATATAAATAATTAATATTGATTTTCTGTGGAGACTCACTTTTATTTTTAATGGTATTGAAATTCATTATTTGAGTTAAAGCTAGATAAATATGTAAAGAGTGAAAAAAAAGAGAAAAAAAAAGACCATATTTAATAACTTTGGATATTTGGTCGGATCTTCACATTCTATGACTCAATCTTAATGTTTGAGGGGGTGACCTCAAACATGCTAATTAATTGCTGCAGACGATATTAGTTACGAAATAAGACACAAAAACGTACTTTCTCTAAATAAATATACCTTTTTTTCAACTGATTTGGATTTATGATCCCCAAAATATAGGCGGTAGCCGCTATCTGAAAAATATGGTTCTACTAGTTTGCTCAGGAGAGTGATCCTAAGTTTGTACCTCTTAATGTCAATTTTTACTTTTTTCGTATTTTACTATACCTCAAGAACTTTTCAAGCGAATAAAAGAAAAATTTGCACCCAATTATAAAATTCGTTTATCCGAAGATAATTACATGCACAAAATAACTTAATAAATATTTATTATTTTATTTAAGAATGTTAAAAAAAATTGAATTGTTAGGTATAAAATTTTCGCATCATTTTAAAGAATTTAATTTCATATGGCAAAATACAAGATTTGAACGTAATCGGTCGAATAGTTCGTGAAAAATTGAATTTCAAAATAAGTCAAGATACTTCAGATTCGATTTCTATTATTAAATGATTTTATAATAATATAATGATATAAATTATAATAATTACTCTTATTAATTGAAATCTACATTAAATAGGAAAGACTAACATTAAAATGAAAAAAAAGTGAAAATCTCAATGCAGTAAATGCGCGTTCTTAAATTATTAATTATCTAACGATATCATTATGGGAGATAGTAATGCCAATGCCTTATGTCATATATCATATATTATGTCATATCCGTCCATGTTTTATGTGAAACCCAAACATTATAGCACTCACAATGTTTTCAAATAATTGCTGTCCGTGATTGACCTTACACGCGTTTGGTATCATTTAATTTCTTTTAATTAATATTTTAAATAATGTTAAAATGTGTGCATTTTTTAAAATTCGTTATGGGTCTTTAATTTGTAAATTAAAAAACCTGTTTTGGGCAACCATAGTTGTGCTTTTTCTTTAAGTACCAAGTATCAACATATATCTTAATGCATCTCTATTATTTTACATTTTTACTACACATTTTATACTCATTTGAATATTAGCTATTCCATTATATCACATGAATACAAAATGAATTTATTTTAGCTTTCTTTAAAAGGGTTGAAGAACAATGTTTTTAAAATTGGTGTGTTTGCTTTCTTTGCATACTACTTAATGCCCTTATTATACGAATTGTTTATTTATTCATTAAGTTCTTTTTTTCGAGGGGGGGGGTTATATTGGAATGACTTTTTCTTTTCTTAATTAGCAGGTAGAAAATAGGAACTAATTTTCTAAATTTTTATTCTTTAAATAATTTTATTTTATGTACAGTGTTATTATGAAGCGGGTTAAATTTTTTAAAGGATTTTTGTTCTGAAATTTAATCATGTTTTGCTGGCTGCAGATGTAATAAAAATTATAATTATTAAATATAATTATAGTTTTTATTAATTAAAATCAATAATTTTAATAAATTANATTTTTATTCTTTAAATAATTTTATTTTATGTACAGTGTTATTATGAAGCGGGTTCAATTTTTTAAAGGATTTTTGTTCTAAAATTTAATCATGTTTTACTTGCTGCAGATGTAATAAAAATTATAATTATTAAATATAATTATAGTTTTTATTAATAAAAATCAATAATTTTAATAAATTAATTTTAAAAAAATTTATAATTTTAATAAATAAAAATTAAAATTATTAAATATAATTTTTATTGTTGTCATAGATTATGCCTTAGTCATATGTAGGATTTATTTCTAAATCTGATTTTATTTAGCAGCTTAAATTATTTTGATTTTGAAATTAATTGAATTCAAAATTTTTTTAAATTTTATTTATTTATTATTATTGTATTTTACTTATTTATTATTATTTTATTTCTATTTATTTTTATTGTTTTCCTAAGTCCAGAAATGTTGTGTGCAAATTTTGCCGTTATATATGGATTGAAAATATTCATTTCTATTATATTTTATTTTCTGAAATGATTTTAAATTATTAGAAATTCTGTTAAGTCCAGATTTCGATGTTGCACGATATTTATCAATTGCATTTGCATAAGATTCTGCCTTTGATTTTAAAAATGATTTTAACTTTGAAATTTTATATATTTATTTATTCTTGATTTTTGAAATGATTTTTTTAGTAGAAGGTTTCTATGTCTTGTATTTTATGATGTGGAATATTCTTTAATTACATCTTATCCATATATTGCTCTAAAATCTCTGTACTTCGATTTGTTTTTGATGTCTTATTTTTTTATTTATTATTTGTAAATTTTTATTTACCATTGTAAATTTTTGTAACAGAATTATTTGATTATTTTTATTTCTTTAAAAAATTAAAACAGTAGAAATTTAGTTAAGTCCATAATTTTATATTGTGTTACATTCTTATATTAAGTACGACTAATAATCGGTATTTTTTGTTTGTTTCTTGCAAATATGTGATTAATATTAATCAAAATTTTCAACTTTTATTTTGGTTTATTTTCTAACGTTATCTGCAACATTAAAATATTACTCGCAAGATTTAAAAAGAACTGAACATTTATAGACGAAAAATAATAGCTTCAATACAATGTATTACACAATATTATTATCGCTAATGTCGCACAGCAGTTACATAAAAACACCCAAAACGTTTTCATTCCAACTGGTTCTAAGGAGAGGTAACAAAAACCACAAGGAAGCTTTTAGGATTCTTCCCACTGAGTGGAACTAAAAATAGTTTCGTTTTTCCAACTCCACCCAAATTCGTGAATGTCTGAGTTCTCTTTAAATATGCTTCTGGGTTATCCACTGAAAACTTTTCGAAGATTTTGAGAAAGTTAAAAATTTGTTATCAACTATTGCTCATCTAAACACTTCAAATATGCAAACTAACAAACAACTCGTGACGTAAAATATCTTATCGCTTGCTTCTGTAGAATGTTATTTTCTGGCACTTCACTCTACTGTTTATTTTGGTTGCACGTGAAAACGAATGTATTCGTAAAATGATCGCGTTCTTGTTTAAAACAAAATTATGATGCACAAAGCAGTCATATTAATCAGTATGAAACAATTTTTTAAATGTGAAACAATTTTTTTTTTGTTGTTGAATTTTGTTCATTTTTATTAATAAAAATTATCTTTATTTTAAGGAATTGTAAGTGTTAAAGTAGGTTAGAACTCGGTGACATACAGAAAATTGTCTGCGTTGTTTTAGAAAAGAATATGAAAAAATTAACAATTATTTCGATTAACTAAGTAATCATTTTTATCTACATGATTATTTTGGTTGGCTAGGTAACGCATGGCAAACTAGGACTTGAAGAACTTTCTTTAGTTCTAAAGCTAAGTAATTTAGTTTAAATTTATTTCGATAAATTAGTTTCGAAAAGTCTAATTTTTATTGGTTGCGTAACTTAAGTAGCGATTTTAATTTTTGTAATGTTTACATAGAAAAGTATTTCGGAAGTTTCTACTTTTGTGCTAAAGTTTATGAAAAAAAGCGATTTTTTCCCCCTGCAAAATTTGATAAAATGGCAACACCTCTCACTGATAGCCCTGCTATGGTAATCAGCCTGACTACGAGTTGGACGATTTATTTTATTATAATCGTTTGGTTATTTGTTTTTATTCCAATTCTGTGTTATGCTTGGATGTTTTTTTTAAACGATATTCGAGTTTTAGAACAGATTACTTGATTTAAAGGTTTTAACTCTTCCAAATTTTGTTGTTTTTGCATTTATTTTCATATTGAATGCAATATCTATAAATTTATATGCTAGCTATGCACTTTCAATTCTATTAAACTAATAAAAGAATAAATTCAAATAAGTGTTATTGCTTATGGTTACTATATAAATGCTTTCTCATAAATTATTAATATAGATTTTCCTTTTCTCTGTAGTAGATTTTATCGTATAACAGATTTGAAGGAAAAGAAATAAACAAGAATTGTTAAAAATATGATAAAGCCACTAAGTTGAGGTGTGTTAGTGTAAAGTCTAATTTTCCTACTTATTAGGAAGCTCTCCTTTGAGAAGGGCGAATATAAACTTGATGCGATGACGTCACACTGATTATTATTCGTTCATGGCTTTTTTTTAAAAAATTAAGAACTTTGTCACAAACAGCCTTGATAACTTCAAAATTTACTAGCTCTTATGTATTTTTTATGAAATTTTTATCAAATAAAATTTGAATTTTTAAATTTTAATTCTTTTAAAGAACTATATATGATAAAAATTAATGTATTTTTTTTCCCTTGATGAAATTTCATTTCCTGTTAATTTATGATAAATTTGAGTCATTATTATTTTTGAGAAACAACGAATGAAATAAAATAAAAGCAAGAGAAAATTTAAACTTAAAACTTCAGAAAATGGCTGGGAAAATAAGATAATAATAATAATTGAAGGTGAAACGAAGGGATTTCTATATACAAGGCCATACATGGAATGTAGAATTGTTGAAATCGTCTGCTCCGTTAGAAGGTAATTCTCGTTGCGCTACAGAATAAGCAAGATTTGGAAGTAATAAAAAATAGTGTTCAGGCATGAATAATGAAACCGGTTCAAGTAGCGGTAAATAAAACGTCAAGAAAACCAGATCTTGGTACGGTTGAGGTTAGCAATATTATTTTAAACACTTTATCTTCGATATATAACATTTAATTTACGGAATTTATAGCTGGTTAAAACTTACTCAATGATTTTTTTTTTTTTCATTTTAGTTAAAATATTTTTTCTCAAATTCTAGTCAATGATTTTATGTTTATTTTAACATATTTTTAAACTGAAATTGATACTAAGAATAATAATTTTAAGCCATTTTTTAATTTACTATTTTTTATGCGTTTGAAGTTTAAATAGCGTTTCAGATAAGCACAGGTAAATACTTTTGTTCCAATTTTCCTGTTGATAGTTAACTTCGTGACGCAGAACACATTTTAAATTTGTTTGGATAACATGTTCCATACATTTGTACTAGTTCTGGCATTACGGTGTTGTCTTCTAAGTCATCAAAAATATCTCATTTAAATATTAATATATTTACTATAATTACTTTGATTAATTCGTTTCGATTTTTTACAGTTCAATTTCACTTAACTCCGTCGATCTATTCACATATTTACGCTTTAATGCATGGTTGGAATTCACACAAAATATTATACAGGATTACAACTCAAAAACCAAATTTTCTGAGAAATAATAGCAACAACAAAAAAATTGTATACAATAGTATTAAAAAAATCACCAGTTAATTTTTTTAAGATGATGAAACAATGAAACAAATTGAGAAAAAAAAAATCGTTTTCTTGGTTGAATGAATTTGGTAATTATTTTGCAAATTGTTCATTCGGACCGGTTCTAATTTTTTCAATTACTTTTCTGGAATAAGAGCTTTCGTGTTTTTCTTATGTTTTTACATATATCCTTATGTTATTATTTATTCTTATCCAAAATCTAAAAAAATTCAGTGTAATTAAAATATTCAGTTTTTTGTTTTTATTATTAATCACCTTAATACATTCATCCCAGTTTGTTATTGTTATTATGCGAATTGCTTTTTTTCTTTCTCTTTTTTTATTAGATGAATTTTCGTGGCATTATTATCATATTATGTATTTCGGGTTTATAAAATTAAAAAATAGCGTAATTAAAATATTTAGTTTTGTGTTTTGTATTATGAATTACCTAAATACGATTCAACTAAGTTTATTATTGTTATTTTACAAATTACATTTTCTTTTGGAAAATTTATTTTGCTTGTTTTATAATTGTTAATGTGCAAAACAAAAAAAACTTGCAGATGAAAGATATTTTTTGAAATCAGAGGCAAAAACCATTAGTTTTTATTTGAATTATTACTTCATTTAAGGCTATTAATATGTTGATACTTAATTATACACAAAAGGCACTCTATAACATTTTATAAGAAATACTTTGATGAATTTCGGTTACGTACAAACGTTTTATTTAATAATTGATTTTTTTTAAAAAATAAATCTTTGTACTTTATCAAAATATAGTATTGTGAAATCGAATAAAAATTTTTGGCTAGCTATTTTTTTTATATTTTACGTAATTGTTAATCATTTTATTTCACTCGCTGCCCAACTAAATATTTTAAATTTTCTATTTTTTTTAAATTATATTTGGTTGACTTTATTTGTTAAGTCTTGTTACTTGCAGTTGCATTTATAACAGAAGAAATAAATTAAAATTATTATCTGCATACATATTTTCTACAAAACTCTAATTTACAAAAATCAAATTTAAACTTTCTGAAACTTATTTTAAATGCTTTAAATTTTTTTACAATTTTACACATGTCTGTTTTTTATTTTTATTTATTTTTATTTTTTTTTCAATTTGAATGTTAGCTTTTATCATTTTGTCGAATTAAGAGTCCTACATTTTCGGATAGTTCAGTATTTCTTAAGATCTCTTTTAAGTTGGTCTCAATTCAGAATCAAATGCTTCATTTCAGAACAACATTTGGTTTATTTTATGTTATCAGGATTATGTTATTTGGTTTCTTTTGTATCGTCAGGAGTTGTCGATATTTCAAGAAACACCGCAAAAACTTTCCAATTTAACTAACCTACATCCAATATTTTCGTAATAAAAGTTAAATTTATCAATTACGTTAATACCGTATTCGATAATTATTGTTACCGAAATTACTCACGATATTATCTTATTTGAAGTGGTAATTGCTGTTAATGATCAAAATATTATCGTATTCGATAATTATCGTAATCAATATTATTCACGAGGTTATCATATTCGCTATTAATATTGTCGATAATGATAGAGATAGTATCGTCGTCAATAATTATTTTTTATTAAATATTTATCGTAAAACTTGATATTCACAATTTTTTCTTGAGAAAACTTCTTAAAATATCGTAATTGGGATAAAAACATCATATATCGGAAAACATCGATATTCCACGATATATAGTTATATTGCTTTTATCCACCATTAATTACTCTTATTTTCAAAAATGAAGTTTCATTTAAATTAACTGTTAATTAATAAATAATATAGTTTCTATTAATTAAATATTAAATTAAATATTGATTAATAAATTAAATATTGAATAATATATTAAATATTGAATAATATATTAAATATTGAATAATAATATACTTAATTTGTTGTAGGTACCCAAGCACTAACCAACTGTAATTACGAAATTCCAATCAAAACCTTTTTAAGATAAACTTGTTTTGTTTTAGGGATCATTTAAAAGTACTTTTTCTTTCTTCCGCTATAAAAATACCACTCTTAATTTGTTTGCATATTTTAATTTGTTCGTCTAGACTTAAAATAAAATTAATAATGCAATTCTTACTTCCGTGTCGCTTACTTATTTTTCAATTTTCAATTCAATTCCTTTTTGTCAATGATCTATCGATGATTCGTTTAATAAAATTTTCCCCCCGGTTTATGTTCTTGGGTTATGCCTCAGTTCTTTTTTTTTTGAAACGTCCTTCATAATTCATTCTTATCGTTTGACAAAATTTTGACCTAGAACAGTTCATTTTACATTCTTTATTCATTTTTATTTCTCTTTGNGAAACCCCATGTTTTACACTTTTTTACAATTTTACACTTGTCTGTTTTTTTCTTCTTCTTTTTTTTTCCAATTTGAATATTATTTTTTATCATTTTGTCGAATTAAGAGTCCTACATTTTCGGATAGTTTAGTATTTCTTAAGATCTCTTTTAAGTTGGTCTCAATTCCAAATCAAATGCTTAATTTCCGAACAACATTTGGTTTATTTTATGTTATATCGTCAGAAGTTCTCGATATTTCAAGATATACCGCAAAATTTTTCCAATTTAACTAACCTACAGCCAATATTTTCATAATAAAAATTAAATTTGTGAATTAATATCGTATTCGATAGTTATTGTTACCGAAATTACTCACGATATTATCTTATTTGATGTGTTAATGATCAAAACATTATCGTATTCGATAATTATCGTCATCAATATTATTCACGAGGTTATCATATTCGCTATTAATATTGTCAATAATGATAGTTATAGTATCGTCGTCAATAATTATTTTCTATTAAATATTTATCGTAAAACTTAATATTCACAATTTTTTCTTGAGAAAACTTTTTAAAATATCGTAATCGGAATAAAACATCATTTATCGGAAAACATCGATATTCCACGATATATAGTTATATTGCTTTTACCCACCATGAATTACTCTTCTTATTTTCTGAAATGAAGTTTCATTTAAGTTAATTGTTAATTAATAAATAATATAGTTACTATTAATTAAATAATAAATTAAATATTGATTAATAAATTAAATATTGATTAATAAATTAAATATTGAATAATATATTAAATATTGAATAATAATATAAATATGGATTTATAAATATTGACATTGTTATATATAATTTGTGATACCAACAAATATACTTAATTGGTTGTGGGTACCCAAGCACTAATCTACTGTAATTATTGAATTCCAATCAAATCCTTTTTAATATAAACTTATGTTGTTTTGTTTTAGGCATCATTTAAAAGTACTTTTTCTTTCTTCCGCTATAAAAATACCACTCTTAATTTGTTTGCATATTTTAATTTGTTCGTCTAGACTTAAAATAAAATTAATAATGCAATTCTTACTTCCGTGTCGCTTACTTATTTTTCAATTTTCAATTCAATTCCTTTTTGTCAATGATCTATCGATGATTCGTTTAATAAAATTTTCCCCCCGGTTTATGTTCTTGGGTTATGCCTCAGTTCTTTTTTTTTTGAAACGTCCTTCATAATTCATTCTTATCGTTTGACAAAATTTTGACCTAGAACAGTTCATTTTACATTCTTTTTTCATTTTTATTTCTCTTTGAGATTAAGTTTTGTTTGATTTTAAAGACAACTATTTTCATTTCGCGCTAAAAACTGAGAAATAAAGTTTGTTTTTAAATAATAAAGAATTGTTGGAAGTTTTGGTTTGGTTTGATCAAGGAACTCTAAAAAAAAAAAATTTTATATGGAGTGTTTTACTCCTCTTTTTTGTTTGTGCATGTTTTTTAACGCTAGATTTTAGACTCTTATTTGATAATTATCATTATTGATTACATTTGTGATATATGTCAATGTCGATAATTTATTGGGTCGGCTGTTCAACGACGATTATAAAATATTTTTAAAAAAAATGTCGATAATTACCATATATTTCGTATTTATCGCGATAACGTGAGAACACTTCAGAATCGTTATCACATTAGTAATTAACATAATAGTAAAGATATAGGTAATTAGCGTTAGTAATTAACAACATATCGAGAATATAAATGGCTGTAATGACCAAAAGCATAAATTGTTGGCTAAAATAATTCAATTTTATCTCTATGGATGGATTAGAGTTAAAGACAAAAAATATTCCTTTTTAACTCGCGTAAACTATGTGCCTCCATAGGCAGACCAGTAATAAATTAACAACTTACTCTTAAGAACCCAGTTTTTCTAGATTTAGCAATCTGTTTCCGCTTTTGTTAACAGCAAAATAATAATAAATGAATCCAGCTTTTTTTAAATGGCAGCCAGATGAAGAACTAACGTATTTCCCCACCTTTCTTCAGTCCATCAGACAGAAGTATCGGGCTGTTTGCTTGCTGGGAAAGGCCAAGGTTCTCTTGCTTTTTTTTAATTGTTTTTTTTCGTTACTCCCTCACATCCTCTGCTCCTGCTTCTAACTCGTAGTAAAACTCGGTTGTAAAACGTGACCACACCAGAGCTAAGTGAAGGCCAAACCACCTCTCATGGCAGATCCCAACTTCCTGTATAACGGAGACAGATGCTCAGTATCTGGAGTAGAAACTTCTGGGTCTTTAGACTGATTATGTTCGCACCTTCTGCTTTGCAATGGGTTCTGTTACTCGCTGTTGAAGTACAAATTCCGCAGTCGAATTTTTTTGCAATTTTTATTTCTCGATTAAATTCAAAAATTCTTCTATATTTCATTCAAACCTGTAAGCCCTAAATTGTAAATCAGAAAACTATTTCGAAAATTGATTCCGTATTGAAATTCGTATGATTAACAAAATCGTTCTTTCGAATGAAACGCCAAATCATCACATCATGGACTATAAATTCCTGACAACAATCATCATTTTACAATAAAGCCATATTTAAAGAATAAATAAATGAAATTTTTTTTACAATTTTTATTGCTTAATGCTGTAAGTGCGTCATTTGTATTTCATATAAACGCACAAGTTCAAAATGGCAAATCAGAAAACTATTTCGAAAATTAATTCCGTATTCAAATTCGCATGATTTATTAAATCGTGAAACACCGAATCATCACAGATTGTAACATTTTAATAATAATCATTATTTTAAAATAAAGCCAAATTTTTTTTTGAGTTGCAAGTTATTTATAGCAAATTTTTGAAAAATTTGAAAGCTTTATATATCATATTTCAACTAAAAAATTTATTTATTTATTTACTATTTTTTGTTATTCTTTATTTCTTTATTTATTTTTAACTTTTCACTTACTCTAACGAAATAAAAATAAAGTATTTTTATTTCGTAAAGTACAGTACAAAGCGAAAGTACAAAGCGAAAAGTAAAGTACAAAGCGAAACGTTCCAGTATATTTATAATACTGTCTTTACAAATTAAACTAAAAAATCGTTTATTTTGTCCCTGATATAAAAAGAACTGTCAATTTAATTCCGTTTCTTATTTATTTATTTATCTATTCATATCTTTAATTATTCGATCATTTAAATGTCACCCATACTTCAAACAATATTTTGGCTTTAAGAAAGAAGTAACATTAAAAAATAAGTTTTGCGCTTTTAGCAAACATAAAATTCGAAATATTAATGGAAAGATAAATTGAGAATAAAAAAAAAAACGTTAGCACTAAGTTCCTTTTTACTGTCTCTGATTTTTGTTTCAGACTTTACAAGTGAAGAAAAAATATCGCTCATAAAATCCGTTCTAAACAGAATTTCTTGCAAATAATAATTCATATTCCTCTTAAATTATTAGCATAATGTTGTTTTTAAGCTAACAATCTGTTATGAAACTGTGATGTCTAATATTAAAAGCAATAATAATAATAAGGATGGGGAGTTAACATTTTTATATTAGTCTATGACGAATGCAATAAAATTCCTGGGTAACGTTTTCATTAAGAATTGCGTGCAAAGAAATTTCTATCGAACAAGCTCATTAGTATTGATGGAAAAATGTGGTTTCACTAAATGAACTGAACATTGGGACATATTTGCAAGTAAAATTTCTTGTCTTAGATGAGGAAGTAAACGTGGAACATGATCTGAGCAGAACGTGATGCTTTATGTGGGGAACTTGGGCGGCTTGTCCAAAAAATAGACTCGTGCAACAATTAATGGGGCATGAAAAGTAGGAAGCGGTCGCCATTTTTCCGACTGACCTGTTGTAGAAGAAGAAAGAAATCGAATAATGATGATAAATAAATAAATAAAACCGGAAGCTTCGTAGTTTTTCAACAGCATGAGGAAATGGGAACAATCATGCCTATCGATGGAAATTATTGCGTAGGAAATGATGGAATGAAGAGATTTGTTAAAAATTATTTATGAAATTTTATGACCTGATGAATAAAGAAGATTGCGTGTAATGAAATCATGATATACAGTCTAAATGAGACATAAGGACGTAATGTTGAAACCCCAGTGACAAATACAAATAATTGGAAAATAATTACATTTTATGCAAAGATAAATAACTATGCATCATTTGATTTGAAGATTGATAGCTAAAGATTCATCTATTGATATAGTACAAAACCCGTTATCCGGAAATCAGAAAACCGGAACAAAATTCGATAAATTTTCCCGCTAATTTTTTAAAAAGATGTTTTTTTCTTCATAAGATTTTAGGATTTTTCTTTCTTTTTTGAAGGATGTTTACCTTACCATCAGTTTAGAAATAATCATTAGTGTATTACTTCATCGTTTTTTCTTCTTTTTAAGATAATTTCCAAATATATATTTCTTTTTTTAGTTGGGTTTAACGATAAAAAAACGGCTTTTTGTAGCGATTCAGAAAACCGGAAAAATCAGTTATCCGGAATAGCGATGGTCCCGATCGTTCCGGATAATCGGTTCCCTACGTACTACCAATTGCATTTGTTAAAAATTGCAAATGTAAAATTACTATTCCAAGCCGCTCAAGTCCATATTAGTTTCTTAAACCGGTTTCGAAATAAGTATTTTTGTTCAAAATTATTTTAAAATTGTTTATTACTCAACTAATGTTATTGTTAATTACTCAACTACGCCAAAAGGAACCTTTCCGAAAATGTTACCACACTTGTTCAAAAACAGGTATTTTTCCCCAAGTTTTCATTTAAATTGTTTTTTTTTAAAAAAAATAATTTTTTGTGTAGAAATGTTAGAAATGGGTAATTTAAATTAAATTTGAATCATTAATTAAGTACGGCTTCATTTAAAAAACATTAATTAAATAAGCGATGAATTAAAAGCCCACACAAATGTTTTTCAAAGCTGCACCAAACCAAGTGCAAATTGTTACAACTGCAAATACCCAGCCATATTACTGGAATTGTTTAAAAGAAAAAACCACTCCTTTACATGAAAATTACTCCTTAGCATAGACGTAAGGAAATGTTTTTATATGCAAGTACTGTAAATGTTTCATGAGAATATTATACAGTATTTTTTTTATTACTATATCAGTTCCGAAGTTTAAATTTCATTATTTTATTACACGAGTTCAGAGAACAGAAATCCTTATTAAAATTTAACTCCCCTCTTTAAGCGGGCGAAAAAGCAAGGCTTCCAGTAAGTAAACATGAACAAAAATAAGGAAATATCCTTTGATCTGCCGCAATATTTATTTATTTACTTTTATTGAAGCGCGTAGTAAAGTTTAGAGGGAAAAAAAAATAGTTTTATGACTGCGCCCGTGTAAAGAAAGTGTGAAATTTGTAAATACAGAAGAAATTGTGCAAAATATATTTTAAAGTTTCTTTTTTTTTAATTTTTTCAAAGCGTTTGGCAGTTTTTTAGCTGTAGCTTTATGGAAATTTGAACCTTCCGATTTATTCGAATTAAATTAATCATTAATATATTTAAATTAAATCGCTAATAATGCTTCTTTTAAATGCTTTTTTTTAAATATTTTTTTAAAAATTTTTTATTTAATTTATTAGAGATTGATGTAGAATCAAAATCAAATATTGTACCAAAATGGAAACAAAATAAATTTTACTAACTGAATGAGAATTAGTTCTTCATTAACTGTGTTATAAATAATGAATAACAATAAATAGTTAAAAACCTTTTCTAAATTATTCATTTAAAAAATAATCTTTCCTGCTTTTTTAAAGAATTTTTTTTTTTTTTTAAGAATGTTATGTTAAATATAACGCAAATAACTTAATGTGTCAATTTGTTTACCTATTAGTTATAATTCCTTAAGTTTATGAGTGGGATCTTAAACTTAGTTTAATAAATTACTAGTTGCATACCCGTTCCTCGTGCAGGGTGAAAGCAATAAGTAAATAACCAATGAATCAGTACTAAGTAACAGTACAAAATGATGCCCTAAATTGAAACAAGTATGTCAAAACTTTAAATAAAACTAAAACAAAATTTTTTATTTATTTTTACTTTTTGCCTTTTCCGGTGACTTTACGCTATTAGATTAAATAAAACACATTTTTAAAAGTTCATTTCTATCAAAATAAGGATCAACTCTATTCAGTATCATTTGGCATAATGTTCTTGTATGAGACCAACTTACGATAGTCAAAATTTACCACTATCAAGAGATTTTTTCCTGTTCTTATACATTTCGAAAGGGCCGTAAAATCCTCTTTATTATCTATATTAAACAGCAGTAAATATCTATATTAATAGGTATCAAATATACTAACATAATACTTTTACCTATATTAGTATATATTTGGTAACTATAGAAATTGGACCAATCACCTAAATACCAGTAATGCCTATTACGAAGCGTCAATAATTGTGGGCCGAAAATTTACGGATCCCAAAGTTTCCCAAAGTGTGGTACAAAATATCTTGCAACAAACGAAAATTTCAAAAATTTTTATTTAAAAACAAAACTAGCTATGAAAATTTACGATTACGTATTTTTCTATTGGTTTTTTTTTTTTTTGCAGAGTTAACAGTTAATAATTAGTGGTGTCAACAGCCAGTCGTTATTTTTAACTTTTGTGCATTTTTTTTAGTAAAAAATAAATCCATTTTTTCATTAGTGGTACACAGTTTTACGAAAAATTTAGAAAGGGTACACAAAAGTCATAACTTTGGGAAACACTGCCCTAAACGAATAAGTTACTTAAGGTATCCGACTACCTTTAAAACGAGGATTTTCTCAAAAAAATCACTTTTTTATTTTATTGCTTTATAATAATGCCCAATTTTTCTAGTTTTCAAAACTGTTTTGTTTTTGAATGCACGTAAAGCAGAACTTTAGTTATAGCTATTTTAGTAAGAGATGACAGCTGTCTAACTTACCGGAAATTACAAAAATGAAACAGGTAGTAGGTAATAGTTTCGGTTCCATTTCTATTTGTGTGTTTATTTTTCTTAGATATTTAATTTTTAAAAGCTCTTAAACTCTCGGCTAATGATCTGAATTATATTTTAATTAGATTTTGCGTTTCGTGGTTACTGTTTGTGGGTAACATGAAAAGTTAGCATATTTTCTGATAGTTTGTTTACATTTGAAGCGTACTTTCTATATCTTGATTTTGATTTGTTTTGAAGAAATTTATTGATTTCTTTCAAAAAAATTTGTGATTTATTTTGATAAATTTATTGAGATGGGCAAGGGACGCACTTCTCGATCTAAGAAACGTAAATATTACGGTAATCAACATGCCAACAAAAGCGATGATTTGAGTAAAGTTGATTATACCATTTATTCAAAATTGTGAAAAGCAGAAGAATCTATTACTTCAAGCTCTTCAAAATTATCGATTTCTATGGAAGTCAATAAAGAACTGATGCCTTTGGATAAAAACAATCTGTGTGGCAATCGAATAATTGATATTGAGATCCTGATGATGATATTAGCTTCATTATGTTGTCCGGATTGCTATGATAACAAATTGCATTTAGAAGAAAATTCTAGATTTGGGCTATTATAAATATTATAAAAAATATTTTTTACTTCTAATTATTAATAAAAACTATATTTAGACATATATATTAAAGTGTGAAAATACAGTAAGATGGTTGTTTAATAAAAAATTGTTCCTGTGTTAAATGCTTTATAAGTAGTAGACTTTTGATGTTATTCACTAAATACTTTAAAATATCGCTAAATAATACGTTAAAATATCGCTACGTTAAATAAAACTAAGAAAATGTGTGAAGGAATGTGCCCCCTATAAAATATAATAACTTCCTACATACAAACATTCATAGTTTATAGAAAAAATGTAATTATAAACTTTAATTGTGTTTTTCTCAAAATGAAAATTTTGCTGTTTTTTGTCTACGGAAAACAAGATAACTCAACTAATTATTATACATTTGTCTTCAAACTTTCAGAGATTGTTTCTTGTATTGGTGGTTATATAACAGACCTCCAGAATTCAGATAACTGNATAATAACTTTATGTGTCAATTTGTTTACCTATTAGTTATAATTCCTTAAGTTTATGAGTGGGATCTTAAACTTAGTTTAATAAATTACTAGCTGCATACCCGTTCCTCGTGCAGGGTGAAAGCAATAAGTAAATAACCAATGAATCAGTACTGAGTAACAGTACAAAATGATGCCCTAAATTGAAACAAGTATGTCAAAACTTTAAATAAAACTAAAACAAATTTTTTTATTTATTTTTACTTTTTACCTTTTCCGGTGACTTTACGCTATTAGATTAAATAAAACACATTTTTAAAAGTTTATTTCCATCAAAATAAGGATCAACTCTATTCAGTATCATTTGGCATAATGTTTTTGTATGAGACCAACTTACGATAGTCAAAATTTACCACTATCAAGCGATTTTTTCCTGTTCTTATACATTTCGAAAGGGCCGTAAAACCCTCTTTAATATCTATATTAAACAGCATTAAATATCTACATTAATAGGTATGAAATATACTGATATAATACTTTTTCCTATATTAGTATATTTGGTAACTATAAAAATTGGACCTAAATACCAGTAATGTCTATTACGAAGCGGCAATAATTGTAGGCCGAAAATTTACGGATCCCCTAAGCGAATAAGTTCGTTAACTCCATAAGTTAAGAACTTAAAGAATTTTGCTTATTTTTTACAGTTAGAACCTATTAACATAATTAATTAGCATTATTGACTTCAATAAAAGTATGGCGAATTTTTACTTTTCTTCTAAACGAATTAATACCATTTCTCCATTAATTTTGCTATTTAATAAATAGTTTATTTATTTTTTAATTTCAGTTATAGTACTTAGTACCAAAATTAAGCAAGCGTCATAGGCGTTATTAACAATGCCGATCTTTTACCTTTCTCCTTAACGATTTAGTACTCTTTATTTCTCCGTTAATTTTACTTTTCAGTTGATAACTTTTTTTTTAAAATTTCAAATACCGTTAATTTTAAGTTATTTAAACATATTTAACTGTTACTTATTTTAAAAATGATATATATTGACATATTATTACATATATTTAAATAATACATTTAATTACATATTGAAGAATGTGCAATAAAATCCTTTTTTTTAATTATTATTAATGAACGACATGTGCTAGTAGTCGTCATTGATGTTATCTTTTAAAAATAATTAATTCAATGGCTAATTGGCATGGTGACCAGTGAGAAATTTCTAAAATTCAAACGTCTCTCCCAAACGATATAATGAAAATTTTATCGCGATTTTTAGTACTGCCACTTTCAATCACTGTCCGAATTTCAGAATGCTAGCTCAAATGGTTCTAGAATTTATGAGACACACAAACAAGACTCGCAAACTCTGCATTTTATTATTACAAATTATTATTTCAATATATTTTGATTTACGTTATTTTTAATATATATGCTAGTTTATTCAAAAGTTGTTTAAAAATTTATTTTTTTTCTTTGTCAGAGAAAAATTATTGTCCAAAAATTTTTGCAACACATTTTTGTCATCTCCTTGTCATAAAAAATAAATGATGAAAAAAAAAGAGGTCTATAATGAGATAAAAAATTTCAGAATTTTTTTTTGTTGCATTTAAAGAAAGAAAGTTTAAAATTATAATCTCTGATGAAATCAACAAAATATTTCATTCTACCCTCGGCGGGACTCGAACCCGCAATCCCCGGTTTAGGAGACCGATGCCTTATCCATTAGGCCACGAGGGCGATGCCTTTTAACAAATTACTAGTGAAGAATAAAAAATGCAACAGTGAGATTTTTAAAATAATTTTGAGTTATAGAACATTTTTATTGCTAAAAATTCTATCAATTGATAACAATAGGAAGTGCTTTACTTTTAAATTAATTTTCATTTTTATAATTAATTTGATTTTTTTTCTTTTAGCGCAAATTGAAATCATTCCCTGTAAAGTTTGTGGTGACAAATCCTCAGGAGTTCATTACGGTGTTATTACTTGTGAAGGCTGCAAAGTAAGCTGATTTCACTTATAATTAATTTCAAGTTTTGTGTCATTTCTACATCTTGAATTAAACTTTCGTATTTACGCTTAATGACAACAGTATTGAAACTTTTTCCTAGATGACGCCACCAGCTACGCGTAAGTAAAAAATTAGGTGAAGTTAATATCTTCATCTTGGACTTTTTTTTCTTCTTAGTCTCTAACTTCCTGTTATTTACATTCATCGTAAGATGAAGTGAAAATATTAAGCTATAATGAGGAATGTCCTTGAACAAAGTTCATGTTGATTAAACTTAATGTTAATTTTTGTTACCGAGCGTTTGCATTTTATCAAAAATATTATCGTTTTAAACTTTTAAGAAAAATGTCTTCTTTCTCAGCTGTAGTCAAACCTCCTAACGTGTTGGTTTTTACTGCTGAAAAAATATATAAACACGCGGCCGAAAATCTTGGAAAATGTTTATGTATTGATAAATATCTGATCTATCATCTTAAGCAAGACCAAGTGCTTACTACACCTTGGATGGAAAATGCCGTTCTATTAGTGGTTATTTCGGACGATATCGAAGAAAATATCGTGAAGGAATTCATTCAGTTTGTGAAGAAGGGAGGTAAATTATTAGCTGTGAGTTCAAACATTAAAGTTCCAGGCATTTGCTCTTATGAATGCATAGAAGAAAAAATTGTTTCTGTTACTTATAAAGGTTTAGCAAATGCTGACCTATATCGTGGAAAGTACATGTTCTCAACTGAAAATGGATGCGTTCTTGCACATGACGATAAAAATAAACCAGTGATTTTCGAAGTGAAATTAAGTGATGGAACAATAATTATATCATCCGTATATTTAGGATTTAATATTTCTGCTTCAGGTACAGAGAAGCGAATAGAAAATTCTGAAGCCAATCTTTCAGTCTTAAAAAGTATATTATCTGAAAAGTTGAACTTAGAAGGTCACATTTCAGACATACCTGCACCATCATGTGGCTATGTGATTGTTGAAAAGGACGCACAGATTGAAGATATGATGAAATTTATGTCAATTTCAGAAATTTCGTTAGAAAAATCAATAAAATCATCAGCTGAAAAAGGTCAATCTTCTGACATTAAAGTTCCTTTGCTTTTTCATTATGATGATTTAAAACCTAGCCTCTTTGATAAATCAGCATATTTTTCTGCTCTAAGAACTAGTTATTTTGGTAGACCTGTAGTTTTTTTCCCAGTTGTTACATCAACTATGTACCCTGCAGAGCATTTATCTAATCACCCAGGCGTAGTCGTTATAGCCAGTCGTCAAATATCCGGAAAAGGAAGAGGCGAAAACATGTGGATAAGTCCAGAAGGGGCAGCCGCTTTTACTCTTCATTTTCCATTGATGCTTTCGTCGAAACTCGGCCAAAGAATGTCGCTTATGCAACACATGGCATCATTAGCGCTTGTCCATGGATTGCGAAAAAAAGATGGATACGAAAACTTAGAGTTCCGTCTTAAGTGGCCGAATGACATTTTTTATGAAAAAGACAAGAAGATTGGCGGTGTTCTTGTCAACACTACCATACAAGGCGATGTCGTTCATACTTACATTGGGATCGGACTTAATGTTGTCAATGTGCATCCATCAGTATGTGTCAACAGTGTTATTAAAGATTTCAATGTAAAGCATGGAAAGTCTTTAAAACCGTTAAAAGTTGAAGAAATAATTGCTTCCACTTTAAACGAATTGGAAACTTTGGTGAATGATTTTACCGATTCTGGTATTGCAAGGTTTTTGGATTTGTATTACAAGTACTGGATTCACCAAGACCAGAGTATCACCTTAGCCGGTACTAACGTAAAGGCAATTGTGAAGTCTATCGATGAATATGGATTTCTTATTGTTGAAACTGAAGATGGCAAAAAGCTGTCTTTGCAACCTGATGGAAATCGTTTTGACATAATGAAAAATTTAATTGTTGCCAAAGAGATTCATCTATAAAAAATAAAATTGAAAATCTTGTATGATTTAAAAAAAAAGTTATTTAATTACCTGAAAACGGAAGTTATTACCTGAACTGTTATTACAAATTTTTTTTGTATACAGTAACTGCCGAAGTTCTGTTTATACATACATGACCTTCTAATTTTAACTTCATAATTCAATTTGTTTTAAATTAATAAAACAAATTGTTTACCTGTAAATTTATTTTTCATTTGATGGTATTTTTTTTAAATTATGTTTTGCTTTGTTGTAGTACGTTTTTTTAATTGCAAATTTAATTACACAAATTTTTAGTGAAAAATAGTTATCTTAAAAGAAGCTGTGTCTTCATCTATAAATTGTGAGGAAGCTTTAGGTTCCTCTTCCGCAGCTTCTGTTTGTATATAAGAAATATACAATTATGATATATATATATTTACTTAAAATTGATTGTTATGACTTGTTAAGTTTGAATTTTTATTTTCAGGTCTGTTATATTACAGATTCTATTAATATTTGAATTACTTCTTTTAAGGAAATTTTTCTTACACAATCTTAAAAAGACATTTATATATTTTAGAAATATATTTTTATATTGTTTCAATGAATATATATGTATATATTTTTGCGATAGTTGAATTGCAAGTGTTTTTCGCTACATATTCATAAACTTTAATTAACTTTAAAAAGTCTAATTAATCTCGAAATGTTATTTCAGTTTATATATATATATATTATTCATGTTTGGTTAATAAGGAGTGCTTTGTTAATTTTTGATGTATTATACTGTTTTTAAGGCTTTGTTAATGTTTTAGAAAAACAAATAACTTTGTATAAAAAAATATATCTACTTAAGTTACTTGTTTTTGTTTGAAATTATCCAAATCTTAGTAAGTCTATAAAAGGAAAAATCTCCCTTTAATGTACCTTATAAATATTTTTGCATTTCTATTTTTTATAAATCATATTAGTGTGCATACTTTTTTTAAAGATAAGGTTTTTGTTCTTTGTTAAATATGAGAATTTTAAGTATGTTATTTGTTATAAAAAATATAAATAGTTTTTTTTTATTTATATTGATCTTTATTTTCAATAAAGTAGTTAAACCAAGAATAATCTTTTTATTTCTCCTTTGTTTGTTCACAATAATCAGTCTTCATCAAACATTAACAGTCAAATATTTCTTATTCATTTGATTACACATTGAATATTAATTTATTTTCTTTCATATTTTTGGGTTTCTGTTTAAATTTCAAATTCAAGCACTGTTTAAGAAAGTTAATACAGATTTCTTGTTTTTTCCAAGTGCGGCAAAAATAACGGTATATCCATTTATAAAAATTGCCCAATTTTATTCAGAATATTGTACATTTATTCGAAATACAAAATGTTTATTTATAATCAGGTTTGGCAAGGCATAGGGCACAATGATTAAAATTGTTCTATCCAAGATAATTTTTATTCAATTCTCAATTTATTAAATTATCTAATTTTTTAGAGTGTTTATAAGTAAAAATTTTAACTTGCAATTTATGAGAGAATATTTCCTTCTAAAACCTATGCATAAATAAGAAAATGGGAAAAATTAGTCTAATGGTTTTATTGATATTATTTAACTTCAAAAAGTACAAAATTTTCCAATTCTTTTTATCCATTTTTTTAAAGTGCTTGTATGTTTTTGCGTCGTTATTTTGTTAAATTTATTAGAATTAAGACTCTTACTCATATTTAAACAAATTTTTTTATAAATATTGGTTAATATTATTTTTATTTGATATTTCTTGAGTGTAACAAAATAAAAACTGGAAAATAGTTATTATTTTATTTATTACTTTGCTGATTTAAAAGCATTATTTTATAAGGAACTATTGGGAATAGGCATCAAAAATTCTTCATAGCTTAATATTTGTTTTTAAGATAAATTATCTATAAAAAATTATGAAGTATGAATACGTCAAATTTTGTGCAAATGGTTACACATGGAATATTAACAAATTTTCATGGTTTTAGTCAATTTAAGACAGTGAGACCCTAATACCCTTAAAAGCTATAGAATTGTAGAAATATTGATTAGTTTGTGTGTGTGCTTTCTTGGCATGATTCAGAAGCTTTTATTGTATTTAGACAAACATAAAGGATTATTGTTAATAAAATTTTTTTAGTAATTAAACTACCTAATTTAAAAAACATAAAAGCTGTTGAGTTATAGGGATTTTTATTACTTTGCTCTTATATACGAGAATTAAAAAGAAATTTATAAAATTACCAATTTAAATATAAAAAGGAAATACTACGGATGATCCATAGTTGTTGGCAGCTATGTTTAGCATGCCTATTCCAGGGATAAAATTATTAACCTGTCATGTGCTAATCTAAAGAATAAAAAAAGACGGCAAATTTTCTTACTAGGTTCTTATGTTTAGGTTGTGATGATTCACTTTTACAGTAGGTCTATATTTATATCTAGGTGATTCTATTAAAATATATTTTAAATTATTGATTTACTGTTTTGAAAAGAAGTATATTAATAGCAAGTATTTGTTTTATTTATATAGTTTTAATAGTGTATAATAAATTTATTTTTGTGTTGTAGTTATTTTGATAAAATTGATTGTTCTTAGGAAATTTGATACTTTCAGTTATTACTTGTTGAAATATTAACTGAAGTGTTATTATTTCTTGAATAATTTTTATTTTATTTTATTTATTTAGTAAAAAACAATGAGTTCAGTGTTAAAACAATTATTGACAATTGTTGTAACAATTAGCAATATTACAATCAAAAAAGTATTAAAGTAGTTAAAATTACATACAAGTTTGGATGTTATACTGAGTGTAACATCAAAGCTTATTATTTTATTTTTAATATCGTCAAAAACATTTAATTCTTTTTACAGATATAGTTTTCATTTAATTGTATTTAAGCAATATTTTAAAACTTATTTTAGGGTTTTTTCCGACGAAGCCAGTCCAGTGTTGTAAATTATCAGTGTCCTCGTCAGAAAAACTGTGTTGTTGATCGAGTCAATAGAAATCGATGCCAGTACTGCCGGTTACAGAAGTGTTTAGCACTTGGGATGTCTAGGGATGGTGAGTATATGACATGTATCAATTAACTTGTCGTATTATTTACTTTGTTGAATACATCTTTAAATAACTAAAAAGTTTTATGTGTTACTGTTTTTGTTAAACACTGCGTATCATTGCAGCGGTTAAATTTGGTCGCATGTCTAAAAAGCAGAGAGAAAAAGTGGAAGATGAGGTGAGGTTTCATCGAGCACAGCTAGTCCGTCCTCAGGGTACGACTCCGTCCCATTCGACGCCACAGCCCACAGAAACTTCGCCCGATAGTTCTGTTTTCGATCACCAGCAGCAACCGTCCTCATCCAATCAACATGTCTCCTACATTAACAGCGGGTATTTTAACAAGATAATTCTTTATTTCCAAAATGGTCGTATCTTTTCAAATTTAAATAAGTTTTTTTTTTCTTTTTTTAGTTTTATATAACAGAAAGTTGTTAATTTATTTTAGATTAGAAAATTGAACAGTCTTTAATTTTTAGAAATCGATTATTTTATTTTTCTAATCTATTTGAATTGTATATCCAAATATGAAAAGAAGACATTTTAATTCAAAAGAATAATTTGGAAAATAACTAATTAATTATTATTATTTTTAAGTTAATGCTTATCTCTGGTCATGAACTGAAAGTTAAAGAAAAACAAGGCACAATTATCAAACTTAATTTGCATCTAGGACTTGGAGCCAAAAAATTTTGGATGTTCAATTCCACCCCAGATAATAAGCTGAAGCTCCTGCTATAAGCTAAGGCTCTGACTATTTTACTTTATATTTATGCACTTTTTGAATTTAAAATTTTTATTATTGAAAGAATATTTAAACAATAGTATGATCATCAGCTCACACAAAAAGTGCGAACTTAATTTAATTCTTCGTGTTATGTCCAATTTCAAAAAAAAAATTTAGTCTAATGAATCTTACTTCAAATTTGATCATAAATCATTATAAATGTTTTTTAATGCTGAGAACGGCAACTTTGCTAACAGACAATGCATTACAATAGGCTCAGCTTCTTGAGTGTCTGTTAGATACAATGAAATTGTTGGAGCATGGGAAATTTTAGAGCTTCAGCTCCGGAGAAAACATAGTTTAGGAAAGCTATGGCTCCACGTCCCTGCTTTACACCACAGGTCTTAAATTAGTGTTATTTAAAAAATTCAGGTGAACAAGCATGGTTAGTGTAAAACAGAAAGAAATTTTTTTTTTCTTGTATTCCTATATATATTGAATCTGATTTTTTAAAATGTATTAAAATGTTTCTTAATTTGTTTTCACTGCTGTCTTAATTTATAAAAAGAAAAGGTTTCATTTTGTTATTGGCACATGTTCTTTTGCATACTGATCATGATAATGTACTGATTTAGTTATATTTAATTATTGATTGATTGATAAGTCATTTTCTTAAATATGCCTCTAATTGATAAAAAAATATCTAAATCATTAAAAGAAAATTTATCAGTCTTCCTTTTTTCTTTTTTAAGGGTAGAAGTCATAAAAATATAGATAATTCTATCTAATATAGATTATATCTAAATCATTAAAAGAAAATTTCTAAATCATTAAAAAATCATTAAAGGAAAATTATCTAAATCATTAAAAGCAAATTTATCAGTCTTTTTCTTTTTTAAGGATAGAAGTAATGAAAATATAGATAATTCTATCTAATAAAGATTCTTATCTAATATAGATTATTTTTCTATATAAATTTGTGCACAAAATAGATTTATCTAAAAAAAATTTTTTTGTAATATTATTAGTTTCTAACAATTAATTATTCATATTAAAATGTAAAAATTAGTATTGCTGTTTAGAATGTGAAGGGCAAAATTAGGACATTTTAATGCTTGTCAGTTGTAGTATTTTTTCAAAAATTTTAAATGATTAAATAAACCTAATATTATTAATGCAAGGGTATAATATGGGAAGCGTTTTAAGGTGCATTTCTAAAATGAAAGAAAAATTTAAGAAACAAGTGTGAATTAAATTAATTTTCAGATTATTATAAAATACTCGATGATTCTATATTTATTTTTAAAATAAACAACAAATAAATAAATTTTACAAGGTGCATTTTTGACGAAAAAGTGGTGTCTGATACACAATTTTTTTGTTGCCTTGTTTTCATATTTAGTCGGCCAGTGGCCATCGTTAATCTCGACCTATGTTAGAATGAACTTATTTTAGTTTGTGAAAAACATTTAATGATGTATATTTTTTAGTTTGCTTTTTTAATATTATTATTACTTAATTAAAAGTTGCATGCGAATTTAGTAAACAAAATGCAAACTTCAAAAAGAACACCATGTTTTTCTTTTAATTTCTTCTTTTTTGTAGGTATAATTATAATGGTGACTTAAACACATTTCCTGCTAATGGTTATACTTACACTCCACAAGCCATACAATTCGACCTTGGCAGCACAGATTTTGTGGATAGCACAACATTTGATCCTCAACAGCAGCTAGAGCCTATTGCAGACGCCAATAGTCTACTCATTACTGTAGTACCTCCTGGACCTATGACTACAAATTCCCATTTAGGTTAGCAGAATTTTCAATTTTCATGCTAGTAACACTAACCCCCGTATTCACCGTTGACTCTGACCTAGCGCGTAACTCCCAGTTACGAAACCCCCGGTTCGGAAACTTTGACCGACAGTTCAAAAGCGATTCCACCATTATTTTTTGACCGTCGGTTTCTCAANCTCGTTCCGAGGGTTATGGTTAGGGTCAATGGTGAATACGGGCGTAAGATGTGTATTATTATGCTGGGTGTCTCAAAAATATTGCAACAATGCTCTTAGGGGATGTAGGGTAAATCAAATTCAAAATTACATTGCAACCCATGACTGAAAACGTTGAGGGAAAGTGGTTATAGATGTAAAAAGACGAAAGCGAGAGTTTAATTGAACCAAGTTTAGGACATATTATAGTGTTACAGAAAAATTTTGAAGTTAGTAAAATCAGAGGCTAGACATACCTTTTGCTGATTTACCATTGATTGCCAAACACAGTCACATACAAGGAGTTTCTTTGATTGTAGGAGAAATGCTGACTGACTGAGGAAAGTTTTCGTGGTTTTTATCCCCATGTCACTCAAATGCGAGTTAGTTCTGTCATAAATTCCTATACGAAGGTTAATTTCTCACAACACTTGAACCAGGAGTTCCCTTGTCTTCTGGATTAGGTTGCTCAAAATTACAAGGCTACGGAGTTGAACATTAGTAGTCATAAGCCCAAAATTGGTTCAGCTGTTCAGTGATGGTTATAAAACAAAATTGTTGCTATGGCTGCAGTCGCTAAGGGGATAGAACATTCACTTCCCACTAAAGGTTACCCTGGTTGATATGAAATTTGCTTGCTCGAACCACAGTAATGACGTAAAATATCCTAAGTGGTTGACGATGTGGTTAGAATCTCCTTGGCACACCCTTGCTAACCATAGGAAGTTTTGGTGGTTTTTGTTTTTGTGTAACACAAATAGGTATTAGTTTCATCACTAAGCAATGCTTTTAATCTCTCTCTTTTTTTTTACCTCCTGTTTTGTATAAATAACTTTACCTGATTTTTTTTTTTTTTTTATATCTACATCTGTTTAGCTGAAAAAGATTTTATAAAAATGAATGCAACATTTAGTTGATGGAATCAAAATTTTATTTACAGTTTGATTTATCACATAAAATATTTTGTTTATGATCTGTTTTAATTTAATCTACAAATATGTACATATTATTTAGCTTTCTTATATTTCTTGCACTGAATTTTACATTCTGAACACTATAGTAATAAATGGCATATTTTGTGGTTCAGAAAGAATTTTGGGGTGTAGAATTTGGTCTGCTATTTTACTGTTATGATATAAGCTAAGTTATCCTTTTACTATGATTTGTGAAGTGAAAAAAATACAAGTTTTTTTTTATATTTTTGGGGTATTTATTTTTAGAGCTTTTGTAACATTTAAGTTGCTTTCCGAAATCTTAAATATCTGACTTTAAGCAGTTTACATACGTAGCCTGGCATATTTTATACCATGATTTAGCTAAATTTAGTGTTGTTCAGTATTCTCTTATTATTAACATTCACTTATTAGTTTTAATAATTTCTTTAAATTTTTACAAATTTGTTTAATTTTTAGAACTTTTAACGAAAACTCTCACCGAGGCGCACACGAGGACTTGCTTATACACAAGTGAGCAGGTTGCAGAAGTGTTTAGGAAACCTACAGATGTCACATCGATTCTTGTATACAAGAGCATGGTGAGTTTTGTAGAGTATTCTTTCATTAAGTTTTTGTTCATATTAAACTTTTCTAATACCATACTCTTACTGTGTTTTTCAATGCTGCATAAGTTCACTTTTTAAAACCCTGAATCACAGCAAATTAAGAAAATGATGTATCGATTTAATTTCCATGAATTTATCAAAATGTTTTAATGCTATATATCGTTGTTAGTTAGTGAAAAAAGGTAGAAGCTGGTACAGCCATTAAAGTTTTCTGATAAAATTAAAAGCTGCTATATTTCTCTTGGTGAGTTTTAAAAAAGCATGCACCCAGCTGATTGTATTAATTATTTTACAATGCTAAACCTATATACTAAAAGCTTATATTACTATACACTCTAATTCTTATAAGATAATAATGTTAAATTATTAAGTTTTGTGATTTATGTTAGTGATTTATTTTTTTACTGCAGATAATTGTTACTTAAGAAATGATTAAGCCTTTAAAAAGAAGTATGTGTTTTAGTAAAGTAAAGGGGAGAAAAGTTTCAATTATTTGTTTAAAAAATGTTCTGAGTTCTATACTAAAATTCTGTTCTGTACTTATGAAAATGTTTTGATTTCAAGTTTTTATCAAGTGTTTGATCAAGTTTTTATTTGTATTTTCTGTTGTGCTAATTACGAGAAATTTCTAAGTGTAATTAACTAAGTGATTCAATTATTTAATAAAAGTTTATTTCAATACTATTTCCTGTACAAAATGTAAACTTCACAATATCCACTCCACTCAGATGATTTAGTTTCCTTTTTTCTGATAACTAATAAATATTAATTTCAAGTGATAGTTTATCGTATGATATCTTAATGAATTTGAGCAAACTAGTTTATAATCAGCAAAACTGAGAAATAAATAAAAATTGTGCCAGCTTCCTACTGTTAAATTCTATTAATCTTTAACGCTCTTTTAAACTGTTTGCATCATAGTGTTCACAATTTTGACTTTTAAATTTTTCATCAAAATGGAAACTTATCAAAGTTGTTCTTGACTGTCAGTTCCCAAATGAATTTGAATTTGTATCCACTGAGGTCTTCAAATTAAATTATTGTTGCATAATTAAGACTAAAGTTATACATTTCTTGGAGAAAATTCAGTTTTTTCAATATTGTAATTTAAAACCTTCCTACTAAGCTTTCCAATTATTGAAGATGATTACGTTTTCCATAAATACCTTATGATAGTAGAATTTTCAATAAAATATTTTTAAACCAAGAACAATTTAATTTTACTGCTATGCTTTTATTGTTTATACATAATTTGTCAAGAAAATATTTTCAAATACATATTGAAAATTTAGTTGATTTTATTCATCAATTTTCCTCTGAAAAGAAAAGTTTTAATTATATTTTACAGATAATTAATATTTATGTTCTCTTTTTTTACTACTGTCATTTCTAGGAGGCATTATTTTCATCAATAATATTGACATTTGTGTTTCTTCTTTCACAGGATCATGAACAGCTATGGCTAGATTGCGCTCAAAAACTTACAAACATAATTCAACAGTTGATAGAGTTTGCCAAAATGGTACCAGGGTTCATGAAACTTTCACAAGACGACCAGATCTTATTACTTAAAGCCAGTACGTATTTCTACTATAATCATTAAATCATATCTTTTAAACATTATTTGTATAAATCCATTTATTATTTATTTCATTACATAACAGATCTTATCTTTTGAATTTATTTTTTATGTTTTTTTTTAAACTAAAAATGTATACAGTGAAACCTCCTGTTATGGACACTCCTACAAAACGGACACCTCTAAATATGGACATATTTTTAATTCCCCGAAAAGTTTCTATGAAAAAACCATTATGTATGGTCTCCGCAATGCGGACACTCCCTTAACAGGACGCGGACAGTCATTTTTGCCCTGAAACGTTATTTTCTACCTCTTCAAATCGGACACTNCTTTAATAGCATGTTTTAAAAATTTATTTTCTTATTTAATTGTAATGATGATGTTATTTTTTAATATTACAACATTTTTATAATATATTTATTTTCTAATAAAAATATTTGCAATTGCTTTAAAACTAGATATTTCATTTTGAAATTTTATAAGTCTACCAAATTTTTATGAGGACAATTCAAAAAAGAAATCAATGCATTGTTATACTTATTTATTCATTTTTATTTCTATTAAAGAGAGATTGAAATTTGCATTAATCTTTGAATTTTCATTCTTACCATTCAGTATCTACTTTATCAAACTGAAAGGATTCTATTAGTTTTATTAAATTATTTTATGAATAAATATTGTTTCTTTTCTTTACAAGTACATTATTTGTTGTATAATGTATTGATTAATATTATTTGCGTAAGAGGTTCTTTAAGTATGTAAATATAGAAATATTGCAATTTTTTAACCATAAGTTTGTTTTTATGCTTAAATTCATTTGATTTATTTTTCTCATCAGTCAAAGTTTTTCTGAGATCTGGCAATGCTGCTATCTTAAACTTTTTATTAGTTTATTTCAACCTTTTTATTTTTTCTTTTACTTAAATTTTGCTTGCCTTCTAAATAAATCTGTGTTTCTATGAGTTAGGAAAACAGAAAATATCTGAAATTGTCTTAAATTTTTTTTCTTTCAAATTTTTGCCTGTGAATAAACCCTATTACAAATCTGTTGAATGATCAATCTAAAATTATTTGAAATTTTAAACAGCCATTGAGACCAAATTTAGATAATTATCTTACTACTTAAAAATTGCTTAGCAAAGTGAAATATGTATGAGTTAATGTCATTTAATGATATCTATTTTCTTAATGACAGTCAGAAAGTTAATGTAAAACCAACGACAAACAGTTGCATATTTTTTTAACAAGATACTTATGAATGCAAGCATTTTTTTTCCAGAAAAGTTTTGTTCATAGTTATATATATGTGCAGTAGAAGATTTTATATTGCTAATCTTGAAATCAGGGGCTTTGCGTTTTATAGAATTTTGTGTTATATAGATCATTTTAATTATCATTAAACTTTCCTATTAATCATGTCTGCAATATTAGTCTAGAACAGGTTGCCTGGCTGGAAATTAGTCTGGGTCTGGAATGCTTTAAAATAATTTTTAGATACAAATATTTACTAACACAATAATATGCACTAAAGTACTTCTTACTCGCATGAGAAAAAATTGAAATTTTCTGGAGCATTAAAACTAATAAAAATGTATGTATTTTGGATTGCTTAGCCTTTGAAATTATTACCTCTTATCAAATAGGTAAATAAATATTGTAAGAAGTTAATTTTTTTTACTCATTTACAGAAATTCTTAAGCTGCAATTTTTATCGTTCACTTCTGCAAAAATTAATGGGGACATGGAGAATTTCAATTTATAATATTGTATTATATCTATTTATATATTTATTGATTTATTGCCTTAATACGTCTTTATTTGTTTTAGTTATCAAATTTTATGTCTAAAACTAAAAAAAATATCCCAGATACATATTTAATTTTGTTTATTTTCGAATTGCAGGTAGCTTTGAAATGAGTGTATTAAGAATGAGCAGGTATGTTGACACACATTCTGGCTATGTAATGTATGGAGAGGTTATGATGCCATCAGAAGCTTTCACTACAGCAGGTAATCATCATCATAAAAATTTCTTCCATTTATTTCTTCTTAGAATTAAAATAAAGATTTTTTTTTTTTCTAATCAAGGAAAATATTCATGAATGGGATTGGATTTTTTGTGTATCTTCAAAATTCTAATTTGATTTTTGATCTGTTATTTATTTATTTTAGATGATTTTTTTTCATATCTTTTTCATTCAGTCATTAAAAAAATTTGTTTATGATGATGAGTTTTCCTATAAATAAATCCTTTATTAAAGAATTAAGTTATGTCGTAATTTCTTTTCCTCCAATTTTAATCTAAGCAATGTTTTTTCCTAAATTTATGTTTTATTTATTTATTTTCGAAATAGTTTGTTTTCATCTTATACTATATATTTATGTGTTAACAACAGCTGTATGAGTACTTTTTTTATTTGAAAAGAACGCAAGTTATACATATATAATGTAGTTATATATCTTTCAATGCTAGAAGTTTACTTTGTTTTTACAGCTGCCTCCAATGTGTATATTTAATTTACTTTAAAGTATCATAAATCCTAAAATTGACTCATAATCATACTTATTGTTTGTAGAGAAAAACTATAATAATGCAAGAAAATTATAAAAAAAATAATTTTTCAATTAATGGTGATTAGAGGACATTTATTGGAATCAAAATGAAAGCAGAGTGGGCCTTTTTCTCAAAGAGCTTAAGGGGAACACTATATATGTATATATATATCAGGGCTCGAAAAACCACCCGTCCTCAGCGGTCAAAAATTCCCCGCGGGCAGCGAATTTCTCGATTCCGACGCCCGCACGGACGGCCATTTTCCCGTTAATATTCGTGATACATTTTCAATTTTTGTTATCTCACAAAAGTCTAGCGCCTCCCTTCCTAAAATGACTCTCTAATCTAAAAATACAGCAACATATTTAGAAGCTACGGGTTAGTTTCAAAGAAGGATGGGTACATTGTTGGACAAGCTGTCCCCGGGGACAGGTAAAATTTCTGAGTTTTTTCAAGCCCTGATATATGTATATATCAGGGTTGGGGTTTTGGACGTCCTAAACTGGTTTTGGACAGGACACGTGGGTTTTACTGTATTATACTGGGTAAAACTGTCCTAAACTGGATAAAACTGTCCTAAACTGGGTAAAACCTTGAACTTTGGTAAAAGGTAAAAAATTCTATAGGTGTAATCATTTTACACATAATAATTACATGTATCAATAAATATTTGATATTTTTTGTACAATTTACTTTAACTTATCAAAAGAAAATAATATAATATAATAGGCAAAGGTTTATAATTTTTGAAACTCCATAATTCATTGAACAACAAAAGTGAATACCTAATCCTTTAAATATAAATATGCTTTTAATACTGATAAATAATGTTTTTTCATAGGGATAAATAATGCAATATTAAAAAATAAGGATTCTTAAAAAAAAAAAAATACTAAATTTGTTTAAAAATTAACCTTTTATTTTTCACAATATTTTTTTAAAAAAATGTTATAATTTTTGCATCACAGGATGATAAAAAAGACATCTATTTTTAAAAAATTTGTTTTTAAGTATAAATATATTAGTTTAAATTGAAAATACAAAATAACTGAAAAATGTATTAACAGTTTTGAAGGGCATAACATCAGTTTCAGTTACTGACACTGGTGATGTATCACCACTATGCTAAAAGAATTGAACATGAATGAAATAAAAGTATTCTTGAATAGTACTATAGATAAATAAACCTGTTTATGACGAACCAAGCACTTAGTCCCTAATATTTTAACCTGTATGGCAAGGCCAAACTTCAGTTATGTACTATTGAATGAGAGGACCAATTGAACTTGATTACTGATTAATCTTCCTTTGTTTAAATTGAAGAGTCAAACAATATTAATAAAACATTATACTTTTAAAAACAAATATTCTCTGGTATATTTAATTATCAATATGTTATTAGTTCTATGTTTATTTTACCTCTTAAAATAGATTCAGATAAAATTGTGACATAATTTGTGTTAAAGGGTTTTGGACAGTTTAAGACAAAGGGGTTTTGGACAGGACGGTTTAAACCGTGGATTAATCCATTCTGTCCTAAACCTTGCCAACCCTGGTATATATATATGCTGAATATAAATCCTTCTATTACTGCTTAAATGATCTTCTACACGGATTTTCAAGTGTCAGTTTTTTCTACATTTTTAATTATCTTTGATTTAATAACATTTAATGAAGTTTTCACCAAATATATATGTAATTTTCTATATAAATGCATTTTAGTGTCGTTAATTGATTTTTTTATTAAAAATTTTGTGTCTAATTTTTTAAAATTTCTTTGTAGATACATCTGAAATGAAATTGGTTAATAATACTTTTGAAATGGCTAAAAGTATTGCGGAGTTGAAATTGACAGAATCTGAACTAGCTCTATATTCAGCTTCTGTATTACTTCAACCAGGTATTACTTTTTTTATCATCTGTAATTACCTCTTCATGTTTATGATTATTCTGCAATACCTTATTAATATTTCATGAAAATTATAAAATAATTTAACATTTGTAATCGTTAGCTTTTCTTAAGTAATATATCTTTCTTTCCCGCTGTATTATCCTTATTATTTATTCACTTTTTGTTTAATATAGAATGACAGTTTTGTTAATATAAAATCTCACAGCCTTCATTATTACAAACATTAGTTCATATCCACTGTATCCAGTTTCATTTTCTGCAGTTGCCACATACTGAATGCACTATATTTTTATATAATGTTAAAGCAACATAAATGCAGCATATTAAACAGCAAGCATATAATGCAGCATATTTAATTTTTAAAAATGAGCTGAACACATCAGCCATAAACTGACTTGGTAAGTCTAGCTAGGAAATAGGTATACCTTATTAATTAACACTATATATTGAACATATTCTCTTTAATAATAGTTCATTTAGAAAAACTCTTCGTGCACAACATTGTAAAATGATTCCTTGAGCTATAAAATAACAAAAACTAATCAAAACCTTTTTTCTTTTTCTGTTGTATACACTTTTATTCTGTTGTATGTTTAATTACAGATCAGGGTTGACTTTTCTGAACAAATAAAAAGTGATTTTCTTCCTAATTTTTGGTCATTTGTCGTGATATTAAAAGGATCTGAACTTTCATATAGTGCCCTCTTTAGAAATCTACTATTTTTTATTCTCAAATCAAGGAAATCTCAATTTAAAAATAACTTGCTGTTTTTATAAAAATTCCAAAAATTTAGCAAAAATAGTATAATTTTTGTTAAAATATTACCTTGTTGCCATAAAGAAATTCTAAATTATGAATCTTGTATAGAATGCTAATAGTATTTTTTGAAAATAGGATTCCAGTTCCAATTATCTTATTTTTATTTCAATTATCTTATTCTTATTTATATGTGTATCAATATTGCATAAGCATATAAATTAGCATATGTTCATTAAAGCAAATAATAATGAGTCATAATATTATTTACAAAATGTAGAAGTATGCATATCAAATCTTGATTAATCAATAGAGAAAGAATTAAAAAAAAATATGGTTAAAAATGAATATTAACTACAGACATTTTGTGCCTCTTTACACCCAGAGCCCAGTCTTGTAGGCTTGTGCTGTAATAGAGCCTTCTGTTTTTTTGTAAAAGGAAGATTTGCACCAAATGTTTAAAATATATTATTAATATAGATATCTGTTACAATACTAATTGATTTTTAATTTGCTCTAAATCTTCATTCTAATTTTCTACTATATATTTTTGTGCTAAATGTTTGTTTTAATTTTTTGACTAAATTATCAGGCTCCAAATGTTTCTTTCTACAATTTTAACTGTATATGTTTGTTTTTTTTCCAGACCGTCCTGGGCTAAAGAATATTCTTGACGTACAAACTCTAAATCAAGCAATATTAAAGGCCTTAAAGTATGAACTTGATCAGACTCATAAGCTACCATATAAAGGAGATGTCCGTGCATTCGACATCCTGATGGGAAAACTGGTCGACCTGCGTGATTTGAGTTCTTTGCACATGGAAACACTGGCCAAGTTCAGGTGTTCAGCACCACACCTCGAATTCCCGGCTCTTCACAAGGAACTCTTCTCGATTGAAAGCATGTGATCATTTCCTCCCATCATTTCTTCATTTTCTGTACAGTGCCAGAGTTTAAAGTATTAAAATAAAGGGTACCTCAGCTTTTGTTTAGCTGATGAACTCAAGTAAATGGCAAAAAGAAGGAGAAAAAGAAAAAATTCGCCATCCAGAAGTTCTTCGAAATTCATTTTTATTTTGGATGGATGACTAATATTATTAATTTTTTGAGAATTTAATAAAAAAAGAGAAGTTATTTTCCACTCGAGTAGCAGTGGAATTGTACTTTATAAAGAAGCGTGGCTTCCTCCTCATGTACAGCTTCATCATGTGACTTCAGCACATTTATCAACCGGTGAACTGCGATATCTGATTTGTTGAGATATCAAAACGGTGCTGTCATTCCTTCGTTTACAATGTTACATCGACAAATACCATTCATCATTGAAACTTTTTTTTAGAATAGGAGAAAAAATGAGGTTTATTTTAGAGATGAAATGTGATATGGAAGATACTATGCGTGGCTCTTAGCCGAACAATTTGTTCCGATTAGCTTATGGTGTAGGTTTATTGCTATCAATAGTAAATATTTTGTACAAAATAATAGAGAGCAGGGATATATATTTCTGAGAGAATTAATTTGTTACGGAAACGATTTGGTTTAACTTTGTGAATGCCGAGATTTTATTACTGCCAATTTTGTGCTCCGATTTTGTTCTCGATTGGTGATCGGTAGTTTTATAGTAGATATTTTTGGCTCACTTATTTATATTGCACATTTAGTGTTTTTAATGTTAAACTTGTTTCATGTAGACTGTCTTAACGATGCGAATTTTGTACAATGTCTTAGTATTTTTCAGAATTTTTTTTTTGTGTTTGACCATAGAGGGCTGCTGAACAATATTTTTGGCTCTCTTGCCTTGTACAAATTATTTTATTATAACTGATTATAGATTGTACAGAGCTGATTATTTCTTGGGTTAGAGTTGTTTCCTATTTTCACATTCTTTTCATCTTGTATGCATTTTTTTTAAAAAGACATACAAAAAAAGCTGATGCTTTTTCTTTTCTTTTTAATTTTTTCTAACTAAAGAGCATTTTTTATTCATACTAAAGTACTTAAACTCATACTGTAAATACTTACATATTGAAAGCTATTATATAAAGATTTTATTATTGTATGAAAAAGATGGATTCTCGAATTAAGGCTGCGAATGTGAATGGAAAGTGCAATATTCTAATAAAACTATTTTTCACATCTCTTTGTTTGTTTTACAATTCAGGCATGAAGAGTATGGTAAAAAAAAAATTTTGTATAATAATTTATATAATATTATATTATATTTAATATAATAATTTTTTTCTTTTCATTTTATCTAAATTTGTTAGCGAATTTCTCCCTCTATGATCTAAAGTTTATAATTTTTTTAAAAAATGGTTATTTAAATATTACATTTTTATTAATAGCTGTGACTAAAAGATATTTAATTATTCAAATTAAAAATTTTTGTATTAAAATACATTAATTTTAACATAGTGTTATATTACATATCAATATTAATATGTATTAAAAAAAGTAATTTTAGGATACATCATTTAAGATTTAATAAATTAGTTATTTTGATTGTTTAAACGCTAAATATAAATAGTAATATAAGTAGCTCTTAAATGCATATATTTTTGTGTATTCTGTTGTAAAGTAATGGCAATAATACTATCAAATAAGAGGAAATAATTTTAAATGTAGTGAATTTTAAACAAAATTTTTATAAATGTTTCACAATGTAATTGTCTAATTTAATACTATAAAATTTAATTTTTTCAACAATGCAAATTACTCTTCATGTTGAATTATAAATGCTTTTTTTTAAAATTATTATTTTACTTTAATGTAACTTCTTTAGCCTGAAGCACATCATTAACATTTTATTTATTACTTTATGTAAATTTTATATTTCGAATTTATTTTGTGTCATATTGTCATTATTTAATGAAATACTTTGTGTAAAAATTGTCATTTTGTATATGTGAATGAATTGATGCTTTTCTGTCCCCAAACAAAAGGAAAGGCAAATTTTTTTATATGACTTTTTCACTGCCATTTGTGAAACTGGTGCATGTTCGACTTTTAAAAACAATAATAGTAATTTAGATATTTTTCCCCCAGTTTTAAAACATAAAGAGTTTTAACTTACTTAAAGAAAGCACAATACAGGTCACAACTCAGTTTTTTGGAGAAAAAAATCCTTTGATAGAAATAAGTTTAAAAAAATATTAGAATTTATTTTATATTTATTAAAACATCAAAAGTCTTCAAAATTTGGGAGGTTGACTATTTATACTAGAACAGAGACTTGCTATGGCATAAACTAGCAAACTGAAATATTTTTAGTGGCCTTTCTCTATAAAATTATTAATAATTATTATTAGTAATAATTTTAAAATATCTTATTTCACCTTGTTATATGTGTATATTGAATAGACATTAATTAATTGTTTCACATCTTGAAATTTATTTATTATTTCTTCCATGATTGTGTAGTCATTTGCTTGCAGAGAATTTTTTGTACACAAAAAAATATATTTAATAGAATGTTTAAATGATAGTTACCTATCATTTGCGGCCTTAAATATTTTTGTTACTAGAAGTTAGTGTTAAAAATTTCAAAGTATAGAAGAAAAAAAATTTTATAAATTAGAAACAAAAAATATATCCTTTTTTTTAAAAAGAAAATAAAAATCTGTGGTTCTCAAACTTTTAGTATGAGAAGAAATTTAGCAGAGGTGAAACACTAAATTACCCGTCTTGTTCTAAACAGAGAATATCTTATAATGTATTACCTTTACGTTTTAATCAAAAACTATGTCCTGAATGTTTTATTTTTCAAGCAGTTGTATATATATCAAGGCCTGCGCTAAGGATTTTAAATTATTAGCCAAATATCAAAAGTATTCGGCAATTTTTGAAAGTCTTCACTTAATGCAAATTTTAAAAAATTTTTATCATTAATTTTTTTCCCTATTGAAAACTTTTTTACGGTAGTTTGTTTCAGACTTATATTATTTGAACCCGATTCTAATTGGTTATGAGGCGCATCTACTGAAAATTACTGAAATTGAATAAAAGAATACAAATTTGTTTATAAAAATTCATTTTGAGGATCGAGTTATATATATATTTTTCATTCCAGCGGAAAATATCATTTGCTACAACATGATTTTATTTGCCAAATTTACGATTTTATCACATTTGGCGAGGTGGCAAATGCTCAGCACAGGCCCTGTATACATATAACTATATATATTTATATATATATATAAAAGATAAATTGCGCTATACTTTATATTGAAATTAAAGTTTTAAAAAATTTAACTTGAGATGATTTCTTAATAAACGTTTTGTTAAAAGCTGTTACTACCTTTTGCACATTTTTTGAAAAATTGAACCTAGTAATAACAAAAATTATTCGATCATCTTTGTAAATCAATTATTCTATTGATTTAAATTGGTTTTTATCACAAAACTGCACAACTATTTCAAACTTGCACTTGCATACAAATTACAGGATAATGAATTGATCGTTTTGAACTAGTTAAATCAAAAATAATTATGCTTATTTAAATCTATGTGAGTTTTTATTTTACTATCACTGGTAATATCGAGTTCCTACTACTACTTTTAACTAAACATTGATAAGATATGTATCATTGTCAAATTATAATTTAATGAATATGTCTTAAGTAGTTCACAATGTAGTTCAAAAGTTTGTGACAAGCAGATTATTATCACAGTGCCCCATACTTGTTTTAATCTAGCATGGGTATTTTAATTATAATAATCATACAAATTTCCTTTTTTTTTCAGAAAAAAATTTATTAAATTTTAGTATTGAAAATTTTAAAAATTTTATCAGACGCCACAGGTATTCAATTTTTGGGAAGGATGGAAGTAAAATAAACTATTACAATAGCTTTTTAAATTTAACATGCGAAAAAAATACTTTTTCTTCTATCTAAACTTCTATTAAAATCTGATTATTTTTATGTCTTACTTTGTATTGAACTTAAATAAATTTAAATCCATAGTGGTACAGGAATCTTTATTAGTTTAAAAATATTAAGATGGTCTTTTAGCGATTTCATATTTTTAGACATACAACCACATGCTAAGGATGCTCATGATTCAAAAAAGGGAAATAATAAATATATTAGAAAAATTCTTTTAAATTTTTGTTAAGAAATGAAATTTTTTAAAAAAAACTTATAATTGATTTCAATAAATTAAGGGTTAATTCAATCTAAGTGATCCATTTTTGTTGGGATTCTGCAAAATCTTTTGTCAAAAGCCTCACAAAGTCTGGTACAGTGAAACCTTCAGGGATGACCATCTCTGTGTTGCGACCTTCTCTATTTAAGATCACTTTTGGGAGGCACAGAATTTTTCCATAGATTTTGTATTGAAGAAAACCTTTAGAGGAGACCATCAAAATCCCTCCCAGCGACCGGGCAAACCACTGCACCAAATGTGAAAAGGAAGGAAATGCGAAAAAATATCAAAATAAGAAAGTATAAAAGCAAATAAGTAGATTCAAATATATTGAAAATATTTGTGAGTGTTTCTTGTTTAGAAAGCTTTTTTTGACAATATCAGAAAATGATTGACAGCTTCATGTTACAATCAGAGTGCACTAAATACGATGCTATCCGTATCAAGTTGAAAGTTACATTAGAAAAAAATTTATTTTAGAAAAAACTAAACATCTGTAACAAGCAAGCTTTAAAGCTAACTTAATTTTTATGATATGAAAACTAAATGCAAACTTAAACAAAAAGCGTATTTGTTCATTTATTTAAAATAGTTCTAACATTCATAATTGGTAAATTTGTTTTTGCGCATAATCATTTCAGTAGTGGTAATTTTTATTGCCGCTAATTTTTATTCACGGATCTGGTTTTCACAACGCCGGCACAAGTGGCATTTCCGCATCAAGAAAATGACACTGAGTCAAATTAAAATCACTTGCGGAAAATCACAAACTTTCGATACCATGTTGAAGTCAACGGGAGTAAACCTCTAAGAATAACCAAACTCCATTAAAGACCATTTTACTGTGGGACAGAGTGGTCACTCCCGAAAGGTTTCACTATGAATGTTTTAGTTTGAAATTAAAGAAATTTGAGAACCACTGATAAAAGGGGTAATTTTGCATTTTTTAAGATAAAATTGTTGAAAAATTGTTTTTGTTCTCAACTTTACTTTTACATTTCTTCACAAGTGCCTCTAAGTTGTTTTATAAGTATAGCGAGAGAAATTTATTATCAGAAAAGTTTTAGATTATTTACAATTAATTTTGTGAGAGTTAAAAGTGCATTTTGAGAGAGAATTGTTATTGTTCATACAAACATTTAGTGTCACTAAATTTATAGTGTCGTAGTTTTCTTAATGGTTAAAAATTTTATTATATATTTTATCTACTTTCTTAGAAGAAACTCTAACAAAGTTTAAAACTTTCAAATCTTGTATTTAAGTTTTATAGAGGCTGCATGAAACTTGTTTTCTGCCTGTAAATGTACATTGTATCATGCAGTTTTTAACGTACTTGTAAATTACATTTAGCTATTTTAAATTATTATATCTGTGTAGTTCAAATTTTTATTTGTGTAATTTTTTCGAACTTATTTGCAAAATGTGTATATTGGTATTGTGTCGACATATGTTTTTAAATTATACTATTTATTTTTAGAGCCTTATAGCTTCTTTTAAAAATTAATATTAAGTATTGTATTTTAAATTAATTGTTTTAAAATGTAATCATATTGGTGCTCAAATATATTGTTTTTTTTTTTTTTTTTTTGGACAAAATAAACTCATTAAGTTATAATTGTTTATGTTTAACTTATAAATCTGCCTTGAAGATATATAACATTCAGAATTATTTAAGGTAGTTGTGATTGTTGTTTGTTTTCCCAGAATGTTCCGTTTGTATTTAAGAAAAGTGTAAGCATTTTATTATTCTTTTGGTGTAAAATACTTTTTTATTGCAAAAAATAATTTTTTGTTGGTGTGTGTACAGAGAAGACTTGACTTTTGTGGTGTCCTTGGACTTCTGTAATATTTTGAAGATAACTATATTCATGAAGAAGGTTAATTATATTTTAAGATAGTTCATTCTGAAAGAGAGTAAGCTATATATATTATATATGTATATTACCATGCCAGGTCATGATTGTTGAAAGTTCATTTGGAATAACTAGAGCACTTTTAAGTTGGGACAATAATCATTTAAGTTAAAAATCAATAAACTTTAGTGAAAATAATAGTTTCAATTATTGGTTCAAAATAAATTATCAATTAAATAAGGTGGGAAAATATTAACAAATTAAAAAAGTGATTTATCTTTTGGTATATTAAATAGGGAAATCCAATTCACGGCAAAATCTTTTTACTAAGATATTAAATTTAGCAAATTTTAATTTTGTGAATTTTAATATTTAAATAGTCATTTTTAAGATCAATGAATATCTGAAAATTTAAATTTTATTCCTTAGTCTTTTCAGAAAAATGTTTTTATTATTATTATCATCAATGTATTTTAAAAATAACAGAATAGCTTTTTGTGAAATTTTTTATTGATTCTCTAAAGTTTTTAAGCATGCTAGAAACAAAATTTCGAAAAGAACTTTTATAGTTTGAAATGTGTAAGTTTCTGCTTTATTACAGTAAGACTAATTACTATAATAACGAAAATAAATGTAAACAAACAGTTTTATGCTGGGATCTTGCATCACCTTGGATATAAAAGTAATTGAAACCTGTTCTAGTTTTCAAGTTAGTGATGATTGTTTTTCTCTTAACTGATCTGTTGTCTCAATTGGGAAAATGAAAAGGTGCTCTTTAATGTCTGCCTCATTGTTGGCCCTCCTGTATAAATAGCTATAATAGATATTGTTAGCCATACAATCTTTTAATACTGTTGACAAACAAATAAAAGAGATCCTTATCTTTCTTCTCATATTTTGTGTTGTTTATTTGTTATCCACTGCTGAAACAGTTTAAGGGGGAGGGGAGAGAAGGCAATATCACATGTGTCATATTTAAATGGTATAATAAATACTATCCATATTAATAACACATGAAAAAATTAATCTATATGTTAATAATTTCGATAGTATTATACACATAGTAAATAGTATTGTATGCAATAGAATAAAATTTTTATTCAAAACATTTATTTTCTTCTTACAAGATTAAAAAAAAATTGCAATGCAGAACTTCTCAATGCAATTTTTTTAAAGTTAATTTCCGCACAAAATCTGCAATGCTTTTGCAAGAGAAAAAAGAACATAGATTTTTTTTTTTTTTAAATTGTAGAAATATCATTTTAAATAATAGTCATAATTTCAAACAATGTCAGAATTTCTAATTTTTTGTGTATGATGTATATATTTCTTTTATTAATTCTATAATGAATACCTCAATTTATTTTACAAATACTAAAGTTGTGTTGTTTTGAAAATCTTAAAACTAAAGATATTTAAATATGGCCCCCCTATATTTCTCAAAAATAAGCAAAATACTAGACAATTAATGAAAAAATTAGATTTAAACAAACAAAATACTAGACTATTTCATAGATAATTAAAAAAAAAAAACTTTTAACTCAACTTTTTACTTTGAATAAACTTCTATTAGTAATCCAGGTGTACTTATTTATTAAAAATACATTTCGTTGAATAGCTTTTTTTCTTTTTTCGATGAGAGTTAATTTAATGGTTTGGTGATTAGATTATAAGATTTTGTTGAAAATGTAGATTATGAAATTAACATAGCAAGGTCTGAAAACAAAACAAAAAAATTGAAAAACAAAATAGAGTAATGAATATGTGGTCAAAAATTAAGTAGTATTTACAAAATATATGCAACATATTCACTAGGAAACCAAGTTAAAACTTGAGTCCAAAAAGACCTGAGAAAATATAGTAGAAATAGCATCACAATTAGAATTAACATTCAGTAAAATCAATTAAGGCTGTTTTTCGAAATCTGTAGTCTCATTAAATGATACTTTTTCTCAAATAATATGCTATTTTCATAACTGTTGTGAGTTTGTAACAATTACCTATCTTTAGATAGCACTTTTTATCTATGTATTTATTCTGAATTTTTTTTTAAAAGGGGAACGTTGAATACTCCAAAAAACCAAATGAAAAGAATAAAAATGTTTTGCTTTCCAAGAGAGATGTGAGTATTGAAATTCCAAGATAATCCGTTATTAGGAAATTAAGTCCTTTCGCGAAGCTCTCAGAAATGTTTATATTGTTGTAATGCTTCAATTTTCTCAGCATACAGCAATATTATTATCATTAAAGCTTATCATATGAAACCAGTTGAATCATAACTTTCTTGTTTTTGCTGGTTATAAATGAAATGAATCATAAAAAAATAAAATGATCATAAAAAGTACTGAAGAAAAAAGACAGAACAAAAAAAAAATTATAACAGATTACATAGAAAGTTTTTGTTTCGAAAGTTTTATGTAGGACAAATATTCAAACCTACGTAAATATGTAGTACTTGTTAAAGCTTCTTTAATCATTTGAGTCTATTTATTAAGGAGATGTTACAATCTTTGTTTTATTCAATAGTGAAAGGGTATTGGTTTCAAACAGCTTTGAGCTGAAGACATAGGTTTCGGAAAAGTGGCAATAATTCTAACTGGTGCTCCACTCGCATTTCCTATTTTCATTGGCATTACATATAAAGTAGCTCCATAAAGAGGTATTTTTTCCACATTTGCCACATTTTCTAATCCAAAAATATTAGCCGCGCATAGAATTCTATGTGTGATGAAGTCTCGAGATCTTCCATTATCAGTTGACAACGTTTCTGTGCCCACACCGTACACACTTCTATTTTCAACTAACCACTTTGAAGCTTCAGCAGACATTCCCGGAAAATGTAACTGAGTAATATCGTAGCCAGGAGTCCCTGTAAAGGACTCTCTGTCTCCCCATCTTTGACCCCATCCGGACTTCAACATAACGATTGTGCCATCAAGGCTTTTACCGGACAATATTTCCCATTTCATCAAGTCTTCGACTTTCACGAGATAGTCTCTGTCGTCTTCAGCTTGTTTGGTAATGTCTATAACGGCAGCTGGAGCAACTAAATGGTTTAGGGGAACCTTATCAATGCACCAACGACCTTTGGCAAAATGGCATGGAGCATCCATATGGGTTCCGACATGCACGCCAGAGAATAAACTTTCCGTTTGAACCCTGAAAGAAAATTTTTTGTTGATTTATTGCCCGTTTTAAACTGTGGATGAAATAAACAATAATTTACGTAAGGTGTACATGTACGGTGCCCGAAAAAAAAGACATCACTCTGAATTACTTCCACACTAATGATTCGATTTTACACGTAGTACTATACTAGTGGGGTAAAGATGGATCGTTTCATGGGTGGACAAATATTTGGAGTCACTGGAATAGAATATTGAAATCGAGAGGTGAATGTAAACAAAAAAAAAAAAAAAAAAAAAAAAAAAAAAAAAAAAAAAAAAAANAAAAAAAAAACTTCCTATCATTCTTATCCTAGTATAAGGCATGGACGTTCTTTCATTCACTGTACTATCTGTCCTTATTGTGGGAACAACGTTGGCCCACATAATTTGGTGAGTGACCAACAAATCTGCCCTTATATGCCTGAATTGACAAAATGTCAACTCAGGTGGGCATTAGAAAAAAAAAATCTTCTTAGTATTGTTGCCACCTCTGGTTTGAAATGAGATTGATGTTGTGAATAATAAAATAAGTTAGTAAATAAAAAAAAATAACAAAGAAATTTTAGTAGTGATTTTTGGAGATAAATGTAGCTGAACGCAATTAAAGAGTTTAGCGGACGAACATATTGAGAGGCATTTTGTGGTGAATTTGGAAAAATCATTTTCAGAATGTATAGAAACATCAGGATGTGATTTAATTTACAAATCAATTTACAACTCATCTTTATTCTAAAAAAAAGGAAGAAAAAAAAAGTTTAAAATATCACTTAAGATTCACTAAATTCCTCTCTTTATATGTATATATACATAAAAGATTTATTGTAAATCATATAGAAAACCTCCAGAATGTGCATTACAATTATGATATCTTTTTTTCAGATCTCCTTTTATTCGTCTCTTTACCCTAGTTTGCCAAGGAGACTCGATCCGAGGAGTAAACATGATTAGCCTTATAATTCTGTATATAATTATAATAATTTATGAAAATATGGTTTTAATATTAAATTTCCTTACAAATGAAGTTAACTTCAGAACAACGCGAAAAGATTTCATTCAGTTCCCTTAAGATATTTGGTTTAACATTGAGAGAAAAAGAAATGAATCATAGAGTGGTTAAAAAACCTTTTTTTAAAAATCAGACAAAATTTTGAGAACAAATGACTGTAAACATATTGCAAAATATAATTCTTATTTTAGATGCTACTGTGAAGGGCAAATTGTATGATTAAAATTAAGTATTTAATAAATAGGATATTTATACCGCACTTTTTACCATAACATATATATTCTTTAATTCTGGAAGTATTTTCTAGTGGTTGCAAATTCGTAAAACTGCTTCCATTTTACTAAACTTGTCAACCACTTTTCAATTTTTTTCTAATCTCCAACAACAACATTAAAACTACACATGAATACAACAGTGTTAACTTTGTAGTTTGTTTTTCAATCTTTTTGAGTTATTTTATGAAAGGGGATTTTTTTTATCTTACCAATATCCTGCCTCCGTTGTTCCATTTTTCCTAACTAAGAGCTGAAATTTGTCTGCTGTCGGCCAGTGTAGAGTGTCGTTGTCAAACACATGAGTCATATCAACCATTTCTAAGGGAATCGGTGCTGCGCCGGCAGGATTGAATAAGCAATGAACAGTGGTGAACAATAGAATCAGTAAGAAATCCATAGCAATATCTCTCTAGCATCTGTAAATACACACGAAATTGAATAAAAAAATATAAAATACTTGGTTTTCTCTAATGACTACCCGTAATATATATTTTCAGAATCCTGGTGCGAGAAGTCAAGACAGTATGCACATCAAATATCCGTACTTACTTAAGACAAATAAACTGTAACAAATCATTATGGGGAAAGGCGACAGATAGCATTAAACCCTGCTTGATTTCTGGTAAGAAACAAAGAGAAGTAGAAAAGGCGATTTGTTTGACAAGCAATCAAATTGGTTTTGATGAAACAAAAGCGAGCTGTTTTAAAAGACAACCAAAAGTGAGATATTTCAAAGATCTAACATTTTTGAAATTCGAAATTTCTTGTGAATGTTCGTCCGATTTTGTTTTTTGCCTTATAAAATTACATTCTTTAAAATGGTGTAAGAATTTGTATTACTTCCAATTCAAAATGTTTCCAACTGTTATTAAATAAAACAATAGTAGATTTCTAGGAAGTCAGAGGAAGGCGCAGAGTTTTTTTGGCTGATGGTCTGAGCAGGATTCAATTTGGATGACAGAATGACAGCCCCGTGTCTGTCAAAGAATTACTGTAACTGAATATAATAATGATGTCTTGGAAATTGAATAATTTAAATTTTTTGATAATTGTCAAACTCGTAATTAAATCCATCTCTAACCCTTTCTCGCCGACTGTCACAAATACGTGCCAGTAAAAACTCGTATCAATCAGGGTAAAAAGATAAAACTGGTAATCAAAGTAGTTCTTTAGCAGTTTATTTGTGGGCGGGGTTATATAATTGTTTAATTTATTTAATTCACCATTACTTTAGTTCAAAATAAAATTATTTAGTTATACTTTGAACTAACTTTGATTATGTATATGATTAAATTAACAATAATTAAAGTAAAAGCAAAGTAAGTATGTCAAATTAGCAGCGCCTGCATTTATGCTACCGTTTTTTAATTAATTTACAACCTGATTTTGATTTTGTACGAATACTTTTATGAATCACATGTCCCCAAGGGGTTAAGCAATGAATCGAAATCCAAATCGACCAAAAATCTAAAAACAAGCAATTTTAAGAGAGATTCTAAAATACCGCGCCTATAACATCTCAATTAGTGATTGGGTGGCTGCCCAACACCTCCTAGAAAGAACAGGCCTCAGCACGGATTGCCATAAATATCCCTTAGTAGTCCAAACGTAATGACATATTTTGTATTTACAACCACTGCGCAGCTCAGTACCCCTAACGTAATGACATCTTTCTTATTTTTCGTCTACTGCGCAGTTAACTTCGTCACATCGGACTACTAATTTGATCCGTGCTGAGGCCTTTCTACTTCTAGGAGGTGTTGGTCAGCCACTGGTGGCTGACACTGGACTTTCCATTTAGGCCGCGTCAGCCACCGGTGGCTGACACTGGACTTTCCATTTAGGCCGCGTCAACCACCGGTGGCTGACACTGGAATTTCNGCTCAATTTATTTTTGATTCCTTTTTAGTTATTCAAGCAAAGAGCTTGAAACATTCATAAAAGCAACTCCATTGCCTGCTTACCTCATTGCTCAACCAAAACTGTTCTAAAATTCCAGATGAATGGGATAGGGGCCGCTTCGCGGCCCAGGTGCCCAATAAAATCTAAACACTAGGACTAGGCTTATGTCATGATAAATCTTCTAAAAAAATGGCAAACTCCGTCTAATATTTGCAGATTTAGTTTGTAGTTATTTACCGTTGTGGCCTGACGGGCAAGACATGCAAAATTAGCGTGGAGCTCAACGGTTAATGTTATTTCACCATATGCTAAATCTGTCTGTACTTCTTCTTGTTACTCCTTTTTAAATTTTATTTGCCAATAATCGTAATAAATCTACCTCGCTCTAAAACAGGGAAATACCAAACTGGTACACTTCTACTCCTCTATTTTTAATCATTGCCTTTGCCATCAGTAGCTTCAGCTCTATCGACAAGGCGTTTAGTAGGAAAACCATTTCAACACGATAAACATCTCTAAAAATTTATCAATTGTTCTTGGTGTTTCTAATTAAAAACTTAAAGCGGTAAAGAATACAGTTCTTTTTAAATAAGTTTTGTTTCATTAATCACGAGATGAAAAAATGTAGAGTAACGCCTATTTTTCACCACTGAATAGAGCAACGAGTGGACCTTCATTTTTCTTTTCTTTTAAGTTTTTTTTTGCATTTTACGAAGTAACAGAAATTCCTGCCAATTAGAGATTTTTTTTTTTAAAAATCTACTGTGATTTTCGGCAATATTAGAGGGTTTTTGCGTTACGTTACGGTTTCCCGCTAGCGTAAGCGCTAATTGAGCTTCATAGCGCATGCGCGAAAATTAATGTAAATTATAACGAATGCCAGGGGTGGCAAATCTTTATACACCAACGTGCCATTTTTTAAAAAAAAATTGTTTAATGAAATCACAGACGTGCCGTCAAATAATTTTGACTTCATGATTATTGGGAAAATAATAATACTAAATACTATCAACTCAAAGCTCTTTATTTACATTGAAAAGAAAATACATTTTACAATGTCTCAGTTATACGCGTAATTCAACTTAAAGTAGCATCAGTGGGACTTCTGTTATTGCAGATTAAATGACAAATAACTTATATTANCAAACTTATTTATATACATTGAATAGAAAATAAATTTTACAATGTCTCAGTTATACGCGTAATTCAACAATAAGTAGCATCAGTGGGACTTCTGTTATTGCAGATTAAATGACAAATAACTTATATTAGGTTGTAAGACATTAGTTTAAGCAGGACTGTTGATTTTTTTGCTAGTTATTTATTGTTAGCTTGTTTTTTATGGTTATTAATTGTTCTTTTAGCATTAATTGTTACTTTTTTTATTAAGAATTGTTTATTATTTTGTTTGCTTTTTGTGAATTTTAATTTAATTCTTACATATGTTTCATAGTGTGTGACATTTGTGAAATAACAATTCATAGTGCAATAACAATTATGATCGGTGGCGTGCCCAAAATATTGTGTCGCTTGCCATTGGTTCGCTATCCCTGACGTATGCCATTAATTGCATTACGTTTGGCAAAACGTTAACCTTAATGTTATTTCTGAAAAGTCGCACATTTTAATGGGTGGGTTGTTTTGATTGCGCTGTGTGCCGCCTGTTAGCGTTTCTGAAAACGTTTGTTCTTTATTTTAACTTTTTCTTTTTTCATTATTTTTAATTTTCAACATACTTTTTAAAATAAGAATAATTTGTTGGAATTGGCGATATATGATGTTATTAAATAGGGTTAAAAATAAGGAAGCGCTTTTGCTGAAATTGCCGAAATTTTTGGCTAGAAATAAACTCAAATCGACGAAATAGGTCGGAGTGAATTTTCTTTGAAATTAAAGTATATGTTTTTAAAATTATACAATTTAATTTTAACTACAGTTCTCTTTTTTTTTCTTTCCTTTTTTTGTCTTATTTTAATATTTTACAATTTGTTATATGATTTGTGATTATTAGAATTAAAAGTCTGGAATGTACGTTTGAATAAAAAAATATTGCTTATTAACAAGCAGTGGTTTACGTTGTAAAAGATTTTATTTTAAACATAATATAAGTTGCAAAGGTATCCTTTTATTGACTAGCTCATTCTGTTACTTTTTTGAACTAAAGCAAATCGATGCTAAAATTGATCGTCTTGGAATAGAACTTTGTAATAGGTGCTAATTGAAGTTTAAAAAAATAATAATAAGCTACATATTAAAAAGCAAACCTAATGGGGAAAAGGCATATTAGTTCAACTTAAGGCCTGGTTTCTTAGGAGAAGAGCCTTATCTAGGCGTCAGCGTAAGTTGACGTACCAACGATGCCAACAAAATACTGTTTCGTAGCTCAGCGTGAGCAGTCGGTCCAACACAGACATTATTTCGCATTGCGCATGCATTAATAATGTAAACAAATATTTATTTTGAATTTGTATTGATTTTGTTATTGTCGATCAGTGCTTTAGAGAAAATATAATGACTTTGTTCAAGAAAAAACACATTATAGCTTAGCTTAATGAAGAAGAAGAAGCTATGTTTAATGTTAAAATCAAAATCTTGGCTGATTTCAATGTTCTGTTGGATATTGTTCGCCATTGCTTCTGTCATTAACGTTACGTTGTAATTCAACAGCAGTTGATTCGGACGTCAGTCGTCGTCCAAACTGAGCGTTCGATGAGGTATGCTGTCTAACTCACAAATTGACCAATTAAGGGTTAGCCCTCGCTTCTAGCTGATGTTTTGTAACGCCGACCTGTCCTAAGAAACCAGGCCTAGAGAGACATAAAAAAATTGCCATACAATTTTTGTCGCTAATAATGTTTAATTAAATTTAGTAATATATTCTAATTGAAACAAAAGAAAAGAGCCATTTACTAGAAAGCAAATTTAGAGATTACCGGTACAATTCATTTAAGAAAAGTGCAAAAAATTGCCATGTTATAATTGAACTATTTATAAAGCCTTTCCGAAGAGAAGACAGGACGAATTAAAAAAGTAAGTGCTTAACTTTCAATATTTATACAGTTATATTTCAATTTTATTGAAAACTTGAATTTAAATTAAGTTTATTCCAATTGCAATATATGCTATACTCATGCGCTTCCTTTAACTGACTGCATTGTGCAATAATTTAAAAAGGAGAGTGCTACAGTGTGAAAATATGAATTTCATAATAAAAATACTATTTCTATCCTCAGTTCAGCAAGAATTAATTGTGAGAGTAAATAGAATCACCCACCTGACACTTGGCATTAATTTTAGCTGATTAATACCAAGGTTATGATAAATAGCGTTAAATTGACTAATAGTTACTAAAGAAAGTTGGCAGAAGTTGATAATGTTGGCGATAAACAGCAAATTTTTTTGTTTACTTCCACTATCAGTTTTCACTGAACAAAAGTGTAGTAGTAATATTTTTATTATGAAATTAAAATTGACACTTTCTTATACTTTTTTTTTAAAATTATTGTACTCCGCGATCGATTACAATAAATTTAAGAATACGCATGCTATGCACATATTGCAACTGGCAATAGTATCAATAAGTTAAGTAAATACAAAAATCTTTATAGTGTACATGTATATTGCAGTTAGAATAAGCTTAATTTAAGATTTATATTCATATTTTTGAATAAAGTAAGAAAATAGAGAGCTTTTGCGTGATGTTACGGTTTCTCGGTAACGCAAACACTAATTAACATTTCTTCTACTTTTAATCAGTGCCATCGTCATCAGCCTTAGCCCTTGCGACAAGACGTTTATAACGAACAATCCGATTTTGCTACTTCTCGTTGGTTTTAGCCCTTGCGACAAGACGTTTAAAGCGAACAATCCGATTTTGCTACTTATCGTTGGTTTCAGCCCTTGCGACAAGACGTTTAAAGCGAACAATCCAATTTTCCTACTTGTCGTTGATCTTAGCCCTGACGTCAAGGCGTTCAGGACAAACTGATAATACCTTCAATTGCAAATAATCTTAAAACATAGCTCAAATCTTAGTACACTGAAGCGAAGCAGTATTTACTTATTCGGTATACTTTTGAGACATATAATTGAAAAGAGCCAGCACCAACCACGAACAAATAGCCAAATCAAAAGTGGAGTAACCAGTGGGATTAATTGGTGATATTATAAATATTATCTCACGATTTACAAAGATTGTAATAGGCGGCAATAAACCGATTCGTCGGAATTAAGAGACGGTGAATGAAGGCGAAATTACAATGGCAAATTGCTGAGTAAAAAAAAAGGAGGAGGAACGTGCTTAAGCATAATCATAGAGTCATAATTATAAGCATCCAAAGGACTAAGGCAGTGTTTCCCAAACTTACGACTTTTGTGTACCCTTTCTAAATTTTTCGTAACACTGTGTACCACTAATAAAAAAATAAATTTACTTTTTACTATAAAAAAATTGCACAAAACTTAGAATCACAACTGGCTGTTGCCACCACTAACTATTCTCTGCAAAAAATAGCCAATAGAAAAATACGTAATCGTAAATTTTCATGACTAGCTTTGTTTTCAGATAAAAAATTTCTGAAATTTTTATTTGTTGTAAGATATTTCGCATAAGAACGTGTACCCCCGCTTAACTGCTCCCGTACCCCTGGGGGTACGCGTACCACACTTTGGGAAACACTGGACTAAGGTAATGATGAGATACAATAAAAGAGTAAGGTAAAAAATCCGAGTACATAATATGATAAACAATCAATGGGCTTTATACAAAAAAAGCAGGATAATAGCGATAAATTGAGAGTCCGATTAAAAAATAAAAGAATATACAAAGGCGGTACAGAAGGCGGATGCTAAAGTTAGATGAAGATGCGGCACTAAAGGCTGAGGTTAAGATGAGGATGCAGGGGTTAAAGCTGATCTTAAGATGATGCAAACTGCAAACATAAGGCAGTGGTAGTTGTCATTGTGTCTATCATGGGGATCCTTCTCCTCCGCAGCTCTCTGCAGCTTCAATGATGGGTAACTGCCTTGGTAACGCGTAAAGCTTCATTTTTCTGTTCTCTAAATTTTTTCACGTGTTACAAAGTACATCACCTATCACAAATTTGCGCCATTTTGAGAAAAATCTAGAAACACTGTGGTTTTAGGCAATTATTGTAATTAATTAGAGCTCCGTAAGTTCCAGCAAATTTGCAATACCGGTTGCAATATCGTCAATCGATTCGTGAACGCTTATGCTTTTCGACGGAAAAACAGGTAAAGTTTATCCCTTTCTTAGAAAATTTTAAAAGAAAGTAGGCGTTACTTTCAAACTTTGGAAGGAAAGTAGGCGTTACTTTCAATTGTGAATCCCGCATAAATATTTGAGTTAGCTTATGAAATACATATTTTTAAAGGTTCGCATTTGAACTTAAGTACCCGGCTCTGCGCATGAGCATTGTTTCATCATAATTGATTAAAAAAACATACTCATGAAAGCTATAAGTATGATTTATTTGAAAACTACTTTCAAAAACCTACGAACGAAGATGTTATGACATATTTTCTTCTTGTTGAACAATAGCTTGGCTGTTGAAAGATGGTTAAATTCGTAAGAAAAAAAAAATCTCCCGCATAAGCTTGCGGCCGGCTAAAGAGAAACGAACGCATTAGGGTAAAAATTCAATTTAGGTAAGAGGTCAAATTTCAGATAAAGATAACTCTTAAATTAAAATATAAACATTTGACAGATCGAGTGTTTTTAGCTTCGACACACTGATTACAGTAACAAACTGCAATCTAATAATTATATTATATTTATAAATAAATTTATCGATTTAAAATATATCTCTAAATAAAATATCTATAAATAAATTTAAATATATCTATAAATAAATTTTGAAAAAAAAGAGAATTTTATTTTTAAAGCAAGAGTGGGGCATTTAAAAATGTTATGAATAAAATAATTTTTTATTCTTAATTGAGGGTCTTATAATTAAGCCTTTAAGGGGTCTAGAGCTTCAAATAACACCGTGTGTAGCAAAAATTTGAAGAAGTTGCTTTTTTATATCGAGTGTAAGATATTTAAAAAAATTTTTTAATGAAAATAAAATTTTATTTCATATTTAGGAACTTAGTAAAAACACTTTTGAGTCGTCAGGCATTTTAAAATTCTATAATTTGTCGAAAATTTTAAATCGAGACACTGTATATTAAATAACTTTTGATCTAACAAACGGATCTTCACGTTCTAGCACTCACACTTAATGGTTCAAGATGGTGACCTCAAATATGCCAATTACTTAATGCAGACAATATTTTAAGTTCACAATTTTAAAATCATACACGAAAACGTTCTATCTCTTAATAAATTTAAATTTTTTTCATGTTTTCAAGTTTATGAGAGGATGCCGGACACCGAGCACTCAATTTGCATTCTTTTTGGTATTATTGCTGTGGTCTGTCCATGTGAATTTGTTATTGATTATGATAACCATAAAATCGTCTTTGGTCACTTTATTGTGATCTCATGTTCAAGAAATAAGATAATAATAGCATGTTTCGATTTGTTTAGAATAGAATTTAATTTAACACGTTCACGCCGGGAAAAGTGAAAATACTGGTACGGGAGAAGAGAAAATACTGGTAGAAGAACTATTTCAATATTAGATAATATTCGGGAAGANAGGTTATCATCATTAGTCGGAAAATCTGCAGTGTACAGGATGTACAGAACAGGGCCCAATATTTCACAGCGAAAAAGCAATTCAATATAAAAATTGCATCCGTTAAAAACAATTGGTAGTTATGGATTTTTATTATTCCCGGAAAAAAAACTAAAAAATAAAATTTATTTGTTATCAGTTTTTACTCCGGTGCACCGCAAGATGAGAAAATCTAGCGTAACCCATCGGTGGGTCACCCCGGAGTGAACGTGTTAAGGTACAATATCCGTTATTTTGGCGTGTCCGGAGCAGTTGGCATCTTTGTATATTATGTATCTTTATAAGCTAGACCTAATGAGTTAAAGGATAAATACTCTACCACTTTTTTTTTTTGAAAAAAATTAATCAGAATTTTACATTATTGTCCAATAAAAACAATTGATTTCACAGTAATAACAAACCAATAAACTTAGTTAAATTATGAAGTTTTATTGTGGTAATGAGGTCTCTTAAAGATAGTTTATTTCGCTTTAACTGTTTTGTCTTTGATTAGTAAGTCTAAATATTTCGTTGATATTTTCTTTGTAGAGAGGTATAGGAAGTGAATAGAGACACGAATTTTGAATAAAGATATGTATTGCTATTAGTGACATTCTGTCAAAAAAAATTAGACTTTCATTGTAGGAAAGAATGGAACAAAACAGTAAAGGCAACCATTTTTATTTCAGGAAAAAACAACAACATGGTCTGATACAATTCAAAATAACAAACACAAATGAAAGCTACATTAATAAATAGGGGGCTCCAAATGTAAAATAACTTTCAATGAGAATAAATAAAAAATGAAATAAAGTATCTTACACTTGGAGCTGTTTTGAAAAAAAGAAACTATTTTCCTACTCAAGACACAGACATAGCAGTATTTTAACATGGCCAGCAATGAATATAATAATCGTCGTGTGCTTATTGTAGGAAAATAGTTTTATTTTTCAAATTCAACATTCACTATCTAAGAACAATTTGCACACCACGAAGCCCGTACAAAAATATTTGTTACTCAAGAACGGATCTAGGATTTTAAGGTCAGTTTTTAGTACCCCTTTTATACCTAAAACCCAATAAAACTGCTTTTTCTGTTCTTTCTACATCCGTCTCGGAACTTATTTACATTTAGTTTCAATGCTTGCAATGCACTACTAAAATTTAATTTATTTTTAAAGCTTCGTAATGTTTTTCGCAACAGCATACTCAACAATGTTATTCTTAACGATGAATGCCATATTTCATACTGTTATTCTTCTCGTCATATTTCGTAATGTTATTCCTAATGTCATACTTCGTAGCGCTATTCTTCACGTCATATTTCTTAAACTTTTCTGTTGCAGAGAAGCCAATCTAGCAAGAATAATTCAAAAATGTGTTACAAGTCACTAGAAATGTAAGGCTTCGTTATCATCCACTATTCATTGAACAACAAAAAGCCCAACTTCGAGACCAAATTTAATTTTTTCTAATAATAAACTGCTGCTACCACTTTTTACTTTTTTGGAAAAGAAACCGACGTTTCGAAAAGACCTAAAGCACGAATGTATGAAACCTGTTATAGTAGGAATAGTTTATAACAATAACATGATTCAGCGTACTGTTTACATTCAACGGTGCATGGCAAGCATTGTACTTACATAACGGTAAGCTATTTTCATTATACAAATCCATATCCATTAGCTGCCTAGGATTGGGCTGGATTTTTCTTTTTAAAAAAATCATAAATATAAATAAAACACATAATACATACATATAAAAATTGTAAATAGTTGGAAAAAGTATAAAGCACATAAAAAAATTCTTTAAATACTGTCGTAAGAACACCAATACAGAATACTGAAATGATATGTATTTCAATCATGGAGATGTTCATAAATAATTCTTATGAAGTGCTGAACAAGATTAAATTAAAAAATGTGATTAATCATTGCCAAAAGATTCATTACATATCATTAACAGCTAGTTAACATTTGAAATAAATTAAATGAATAAAATAAAATTAAAAGAATAAAAAAAAATGAATTCATAATTATTTCCATTTTTGGCACTTCGGTAATAAAATGTGTTACAGTGGTATGAATGTGTTATAAACTAAAAAGTACGGGTTTTTAAAAGTTGAATATTGTAACGTTTTATAATCATAATAATAGTTATAAAAAACAACCTGAGAAACTGATGAAAATAAGTATTGTGCTTTTTTATGTTTTATCAGCAAAACAATAACCTAATTATCTTAGAACTATAAAAATTCTTCATCCTTCTATTTTAAATTTTTTAAAATAGTCTTTTATAGATTATAACGTTCACAATTATCTTAAAAAATTTTATTTATAAAATGTGGGTACTGCCAAAAAAAAATACAGAAATCGTTGGTTTATGCTATTAAAATGACTTATCGTTTCTTTTACTCGCTACAAAACATGTATTCGTGAAAAATATTTCATAGCATATAATTATTGATTTTGAAAATTGAATTTTAATCTAGAAACATTTTATTGACGTAGCATTTTTTGTCTGAATAAAAAAGAAAAATTAAATTAAATTGTAAATCTAAAAACTTACGAATTGCTTTTGAAAAGCAAAAAGCGAAAAACTGCACTATTTTCTAAATTTCGAGTAACACAAATAAAGCACTTATTATTTACTGAAACATTTAATTCTAAAAAAAACATTTATTAACATATATTGATTTTGAATATTGAATTATATCCTAGCAACTTTTTACTGACTTGTTACTCTAGACTCTAATTGAAAAAAAAAATTAAAATTAATTTAAATTAAAAAATTTACGAAGTTACTTTAAAAAGTAAATAGTACAAAACTGTACAATTTTTTTAAATTTTAAATCACAGAAATAGCAAATATCTGATTGAAATGTTTTATAGTAACAGAAATTATTTTATTTTAAAAATAACAAACTAATTGTCACAGACTGTTACCCCAGTTTCTTATTGTATTTTTAAATGGTTTCACATTGAAATTTAGCCTACTATTTTAGGTGGGCTATCTTTTTCTCAGATTGTTGTAATTTTTGAGTTTATGTACAAATTTCTGTAAACAAAACATTCTTATCTGGTATTATGACTTAACAAAGGGGAAGAATTTCTCCAGACAATAAATATGCAGTGGATTGCTGAAAAGAACAACATATAATCTGAAATTCCATATTGTTTGCAGTCGATGTAATTCCAAGCAGGGTCGGCATTCGGCTTAGAAAAATGTACAAAATTCGTACAAATAAAGGATCAGTTTTTAAATACTAATAATTTCTAAACTATTACACATATTACAGTAATCGTATTGCTGCTGTTTTATACACTTTTTGTTTAATATTCTTTGTAGTGGTGGTATATAGATGATATTGGTTATACATGACAATTGATTTTACAACTGTAAGCAGGAATAATTTTAATTCTACAAACATTTAACCCTCTAATGGGCCATTTATTTCTAATAAAGGTAAGTTAAAGTATTTTTGGAATTGAAATTGATATAAGAATTCATATAAGGAAAAAAAAAAAACTCATTTAGCTTATAAAAAATGTATCTAAATTTTAAAGTATATTTACCACGACCTATAAGGAACTAATTGACATTTATTTTTCGTTATTTATTAAATATATTTTAGAAATGCTGCAAACTTCAAAAGGAATTATGTATTCTATAACTTTCCGTAAACTAACAAATGGTTACCAATTTTATTCAAACGCGCTTCAAGAAAGCTGAAATTATTAACAAATGGAAATCTATATTAAAAGTGGTAAAAAAGTTCACCATGGACTTTAAAAATTGGTGGTAAGTATACTTACCACGGCCTTAGAAAAGGTAAATATTTTTAAGGGTTAATAATTTAAGGGTTAATACTTAGAAAGGGTTAAGATCATCATCATCGAAATTTATCTCCGCACCTGAGGACGTTTACAGCCCTTTTCACTATTTTTTTAAAAGATTTCTATGCAAACTTTCATATATTTATTGAAATTATTTGTATGCATTGGAGGTCAATATCATTACACATCAACTGCGTAAACAAAGATAAAAACATTGACACATACATCTTGTTGCCACTTTGAAAATAAAATCTCGTGTAAAAATCAAGAATCTTTGCAAGTGACAAAGCACATTAACTCTTTCCAGTGCAATGTAACCCGTATGGCAACACAATTTCTACAAATGTTTCAAACCACTGGATATGTAAAACTAATTGCTTTTAGAAGATCAGCAACCACTGCTCTTAAAACAACAAAAACTAAAGCATGTCGCTTTATTCAGAATGAACAGCCAAAGGTCGCACTTTCTAATTTTCTGCCCGACTAAAATTTTCAATTTAAATTTGCTGTTCCAGAAAGGGTTAAAGTAAATTATACTGATTATTTCTTTTTCCAGTTAATTGACCCTTTTGTATATAAGAAACATTTAATAGGTAATTAAGTTCATTTCATACATTTCTAAGACTACACTAATGTGTTTTATAAACTGTAGTAAAATTTAAGGCATCGATGGCTCATTTAAGTCTTCAGCTTGTAGGCATGTGATTAATCCTCAATCCCATGGCTATCAGGATCAATGGACTTATCGCCATGATATAATTTTTTATGGGGTACAGTGCGAAAAAAAAGGACCAGTCTGAATAATTTTTTGATCTAATGATCGGATCTAGGACTCAAATCTTAATGGCTCGAGCAGGTGACCTCAAATATGCTAATTAGTTAGTGCAGACTTTATTTTAAATTACGAAATCAGACGCAAAACGTACTTTCACTAAATAAACATACTTTTTTTCCGACAAGTTTGGGTTTCTGACCTCTAAAATATAGAAGGTAGCCGCAATCTTGGAAATATGGTCACGATTGTTTGGTCAAGTAAGCAGTCCAAAGTTTGGAAGGCTCAATGTTAATTTTACTTTTTGCGTATTTCGCCATATCCGGAGAACTTTTTAAAAGAATTGAAAAAAAATTTGCCCTCAATTATAAAATTTGCTAAAAAAATTTCAAAGATATTTTCATGCAAAAAATAATTTTAATAAGTATTTATTATTTTTTTTAATTTTATTTTTAACGGCTAAAAGTATTTTGAGTTGCAATTTTTTTACATAATTTTAAATAATGTAATTTTACATTCTTTATTCGATTTTGTTTAAATTTTACATTTTGCCACGTAAAATTACATTCTCTGAAATTGTATAAGAAATTGTATATCTTTCAACTCAAAATTTTTAAATTTAATAATTTTGAACAAATTTATAATTAGATGCAAACATTTTTCAATTCACTTAAAAAGTACGCGAAATATGGCTAAATACGCAAAAATTAAAATTAATATTAACTTGTCCAAACTTTAGATCACTCTTCTGACGAAACTATTGGACATTTTTATTATAGTGGAATTATTTCCAGATTCCCGGTATTTTGTGGGGTCAGAAATCCGAAACTGGTCTCTCTCTGAAAAAAAAATGGCATGTTTATTCAGAGAAAGTATATTTTTAAGTCTGATTTCGTAACTTAAAATATAAGTAATTTCGTAATTAGTTAGCTGCGCTATTTGATTAGCATATATGAGGTCATGCCCTCGAACCATTAAGATTGAATCCTAGAACGTAAAGAACTGATCATCAGATCAAGAATAATTCAATATGCTCCGTTTATTTGTTTGCGCACTGTAGATTAAAACCTTCAAGGTTTGTGAATTGTGAGAGGTTGAAGAATTGACACCGTGACTTAAAGAACTGACAATTGATAGTGATAGAAACATTGGTGAAATGTGTGGAGCGAACAAGATAACAGATTAACCTTTTGCACTTGCATGCACTTTAAAATGCAATTTTAATTAATGCAAGAACTATTTTTTTAAAAATATGTGATGCAATATTATAAAACAACTGATGATCACAAAATAATGAGGTAACGAAATTTTTAAGTTTGAAAATGGTGACTATTGATGCTATCGCTGAGGTGACAATGGAATGCTGAATGTTAAATGTTTACATATTAGAAACTTATCAAACATATGGGAGTATAAAAACCATAAGAAATCTTCTCTTTAATGTCGTGCATCAATTATTGTAATATGTGTAATAGTTTTCGAAAATATATTTCAAATAACAAATAATACTAGAGGTCTCTAAAAGGAGATAAACTTCGATTATTTTATTCATTTCTCACCACTATATATTCAGGGCTACCAAGTACTATGCTTTTTGCAAAATTTTTTATAGAATGATAGACAATTAAACTCTAAAGCTTTCAGAATTTTCGTTTGCCAACATTTTAAAAGCTCCATTACGAGAGAGCTATAAAAAAGAGCCGATTCTTATGAGCTTTAGAATTATTTCCATTCAGTGGCGTGGAAAATACCTTTAAATCAAATTTACAAACCAAAGAGTTATGCATTAAAAGATAAACTTAGTTACCACTCAAAGTAATTTCGTAAAAAAAGCTTAGAAAGTTGGCAGACCTGTTTGTCATTTCGTAAAAAAAATATTCCTGTATAACAACTTTGCAACTTTCCTGTATAACACCCTTATAATAACGTAGCAAAATGTATGTTTTAATTTGTTGTTCTTGGTTAAGTAAATTTGATTTAATTGATTTTGATGTTGTAGACGACTACATATAAATTATTTGAAGGTTCATACTAAATTTTATTTTAGTTATGTAGTGATGAACCGTTTAAGGTGATGGCGAAATTAGCTAATCTTTCTCAAGTCTTCATTTATCAAATATTTTGTAGAAAGCGGAGCAGTTGGCAGCCCTGCAAACATTATAGCGGTATCCTATGAAACAATTGCAACTAGCATCATCTTGAATTTACAATCACTATTAAAGTTTTAATAAGCTAGAGCCAAACCCTGATCCAGAGATTAAGCATGGCTTAGGTGAAAGACATTGTTAAAAAAAAAAGTAAAAGAAGAACTAACAGTTATGACAATGTTTCAAAATGAACTAATTTTAAATTATCTAGTCCCTAGAATAAGCATGATTAGAATAAGGCCCAGAGTAAATAGACGATGCCGATGAAGCACCTTTCCTACGTCGACGTTTGTGGAGAACACACACTACCAGGAACATGACTGCCAGCATGAGAAGGATTCCAGCAACAGCAATACCAGCAGCGAATTTTCTCGTCGATACGCAGAATTCATCACTTTCTAAATGTCTCAAATCCGATTCCAGAGGAAGTTCTGTGAAGAGAGAGAAAATAATTAATTACTGGTCTTTAATATTATTTACTCATTTAACCATTAATGCTCAGCCGAAAGAAAACTGGTTTATTTATAAAAAAGCACTTGCACTTAAGAAGTTGCAGTGCTTCTTAGTTTATGCTAAGTGGATTATTTATGTCTATTCTCTTCCACTTTACCTTAACAAACAGCTTGAGTTGCTGTCAGGCTCAAATATAAATATTTACGTTATCAGGACCGTGAACTTTCTATGCTTTTGGGGAAAATTTATTCTAGTGGTAGCTAAGTTCGTGTTTTTATGTACGGTTATTTGTTTTAAAAATTTGATTTAAAGTGATATTCTCACCACGACATAAAAATAATTCATAAGTGCATACGAAATGCCCCTTTGTTCTAGTTCTGGAGGGGAGTAAGGCTGCCAACTAACACGCTATTAAAAACTTCTGCTGCCACTATTTTATTTAAGGAAAACAGGGAATTATTTAAAAGTGAACGATTCGAAATTCTTTTTTTCAAGAAGATAAAGACAAAATCTTGTTTCATTCATGAAATTTATCCGGGAAAATCAAAACACTTGTGTATACCATACAGGGATTGATCAAAATGAAAACACTTCAATACTAACTCTATACAATTAATCTTTCTTTTAGAAGTAAATGTTTTGAAAGATTTTGGATGACACACCGTAACATATGTTTCTAAAAGAAAAATTATTTACATAGATTTTGTATAGAAATGTTTCCTTTATTTTTTATCAACCTCGGTACATTTATAATTTAAATATCTACATTTGAGAATAAAAGTTTGGTATCTATCTTTGACAGAACTGAAGTTTTGTCTGTTCGTGATTATATCGTCTAGTATTTTACAAATGTGATGTTACACATTTACATTTCTGAAATATTTGTGATTGCGATAGTTCGTAACTAATGAGGTAGTCGATACTAGCAAAAATTATAATTAAACAGGGTTCTTAAAATTTTAAAACTGGTAGCAAAAGTTACAAAATAACATGTATTTTTTTAAATTTGTGTCCACCACTATGCTTAGTTTTTCCAAATAAACACATCTAGTATCAAAATTGAATTACTTGTATTTTTAAGATAAAACTGGAAGCTCATAAAAGAAATTTTAAACATTTTTATTAGAATATTCACAATATTTTTTATTTTTTAATGGACTGTTCAAGCTCTGAATTAAGCATAAATGTCGTACCACTTTTAACATAAAGGTACTCTTTGTGCTATTAATGAAATATTTTGTCATCACAACAGTTGACTGAATGTCTTAACTACTGTTATAATAATACTGTAGATTTGCTGGTATTTTGCTGCTTTTTCTCATATAATTAAAGTGGTGGCAGATTTATATTTTAAAACTTGTTTTTGGTTTAACCCCTTAACGATCTTATTATTTTCCAGAAAATGGTCATAAAAGTGCCTTTTCTTTATTCCAAAAAGTATATTAAAAAGGTGTATGTACAATATATGCATTCATTTTGGATTTTTTATTTTTAGCTTCAAATTTAAAACTTCATATGTCCATGTAACTCTAACTCCATAATGTGCACAATATTTAAAAATATTTCATTACCGAACACAAACTACGTGTATTCAAAAAGAGAATAAGTAGCTGAGCTAAGAGTAGAAAATACATATCACAAATACATATATTTGGATAGTTCTGACATCCAGTTTGAAATTAACTATCTCCAGTTACATTAAAAGTATGCTTCCACAGTCATCTAGTGTGTAAAGTAAGGTATAAAAAAAATTTTAAAAGACACAAAAGAAATGGGTAGATTTAATTCTAGCCCGGTTATAGCCCGAAAATATCACGGACACGAGAAATAGGAGACGAAAGCTCATCCCGTGATTTCGAAGAGAGCTCGAGGGAAGAGGTAAATATATTTGATTAAAAGTATTTTTGACTGTCACGACATATAAATATTTTTAAAAAAAAGTATACTGAAAAAAAAATTATTACTCATCTGATAATAATTCAGTGACTTTAATAAGTGCAAACGAAACTAATGTATTTTTCTTGTCTTAATCGTAATTCTACTACTTAATTGAAATTCCATTACAATTTTAAACATTGCAGTAAATTGTTTGATTTTATATTTAATTTAAAAAATTATATTACAATGATCTTTCCCAAAACTATTTCTAAAATATTTCAACAAATATATTAGGGGTACGGGAAAGTAATCTCGTTTCGGTGCATTTGATATTTGTTATCAAGGTTTTTTTTTTAATCAATAATGTATTTACCATCGTTAGCAACACCTTTCAATGCCGGATCGATCGAAAAAAATAGATTGGTTTATAAGACTAACGATTATTTAAAGCGCCGAAACTATATTACTTTCCGGACCCAATTATGGGTCCCGTATAATAATGGGTAAAGTACCTTTGTACTAATGGTATCAGACCCAATAATGGGTCCCCCGTGTAGTATAAGAGTAGACATCGCTAAGTAAAGAAAAATCAACTGTAGCTATAAATAAACTTCAAGCTCTCCCCTCCTCCAAATCAATAAATAAAAAAGAAAAAAAAAGAAAGAAAAAAAACAGGGCTGTTTGTTTCCCAAAAAAGAGAAGAAACTGGTGCCAAAACTATTTCATTTTAAGATTTTTGAAACAGTAACATGAAAAAGCTTTTACATTTTTAATTATAAGCCATGCATTACTAATTTCTTTTCCCCAGATCACAAATAGTTGTGTATGTATTGTATATTAAAACTAAAAAACACGAACTGGCAGTAAAGGATTTTTAACTCTTCTCGAAAACAAGGCAGGTATGAACTACCAGTTCTTGCTTTCTCTTTTCCGGGTTACAAACAGCTCAGGTGAAACGATTGGTTTATGTTTCGATGATTAGACCAATTTTCTCTTTCGCATCGCCAGTGCAAGTGATTCATCCAAAAATTAGCAGCCCTGAAACTTAGAAAATTAAAAAAGAAAAAAAAATTCTCCCTAACCGAGGGATAGATCATTGATGCATCATTGCTTCGTATGATCAATGACTAACTTAAATATTTTCCAATTGCTTCAGGGTAAATTAAGCAGTACGCAATTAATCACAGTTGCATGCTTGTCTAGACAAGTTCTGGTACGCCTGGGATTGTAGTTCAAAAGTTAATGTTGTAGAGAAATTTTGTTTTTGTTTTTTGTGCAGTGGTCGAAAGTTAGTCGAAAACAAGTCACTGATCCAAGAGAATGAAATTACAGTTATCCAGTATAATTAGTCTTTCTGGCTGTCATTACGTCAGCTCTAATTTGACCACAGTAAGGCTCCTATACTATGACCACAGTTGCTGATAAGTAAGTACTATAACGTCTAAGGTAGAATTCATGTTGATGTTAACCCTTTGCACTCAGAGTATTTTAAAATGCTGTTTGATTTAATATCAGCACTATAGCATCTAAAATACACAATATACTATTGTTATAAAATTTTAAAATTCTTAAAATAAAGTGGATACTAATTAAAGTATAAAATTTCTAAATTTTAAAGTGGTGACTGTTGATGGGACCTCCGAGTGCAAAGGGTTAACATGGCTTATTTACCGGACTTACATTTTTTTTTATCAAAAAAGAGAGCATCTTTGTTGAAAAAGTGGTATCAGATATGTGATTGAATTAGTATTATTTTCTTCATTTAGCTTCGAATTAGGCTTAATATACAAGTCATCTACTGGTCACGAAATTTTACGTGACCTTTATTCCAAATGCGATGCTTTTCTAAGATTTTTGACTTGCTTAGTTTTTAAGATACGATACCTTCTGATCTGATCGTGTTTTATGAACAGGGCGAGGGCAGCGGCCCCTATCCCATCCCATGCATTATTATCGTTGGATAAGTTCTTTGAGATCAGCAAACTATTGGTAGCTGTTAAATACAATACCTTCTCCGAATCCGATATTGAGAAATAGGAATTAGTTTTTATAAAGAACTGGCGATTAACTGAAACCACTAAAAGATAATTTTGTAAGAGATTTTCTTTAACGGTAGGCATTCTGATATAACAACGATAAGACTTCAAAACCAAATATAGATAAATTATTAATGAAGTATTTTTGTGTATATAAATGCCTTGCTTATCCAAAATTAATGTTAACATTGAAATAACCAAAGTAACCATTATCATTTTAAAAACGAAACATGTTCCGAAACTAAAGTATTGCCGTTTAAGGCGTTGTTTTCCGAAGGCTCCGAAGTCATATAAAAGATGATTTTTTGCGCGAATCGTATGCTGTTTTCATAACTGCTATGAGTTTGCAACAGTAAATCATGGCTGTTGGATCAAGTTTAGCATATCTATAACCAGCGCTGTCTATGCTTAGTCTCAAAATGGCGGAAAACGTCTATATAGAGAAGATATAGAGATAAAAAGAGCTCGTGGTCTAATTTTTTAATATTAAAAATCTTACTCCAAATGCTGCATTATGTGGGCTCGCAAAAATTGAGAATAAGGCAGTAATCTGATAATTTTCATCTAGGTCAGGGCTGTCCAACTGGCGGCCCGCGGGCCGCATCTGGCCCGCCAGCACATATTGTGCGACCCGCCAAATTCTTATTCAGGCTGATCACCCTCAGTTTTCCCATTAAAATATAAGCAAATTGTTTTATAATCCTTCTGTTCCATTGTTTTATAATTAATAATTCAACTATTANGAACCTGAAGTGTCCCCTTAAATACAATACCGTCTTTGAGTCCGATATTGAGAAATAGGAATTAGTTTTTATAAAGAACTGGCGATTAACTGAACCACTAAAAGATATTTTTGTAAGAGACTTTCTTTAACGGTAGGCATTCTAATATAACAACGATAAGACTTCAAAACCAAATATAGATTTATTATTAATGAAATAATTTTGTGTATATAAATGCCTTGCTTATCCAAAATTAATGTTAACATTGAAATAGCCAAAGTAACCGGTCATTATCATTTTAAAAAAGAAACATGTTCCGAAACTGAAATATTGCCGTTTAAGACGCTGTTTTCCGAAGGCTCCGTAGTTATATAAAAGATGCTTTTTTGTGCGAATCATATGCTGTTTTCATAACTGCTGTGAGTTTGTAACAGTTACTCATGGCTGTTAGGTCAAGTTTAGCATATTTATAACCGGCGCTGTCTGTGCTTATTCTGAAAATGGAGTAAAACGTCAATATAGAGAAGATATAGAGATAAAAAGAGCTCGTGGTCTAATTTTTTAATATTAAAAATCTTTTCCAAATGCTGCATTAAGTGGGCTCACAAAAATTTACGAAAACTGAGAATAAGGCAGTAGTCTGATAATTTTCATCTAGGTGGAAATATGTCGCCAAATTGGAGATTTTTAATAAAGTATATTAACTTTTAAAATATCCATATATATATTTCTCTTACACAGCGACAAAAAAAGCCTCATTTCAACTCCCCGAATGGCAACGCTAGAAAATCGACCAATGATTGCCGCTAAAAATGTCACATGCCAAATCTAGCTGAGGTGGCTCAACATATAGCGCTTTTAAGAAGGGAAACGGAAATAAACAGAGGGAGCATTCTCACCAAACGTGATCTCTTCCGAAATTCACCCTATCAGCTGCGGCAATCTCAAACTATTAAGTTAGGCAGAAGTGAGTAGTCTTTGTCGATCGATCTCTATTTTAGTATTTTGTCGAAAGCGCTTTTTTTCATGAATTTATATATTACGAATTTATTTGACGATTTTTGATTTATATCACGAATTTATTTGTTTTATTATTGTCATTCATTGAAAAATTAGTCTTAGTCGTGTTGTTACGCTTTAAGATTTTATACTATAGCACATTTCTAATAGGTTTAACGAATTACATGTCATTTATTTGAATTCAAATTTATTTAAATGACTTAGTATTTACTAAAAAGATGTAATTTTTCTTTTTTAAAAAAAGTTTTAATATGGATTTGAATGATTGTTTTGAATTCTTAGAATTTTGTGCATTTGCAATGTACGCAATCTTGATGGTTTGCGAAGCAAACCATTTAAGATTGCGTAGCAGTTTTCGGCGGTTGGCGAGCATTAGCGACCAGGGAGCGCAACCCACTAGTTTAAGTTATTTGTCCGTTCTAAATCCCAGATAATTCTTCACGGCAAGATGTATATAGTTCAAAATTATAGCTTTGCTTTAAGTGCACACGGCATTTAGACTGTGCATTTTTTTTTCTTTGTCCAAAGAGCTTCGAAAAACCATATTTCAGTTAATCAAGAATTGCATTTTACAAGCAAATAAATATTTAAATAGAAATTATTAACGGATGGAATAAGTAATTATTAACGGATCTCACCACTGGATTGTTGTTCATCCACTTCACTAACGTAAAGACCAGAAAAGACTTCTACGCTCCTATCTCTTGCGTGAATTTCTTCTTGTCTCAAAGCAAGAAGGTTGCCATTTTCTTCTAATTGGTCGCTGCTTCTCCTTCTTCTTCGGCGAATGTTGTAACCTCCATCGCAGATGGGTGGCTGTTTGAGATATAAAATATCATGACTGTAACGAAACAGCATCACGTGTTAATGTTCTTTCGTTGCATTCATGGCACTCTATGCAAGTGAGATTGAATGCCAGAATAGCCAATGAAAAAACATTCGAAATGCTGGGAATAATGTTTTCAAATTTTCGCAAATTTTTTTTTCGCATACATTGTTACGTCATAACCTTTATTACATTTGTTAAATTATATATGTTACCGGCAAAGTATGAAATCCGGCATTGTATAGAATGCCTAAAATTAGCCGGCAAAGTATGAAATGATTCATATTTCACACATTTTCTAGGTAAATGAGAAACCGACAAACAAAGTATAAAATACATCTCCGATTCGTCAAAATGTCCTTCAAAAATGACAAATTCAAAGCGTCATCCGATTTTATATTAATTTATTCGTGGATATAATTACAATCATTCGATATTTTTATACTTACTGATGATAGATTAGAAGAAACATCAGTGTTTGGAGTATCGGGCAAATATATACCGGGCAATGGCACTTGAGCTTAAAAATATATCAGTGTAGGGTATACCGGGCAAATGAATCCCTGGCAGTGGCACTTGACCTTAAAAAACATCAGTGTAGGGTATACCGGGCAGTGGCACTGAACCTTAAAAAACATCAGTGTAGGGTGGCAAATGTATACCGGGCAATGGCACTTAACTAAACCTAGTATGACTAGACCTTTGGTAAATGTCCGAAATATGTGCTAGGTCTAGGTCTGGGTCTTGTCCCCAATTGTAGACTTCCATCTACGCATTCCACATTGATAATGCATTTTTCACTGTTTGCTGCAATAAATTTCTGATTGAATATCAACGACTTTCCTTTCTTTCTTTCCGATTCAAAAATCCATATGAGATTTCTTGATTCGTTGAAAAATAAAGCGAACGCGAAAAAAAAGACCCTGAATAATTGTGTCCAACTGGAAACATTAAAAATAGCAATAAAATAATAATAATAATAAAATAATAATAATAATAAAATAATAATAATATAATAATAATAATAAAATAATAATAAAATAATAATAATAATAATAATAAAATAATAAAAATAATAAAATAACAACAACAGAATAACAGAGATGTCGACTGCTTCAGATTCTGCAAAATATTTAAAGAAGCGATAGAAATCTATTAACTAAAATCTGTAGTTTTTCGGTTAATTTTGCAAAAATTTTCAAAGGCTCAACACAACTGTGGTTATAATCATAGTCATTTGGTTGCCCGAGGCCTTTACTCCCCGTGGGGCCTTTTACTTCTCCATTATGTTACACTTAGTCTCGTAGCAGCTTTAATCATGAATAAAAAGATAAAAAGAAGAACAAAAACCAAAAAAAAAACTGAACCAAAAATCGTACATTCAAAGACTACCACTCGAAAATATTTATGTGCTGTTCCGAAAAAGTTGGCAACTCTGGAATAACAATTTTTTAACAATAACGTGTAATAATATCAATAACTTGTTTTAGACTTAATCCGAGTTATTCATGCTTAGGAAACCTTGAAAAACTGTTTGATTGACATAAAAACTTAGAAAATAAATCATCTGAAACTTAAAACACGTTTTAAAAATGCTTTTTAAGTTGTGACCAAACAACTAAAGAAATAACAATAAATAAATGTATTGTGAAAAGAAGAAAATAAAACTTACAACATCTTCACATCCTCCAGCGTTTTTCAGACACATCTTCACGTTGCACTGATAATATACAGAGGAAGTGTATGGAAATTTATGAGCTTGGAAGCCAACACGGGCCGTTGTTTTATTATTTATATATTCAAGCGGCCCCATTATGTCTTCGTCTACTGGACACCTAAAATCAACAAAAATATTTTACTGCCTTTTTCGAGTTATTCATCCGTAGACATGACAGATATTGCTTGTTTACTTTATTATGCTGAAGTTAGAATAACCAGATAAAACATATAATTTCAAATATCAAACCTACTCATATATTAAACATGCAATTCCTAGATCAAGTTAAGTTTTAACAACAATTTGCATAACGGTTGAGAGCAAAAGTTAATAGTAAAGAAACGAAGCATAAGTAGATATGAAATGTACCAATGAAGTATATTTAACCAAGCGAAAATTCGTGATTTTTAAGTATTTTTTCTCACTTTTAAATTAATGCAAGCATCTGCAAAACTTTTGTTAAGCAACTGATATTTAATGAAATATTTAGTTTTTAAAAACTACAGAGTAACAAGAAATGGTTGGTTGTGGTTTTTCTATAACACATCGCAAACTCAATCAGGCAGATATTGAACTTTCTGTAGCCTCTTATTCCACTTGGTCCAGTCCTTAGCTAGATCAAGCCAAGAAAACCGTTCACCCACAGAAAGCCATGAACCAGCACATGATTTTCAAAGAGATCACTCTTCTCCAGTTATGAACAGAAGAGCAAATGGTCTGTAGTAGATTGATGTGAATTACACTTGAAGCACATAGGAAACTCCTTTTGTTTTTGCACGCATAAAAGTGTACGAGTATGTCTACTGTTGAATCTGGTAATGATTGTCTGTAGTTTTCTATCGCCCTCTAGCTCTATGGCAGCCCCAGGAGGTTTTTGTTGGTACCACTCTTGAGTAGGTGGAATCCTCCACGTCCTGTTGTTATTGTACTTTCTTGATCATAAAAGTTATTTAAATACTAAAAATGGGCCTAATAAGAAGATTTTGCTACATCACGCGGAGCTAAGAGCACTCAAGAATGAAGCATGGTAAATTTTCTTATTGTCTTAAAACACAAGAATTGCCACCTAGAGCCCCAATGGCTCAGGGGATAAAGCGCTCGCCTTCCAATGAGGTGAACCGGGTTCGAATCCCACCGATGTCTGGTTGATACGAATCCGCATTCGGCTGTCACCGACCACAGTGCTGACGTGAAATATCCTCAGTGGTGGACGGATCATGGGTCAGAGTCCCTTTGCCGTCAGGCTAACCGTGGGAGGTTTTGTGGTCTTCCTCTCCATGTAACGCAAATGCGGGTTAGTTCCGTCCTCCACGAAGGTAAAATTTCTCCTAATACTTGATCCAGGAGTTCCCTTGTCTTCCAGTTTGGGTTCAAAATTAAAAGGCTACGGAGTTGAACATTGGTAGTTGTAAACTCAAAAATTGGGTCGGCTGTACAGCTACGGTTATATACATAAAAAGAGAATTGCCACCTATTGGAAACGATTTGAATTCAATGGATTTTTCTGTTTTTTATGTCTTGGAGACAAGATTTAATTCTTATCCTTATCAGAAGACGCTAAAACGCAGGTGAAACTTTTCATTCTGTTTCCCTTTGATTGGTGGTTAAAAATTTAGAGAAAAGTGTGTTCAAGTAAGCTTGAGATATTTTTTGAATGTAGAAAAAATGCTTTCAGAATATCAAAATTCAAACAAATTATCAGAGGATCACTTTCACACCGCGTGATTCTGAGTAAACGTGCCATATTTTCTTTGCATTTTGATATTTCGAAGAAACAAAAAATTCAGCATTCAAAACTTCATGATTTACGCTAGGCCTACCTGAATTCACTTTTTCTATACTTTAAGTTTTAAATTACTTAAGTAAAAGAAACTTTGGCATGTAAAGCTTCGCTCGCGGTATAGTGACCTCATCCGAGCATTCTAAAGAGTAACCTTGTTCAGCGAATGGAATAGAAACACCCTTAGGCGAATTGCGGTTAACAGCAGAAAATTTTGTGACACGCTTTAACCCTTTGCACTCCGATGTCGCCTCTGAGGCGCCATCAACAGTAATTACTCTAAAATTGATATTTTTTTATACTTTATTAGTTATTAATCACTGTATCCATGCGTACTCAAATCAAATGTTCTTCAACAATACTGCCGTGCAATTGAAAAATCAAAGTAGGCGACAGAAATTTCAAAATTGAGATTTTTATACATTTGGCATCCTGCTAATATTAAGCTCTCCCCTCTCTATGCATATTACAAATTGTAAACATATTATCTATTTTACATATTACAAATAAATTTTGTCACATCGGGTTTTTAAAATTCTATTTTAGCGTTCACAGCATTAGCAATAGAAGGAAAAAAATTGTCAAGCCACTTTTCTTGGAATAAATCGTGAAGCATGTTGTTTTTTGAATTGCACGATAGAATATTATACATAACTCACACATATGAATGAGTTAAAGCCAGTCGTTAAGCTGGGACTTAGATAAATAATTCATATAGGCATTCGTACATGGCACTCTGTATGTTTGTGTTTAAGTTCATTACTTTAAGAACTTTAAAAAATTACATGAAAATACTGCATAGTGTATTTAACTGATTTGGTGCTAATATTAGTTCAAATATTACTCAGAGAACAAAGGATTAAAGCAAAATGTTATGACTTTAAACATTTGTAAATATGATGTTTTTATTCTCTTTTGAAAGTTAAGTTTTGCTATTTGAATAAGCATTAAAATTTTATTTTATGCGTAGTATGTCTAAGTTATTGTCGTGTAACCAGATTTAAAAATCATGCTTGATACTTCTGTCAAATTTTTTAAAATTATTGTAAGTAAACTAAGCAGTTTATTTGTTTAGAAAGCCTTTGTGTTTTTGCAACGAAGTTATTTTTAGCAAAGTTTGAAAGAAAATGAAAATGAAATTATAAATCGATATTAAAAATGCTAAATGAGAAAATCAACTAAGTACGTAACATTGCCGCCTTTAAGAGTCTCGTAAAAGAAAAAGAAAAATCTAGTTTGATAGTGACCATGTTGACATTTTCCTGTATCACACTGTTGAACAACATGCGTTTAATATTTGCCCCACGACAAAAGCAAATAAATTTGCGGTAACAATTATTTCTATTAAAATACCTAAGCTGATAAAATTGAATTCTGAGTTTTAAGCAACTGAAAAACTCATTCCCCTTATTCATATATCAGTACAAAAACCATTAAGTTTCATGTTATTATTAATTATTTTTATATTCTGTAATATAAAAATAGCTTTTATATAAATACAAAAAAAATATTAGTAAAGCTAAAATACATGCATCTTTTGTTTTCTCAAATAATATGGGAATTAAGTAATTGAAAGAAAATGTTCGTTTATTTTTCAAAATAACTCTGAGGATTTTTTCTCTGAACCAATCGCTTCAAAATAATTATAGCTCAAGAAAAATTCCAAAATCGAAGGAATGTGTCTTATTATTCCTTTCATGAGATAACACAATCGAATCACTTTCACTAAGTTTAATTAAACAATGAGGGAAATGAAAAACGTTCGATTTTTTTTGGTGGCTGCCCTTGAGAAAAAACCCAGTAGCTCTCCATGTCCAATTTTTTACGCTCGTGATTATTGTAATTTTTCTTTTATACTCAATTACTTAAAAAGAATAGTCTATCAGCTTCGCTATTGTTCAGTGTGCTATGAAAAACAGATATTTACCCTTCGTTATTGATGAGGGGTTGTTCACCCCAGTTGAGTCCGTCTCTCACAAGGCAATTGGTAACTTTAATGCCGTACACATCTGCAATAATAAAAAAGATAAGGTCTATTGGTGAACAATACTCTACTTTGACTTTAGCGCAACAATAAATTTGTTAAATAAAAGGTTTTGTATCAAACGTTCAATACCGGAAATAATTCCTGACATAATATATATTCTTAGATTTTCACCCGGAACTTATATTAATTTTTTGAGAAAAATGATAGAGAAAACTTTACTTTTGATGTCGAACTTTCAAATTTTGGGAGTTTTCTTGATTTATTTATAGGAACATTTATAGTGGTAGTAAATTTTATGATTAAAATTTTTTTTATCGACTTAACAAATTAATTTAGAAATCTTTTTTCCACCATTAAATACAACTTCGATAAAACCTATTGACTGCCTTGTGTGGGCATATTTACGGACAAATTTAAACAAATACAGGAATGCCACGGGCATGTAAAAATGCAAAAAATGGAACAAACTCATTTCTTTTTTATTTATCTTCTCTATAATTTTCCAATCGTAACAACTCGTATGGCTTACATTGCAAAGTTTATTCATATTTAAAACAAAAACATCCTTAGTACTTACTTTCATTAGTAAACTTTAAAGAAATGAAAGTCGATAATTTCAATATTTTTTAATTTAATTTGAATATTACTAGTCAACACTTTTTTGCATTTTTAGTCACCTTAGAAGTAACTGCAGAAGTATAAATATTTTCGACATAAAAAAAACTGAAGATTACTTAATTCTATAATTTACCTTGAAAATCAATACTTATGGAAAGACTCAGTAGATCGCCAATTTTGACATTTTCTGCCACAATGGCTTCGTCTGGATCGCCAACAAATATTTTCATGGTACAAGTTGGCATTGGAGCAGTAGCTAAAACTGGCGTTGTACCAATCATACTGTAAAAAGAAGAAAAGGATAACAGTGAGAAGAAAAACTAACTTCATCTCAAAATAACACTGGGTAATTTACATTTAATAGGAAATGTTCATATTTAATATTAAATATGCACAGCAATATTCTTGAAGCATACAATAAATATAATGCTATGAGAAACTCTGATAACAAGTACAAAAGTCGAGTTAAAGCAATCACAACATCAAAACAAAAACTGAGTAAACAATTAAAATTCAGCAGGATAAAAGGTGATAAAAACAGTGAGACACCCGAATAAAATGAGAAATTGGTAAACCTAAGTGGACAAGACAAGTGATTAAATGTCTGGAGCAGGCAGGTTCTGATGCTAGGTGATTATATTTGCCTGTACCTCTTCAAGCGTGGTTTTGATTATTGTTTTGATTTTATTCCTGCAGGCCAATTCTGCGTAACACTGGTGTTGGTTTTTTACCTTCAAACTGATCTCCACGGAGTGTCTGGAAGTGGGAGCAGTCAAATACTAGGTGGTCTATTGTCTGTTCAATTTGGCAATAATTACAGTTAGGAGTTTTGTTAAATAACCTGTGTTGGTGTACCCCAAACACCCCGCGGCCAGTTAAAAATTGATTTAGATAGAAGTCAGCCTGTAGGCTTTTTATCGAAGGGTCCTTGAGAAATGTAAACGTCTGCCGGCCTCTATCAGAACTCTGCCACTCTAATTTCTACTGTTTCATATGAGCTTTTAAAAAGGTTTTGATCTGGGCGGTTGTACTCGGGACCTCAATATTGACCTGACCGATGCTGATGGCCTGTTTGGCTGCATGATCCGCCTCCTCATTGCATCTAGTCCCGCAATGAGCTTTTACCCAACCACTTATTTATTTATACCACTTTGGTATGAATAGTTACCACTATTTTCGGCATTGAGCTGCACAAAAAATATTAAAAATCTGAATTTTTTTTACAACGTGTAAAAGCTATTAAAGTGTAAAAATTTGGGTGATAAACAAAGCTAAGAAAAGATTTGGCGAAAAAGCTTAGTATACTGTCTTAATATATCTCAAATTTCGTTGCCACTAGAAAATACTATTTTGTAAAGCGAAGAAAGTTGGCATCTCTGCGAATGTACAGTTAACACTATCAATTAAATCTTTTGTACTAAAAATTCTGTCTATGGCTATAAAAAAAAAACGGATGTAGAAGTTTTTTTCCAAGACATAACTCAATATTTCCACACTTATGCAAGTTTCATTGCGTACAATACATGTAATATCTGAAAGTCATTTAGTAAAGTAATAAGGATTAAGTTAATATTTATTCATCAACACGAAATCAAATGAAATAAACTAATTTAAAGATGGAAAATATAAAAATAAAACAGATTAATTTATTTGGTTCACATTTTTCTGTCCCACTAAGGGTTTCAACTAAGCCCCCAGCTAAGTTATATACCGAGAAAGAAATGTTTAAAAGAAGTTTCCATTCTCCTCCACAGGAATGCAAAAATATTTTGACTTTCTCCGAGGAAGTCAAAATATTTTTATATTCCAAATTTTTCACAGAATTGCTACAGTTTTTACAGAAACAGAATTACAGTTTTTACACAAATGCTACATTTTTAAACTATGACTGCTTTGTAAATTTGGTTTTGCACACCACCATATGCAAATAATTCATAAGTTCTCATGAAAAGTGACTTCACCACAGTTATCTCGTGGGCAAAATTACCAAACTTTTGAAACTATAGTCTTTCATTGTCTACCACTACATGAAAAAAGCACAGTGTTTGACAGCCTTATNACAGAGCAAGACTCTGTCTTAAAAAAAAAAAAAGGAATTTTTTTAAAAAAAAAAAAAAAAAAACTTAGATTGGTAAGAATATAGAGTAAGCTTTAGATTGGTAAGCTAAAGAGAATAGAAGGGCTGATCACTCGTTTGAAGAAACTCGTATCTTTCACAGCGCCAAACCTCCGATTTTCTCCAATGACGTCACTGTGGCTCGAAGCTTGCACTTTTACTTCAAGAACGGAGCGTTCGGTCTAACTAGCTCTAACTAACATTGGGACATTCCTTTTTGTGACATATTCCAAGACATTTGTTCTTTTATAAAATGATTTTCCTCAGTTTATTGCAGTGAATTTGCAAAAATTTAAAACTATTAATGAAATGCCAGTTTGCGCGATTACAATTTGCAAAAATTCTGATAGAAACACAAAAGGAAAAAATATAATTTTCCACGTGTTCCCTAAAGTAAATGAACAACTATGTAAAGAATGGATTCAACGAATTGCAAACGAAATGACACAGTTAATATAAAACAGCAAAATACGTTTATTCGATTGCTAAGAACTTTTATAAAAATTCACCATTTTAATAAAAACCGCATCGTTACTTTAACAAGAAATGCAGGCAAAAATATTAAAAATGGATAAAGTCAAAGAAAATTAAAGCGTAAATAAAAAGTATAAATAAAATATATAGTATATAGTTAAAATTCTCCTAATTTCATAACATATTTTTTAATGTAGTTATTCTAAATATCTATAAATTATATTATCTTAAATTTAAATATCCATAAGCAATTGTAAAATTTCAAATATCATTATGAACCTAAGTTATTATTTTGTTTCAGTAATTAGCGTTTAAGGTTGATGTTTTCTGAAGTATGAACAAATTGCTATCAAACGGAATATTTTAAAATCAGGATTCTAAATTTAACCCAACTTACAGTTATCAAAGATTATGTCGATAAAAAAAGTGTCGATATATGCTTTTCTTAATAATTAAAGTTAAAACTGAACTTTTTAAAATAAAGTATTTATAGTGTCATTTTCGCCAACTAGTAAAATATTTTTATACATTTAAAATGGTATTTTTTAAATACAATGGCCAAGAAAGTTCTTTTGAACTATGTTTATGAACGGAAATAATGTGTTATTTATGTAAAGTTTGAAATCTAATAACCAGAAAAAGTCTAACTTATTTTTACAGAGAGAAAGATGCAAAGTTATCATAATATCTTCGCTAGCGATCTCCGAAATCTGTGTATACAGTGACGTCATGAGGAGAGAAATCGTAGCTTCAGCTCTAAGAGCGGAATGAACTAGCCCTTCTATTCTCTTTAGCCCTGGGTTAGAAGTCACTAATATTTTTTTAATGGTTCGTTGTTCTCACAAATTTTGAAAAGAGTTTTTTTTTCCTGTTTCAAGGACGACTATTATTTTCGAAACATCAAAAAATGCTGTTTTTTTTCTGACTATTTTCAGAATGTCCCTAGCAATTTACAACAAGGACACACCACCCATCAGTAGATGATTTAGATTTACCTGAAAGAGCTCAATAGGTTGGAGTAAATGATGATGGTTATCACGCCCAGCTACTTGAGTTATGACTGATTACAATGCAGCTACCGGTGATCCATCTGAGAATATAAGTTATACGTATTGCAGGGTCCGAGCTAAGTATTTATGCTTCAAGGGAGTGACCTCAAATATACTAATTAATTGGTGCAGAGGATATTTTAAGTTACGAACTCCGACAGAAAAACTTGATTTTTCTGAATAAACATACCTCTTTTTATACGAATTCGGATTTTCGACCTCCAAGGTGGCCGCAACTTTGGAAATAGGTTCCCCATAGTTTAGCCAGGAGAGCGATCCAAAGTTTAAACCTCATAATTCAAGTTTTATTTTTTGCGTATTTCACCATATCTCGAGAACTTTTTAAGTGATTTTTTAGAAATTTTTTTGCATACAATTATAGAATTCATAATTTGATGCAAAAAATAAATTTTAGGAAATATTTATTATTATTTTATTTAATAATAGTCGAAAAAAATTTCGGATTGTAAAGTATACTGGTTAGTACATAATGTTTTACTGGTTCACAAAACTTGGACACGCAATGGTATAAGGATTGAAAGCGAAGATACAGTTGCATGGGTAAAAAACGTGAAGACAATTCATTTCGTGAATGAAGATATTTCGCTTAAAAATATAACTTATGTGCAAATATTCATCAGTTATGAGGGCAGTTATAAACTATATAGTTTTCTACATCTTTGCACAATTCATAGGGAGAAATTATTAGGACACAATTCTTTTTTTTTTTTCTCTTCCATCTTTTCCATTAAGGAAACAACGCATTATATATATCTTTCTTTTTTTTTTCTCTTTGAACAATACGAATGCCTTGTTTTTCCAATATAAAATTGAAACTATCTCTTAATTTCCTTATATTTTTTTAAACCATTCCTTATCTTTTTTTTTTTTTAAAAGTGCTGGTTCCTAGTGGATTATTATTTGCTGATAAATCACTGTAAGCCCTGTTTCTTCTCTTATTTCTTTTTGAAAACTAACTCTTTTCTTATGAGTCTAAGAATTTTCACTAGTTATTTTGCAGAAAACAAATAAAAGCTGGATGAAGCTGTCGAAAACTCTATAAGTGCCCTTGACTGTTAAGGAGTTTTAATGGTAATTCACAACCAGCAATTCACACCTTTTTTTACTCGTTTAGTAAATTACGCATCATAGGTTTTTAAACAAGGAATATTTTATTTCGTTTCTGATTTATTTTTAAAACTCAGATCTTCTGAATATGTGATCTGTGACTGTCTGATCTTCCGAAAATCTGATCCTATGTTTTTAAAAATTTCCTTCTTCTCTGATTTCCTTTTGAAATTTAGCTCCGTTCTTATGTGTATAAGCATTTTCACTAGTTGTTTTGTAAAGAGCAAACAAAAGCTGAATGAAGCGGTCGAATACTCTATACATAAGTGCCCTTGAGTGTAATGGATTTTTAATCATCAATGTCCACAACTAGCAATTTACACACTTTTCCCCACATTACCCGATTAGTAAATTACGCGTTATAGATTTTTAAACAAGGAATATTCTGCTTCTTTGTCACGAAAATTTTATATTGGGAGAATCTTTTCAAGTAAAGTCGTTAAAAAAGCATATAAAAATGCTAATGACTAAAACCTCTAAAGACAGTTACAAAAGAATGAAAACATCAAATTATGAGGGTTTCTTTGATTCCTTTTCTTTAACTGAGACAAAGGTACAACAGGAGGTAAAGGTCAATATTCAAGGTGATCAACTGGAGTCACAATACCTCCATCTTCTGTAGGCCGTTAATCCGTTATTTTTTTTAGGGTCTTTACAGCTTTTTTCTTATTTAATGGCTTTACAACCGTTATCAGCGTCTACCAATTCCACCTTCCAATATTTTTTTTCCCTTCTACTTATACCGTGATTCACTGTTTTGAGCATCTTGATCTACTGTTATTTTGCTGATTAAGAAATCCTGAGGATATTCATAAAAGTGCAAAGAAGAAAGGCAATTAAAAGGACAATGTTTTAAAAAAAGTGTCAAAATGAAATACAGTGCAAGTTTAAAGATAATGCGCAGTTGATAGCTTTCTGTTTTTGCGTAAACTTTAATTTTTTTAAAGTGCTAGTTTAAATATCTGGTAAAATTGAGTAATTAACTAGCTTAATTAATTACTACAATTTTTTAATTAGTACTTTTATTTCTTCTACTTAATGTTTAAAGATAGTGCGTAGTTGATAGTTATCCGTTTTAGCTAGAACTTTAATTTTTTAAAGTGCTAGCTCAGTTAACTAGCTGAATTGACTAATTAACTGGCTCAATTAAATAAACGGTAACTTTAATTTTTTAAACTTAATCAGAAAATATAAAAATAATAAAGTTTAAAGATAATGCGCAGTTGATAGTTTTTCTGCTTTAGCGCGAACTTTTTTTAAAGTGCAAGGTTAGTCAACTAGTTAAATTGACTAATTAACTGGCATTATTAATTAATTAAATAATCTCAACAATTATTATGTGCCCATACTTCTGAGGAACTGACTATAAACGAAAACATTTTGCTACTAATTTTTTAACTCTAATTAAAGAATTTTGTTAATCATTAAAAAAAAATTAGAAAAATTTTCTTGTTCGCAATCAGTGTCAAGAACTCATGAAAATATCTAAAATCACCAATGCAAGAATATACATAAATTGCTCTTGTTATGTATTTATTTGCTCGAACGGCACTATGTTTGGTAAATAAAGTGAAAAAATACACTCGACACATTCTCTGAAATTTGCTGCTATTTTATTTATTTTTCATTTTAGCAATTTTTGTTATTTTTCAATGTTTTAAAACAAAACCGTAAATTAATAAGCAATAGCGTTTTCATCCATGCTTTTTAAGGATTAACAATTTATGGCGTATTAGTCAGTCTTGCTATAAGAAATGCCATAACATTAAAGTATTTTGAATTCATAACTATGTTACTTCCTTTCCTAGTTATTAATTTCTATTTACTTTCAATCGAAAATTAGGGTTACTATTTCCGAATTTCTTTACTTTATCGGGAGATTTTCTTTTTGTATTTGTTGGTCATAAAATATATTTTTTAATATTTTTTTTATCTTAGTTCAATAAAATTATTTTATACTGATTATAACCCGAACTACACAGAAATAAGTTCCCACTAACATCTTTTAAAATATTTGGTGTTAGCGAAGTTTAAACAATTCCTTCGAACGCATGCTACACGTTTTTTAACATTATACTTTAAATATTTATTTCAGAATATAAAAACAAAATTGTGATGAACTGTCAAGGTTTATAACCTGTTATCAGAGAATTACGAACGTAAAATACGGAAAATAATTTAGCTTATGTAATGCGTTCTTTTGATGTAACTATCTGAAATCAAAGTGACAAACAAAGCATGAAACGTCCTGTTACAAATAGTCAGAAATTTGCCACCACTTTTGTTTTTGTAACTCAACATTGTCTCAGAAATAAGGCCTTCTATAGACAAGCAGAGATACCAACTTCCTAAATACCAACTTCCTAGGGGGAAATGTTTTCGAATAGTAATGTTTTAATGTATGATTCTTAGTTTAAGAAAATCAGATTTAAGGGATTTTTATCCGTCACTAGATAAATATTATTAAAAAGCTCGTAGAAAAAGCCACATCGTTACTGTTAGCTAAGATTGAACCCTTCAAATAATTGGTAAAACTAACCAAAATTCTGTAAATTTTTGTATGTGATTCGAAGCAGTTGGCACCCCAGTATAGGTATGAAAAAACGAAGAGGATACCAATGGTAGTTTACACTTACCTAACATTGAAATTGGATGTAATTGTTTGGTCTTTTATCTGATATCGGCATCTAACATGATATCCACGACCTTGACTGGTGACTAGTCTTCTGTGGGGTTGAATGACAACAGTGTTGAAATACTCAATACCCTCATTCTGTAAAAGATAACAAATACAAGGTGAAAAATATCATCTGGTGCAACATTCATTCATCAACAAAATACAAAAACGTTCATATATGAGGTAAGGATATTAGAATCATTAACCTGTTGCAAAATACGTTTTAAAGAACTCCTTATAATTCTAGCAGCATTAATGAGAAGGATTACAGTGTTGGAGGAACGCCGTACGGATGTTTTGCGCAACCATCAACTTTGTCATGGAAATTTGCAATAGAAATAAGAAATAGATTGCACTAGCAACAATTCAAATCTTTTACAATACATTATTTTCACAGGTTGGGAACTAAAGCTCAAAATTTTAAAAATTGTTTAAGTTTTATAAACTCCTTATTAAGAGCTCAAGAAGAGGAAGACCTTTGATATATTTGCTTAAACTATTTATGTATAGTGGCGGACAAAATTATACTAATTCTAAATTATTGCAGTATTAACCATTAGGAAAAAATATTCCTAGTGGTTATTACTTCAATAATTGATTGAGAACTGAGATGCCGTTGGGTATTTTAAAAGAAAGAGGTAGGGTATTTACCCTTTAACCCTTTAACGGGCCCTTTATTTCTAGTAAAGGTAAATTAAAGTATTTTTGGAATTGAAATTGTTTTAAGAACAGTAATTGATATAAAAAAAAACTCATTTAGTTTATGAAAATGCCATTTTTTTGGTGGTAAATATATTTAACATGACCTATTAGGTACTTACTGACTTTTATTTTTCTTTATTTATTAAATAAATTCCTTAAATGCTACAAACTTCAAAAGGAATTATGTATTTATAACTTTTATGCGTTTTTTTAAAAGGGACAAATGGTTACCAATTTTATTCAAACTCACTTCAAGAAAGCTGAAGTTATTGAAAAATGGAAACATAAGTTAAAAGTGGTAAAATGTGGTGGTATGTATACTTACCACGGCCTTCAAAAGGGTTAACTCAATAGCAATATTTTATTTTAAAGAGACACAACATATATGACTCATAAGAGTATGCGCATACATATTCAAACGTGCAAGGAAAGTATCCGACAAAATTAAGCAGTGGATTTGATATCTACATTTTAGCGTAAAAGTTCTAACACCTTTCTTTTTAATAAAGGCACATTTTGCATCCTTGCATGATGCAGCGTTTTTTTTCTTTTTTTTTTTTTTTCCCGGTCGACTTAATAATAACCAGATTAACCCGGCAGGGATTTCTAGGTCATTGTCAAGTATTCTTTATCTGGTATAATAATTAAATAAGCTATTTAAAGTAAAATCTGTATTTCTTAAAAAAATTATTGAATATACAAAATATTATTTTTCATTGGTCTACAGTTCAGTAATGTTTAAATAGATAGATATTGACAAATTAATATTGCAATATTTCTTTTGCATAATTCTCACATTTCATACTTTGTCTAAAAAGCATTTGTCTTTGAATACAATGCCTTGCTGAATCACATAATGTTTCTCATTTTTGTAATTTTGCCTAAAGAAGCCATAACAGTGTTAGGAATGACGGAATTTACCATATCGCCGTTAAAATTCAGAATTTGAAACATAATAAAATAGTATTTTTCATATGTGCATAACTTCATAACAAATATAATTTCATAAGTTCTAGTTGCGAAAATCAGGTTCAAATTTAAAATATTTGAGAGAGTAGTAAATTTGAAATATGTCCAATAATCTCAACATTTTTACAACAGCAGTAAAGAACAAATAGTAAATTAAAATATCGATGATGTTTGCTTTTAAGCGACAATTCGTCAGTTCGTTGTAGTGGAACTGGGCGTCTGAGGCCTTACTGCACTTTTCCCATTCATCCTGAAAGTAGACTAAGAAACATACATGACGAAAATAAAGTTTGGGGTGCAAAATGGAGTTCGTTTTAAAAGACAATCGTTCGTTCGTTGTAATGGAACTGGGCGTCTGAGGCCTTACTGCCCTTTTCCCATTCATCCTGAAATTAGACTTAGAAATATACATGACAAAAATAAAGTTTGGGGGGCAAAATGGAGTTCGTTTTAAGCGACAACGAAAAGAAATCATGTTATGTATATATATATTTCTTAAAAAAAGTGGTTATACCAATTTGTTTACACCGTACATACATTTTCTTATAACCTTCCACACTTAAAATGTCACAGTGTGCTGACTTCAGATCCAAGCACTTTTGTATTTTACAATTGTTGTACAATTGTAGACAGAACTATTTTGTTTTTGAAAAATAATTTCCAATGACAAAAACTTAAGATATCACTTTTTACTCTTTTTTAAAAGAGAATGGCAGCAAAAGAGTGCTATTATATGGATTTATTTAGTAGAAACAGGATCATTTCGTCTACCATAATGTATAAATATTACTCATATTAATATTTGTATTTAGAATCATTGCTTTTTTAACGCAAAAGGGGTAGGAAACAGACAAAAACTGCTACTTGTTATTAAAAAATACATGCTACTATGTTTTTCCTATAAGCGTTATTGACATAAGGACCACTTATTGTGGCCAATTATTAATATTTTAACCCCTTTTTTGTCGGCGTCGCATGCCTATGCGACGCAGCATTGAAATTGAAATCCTTGCTTTTTCAAGAGATTTCACATCTTAGAATATTAAATTAGAAAGATGAAGCAGTGAGTTTTCAAAAATCTGTGTAAAAATTTTACTATCAGTTTTTAATATTTTGAAGAAGCAGGTCAAGGTATATAAATACTCTATTACTTTTTTGTATAGTTGTTTTGTATATACAGACCACTTTTAGTGACTAGGCAACTAGGCTGGACACTAACAGGTTAACTGTTAGTGTCCAGCGTCATATTTATAGGACAGTTTCCTTTTTCAAAGACATATATTGTGGTAGGATAATTGTTTCAATTTTGCCTTTCATCTAGAAGAATTGAAAGTTTTCCTTCCACTATAATTTATTAGTGATTTAAGTTCCTATCTCTATATCTAGAACTATAAGGTGGAGGGACATTTCGAAATGAAATGGAAACAAATAGTTGATCTTAGCCATTTAGTTGAATAACATATTATACCACTTTTTTCAAAAAGCCACTTTTTGCACCCCTTCAGAATAAAAAGTCAGGATAAAAACGGGTTAATAGGTTCAATTCGTGTTAATTTTTACGATCATAAAATCAAACGAATGTATTGTTTCTCGTTCGAAAATTAAATTGTTTAAAAATACGAAGGGAAAAAAATATACCTTACAACACAAAATTGTATTGGCCGTAAAAAATAAAATGCAAAAAAATAATATATGCTTCCTAAATTTTATTTGTGGATTATAATGATCTTTAGAATCTTAAACGAATCGTCTAACTGAGTGCAAAAAGTTTTTAATTCGTTTAAAAAGTTTTCGAGATATGTCGAAATACACAAAAAGTAAAATTATCATTAAGAGATCCAAACTTTGAACCGCTCTCGTGACTAACTATTTGGACCATATTTCCCAGATTGCAGGTATCTCCTACATTTTTGGGATCAGAAATCCAAATCCGCCGTTGTTCAGAGAAAGTACGCTTTTGTGCCTTATTTATCGTAACTTAAAATATCGTCGATTAAGAAGCCGATTTGAGGTCAGGTCCTCAAAAAATTAAGATTGAACCTTAGTATGTAAAAATCAGATAATTAGATAAAAAGTCATTTATGTACTGTTTATTATTTTGCACACAGTACAACTTTTAGAGTACTATCATGACTGCAAAGTAAAAGGTTTTGCTTACCGAATCAGCACTCATAGTATTGCAGGATCTGAGAGGTAATGTATACGTGATCTGTGGACCAGCATTATTATACTCTGTCATGCAGGTTGAGTTTTTGGATAAACCTTTCGGATATATCATCCCGTTGAAGTTGGAAGATGTTGTTATAGTCACTTGAATTGTGTTACTGTTACAGGCTATGTTCACATCTGAAACTAGATTCGATGCTGAAAAAGATGAAAAGTATTTTGATTAATTAACTAAAACTGTAACTCATGGACAATTTCATAAAGGTCAACACTGCGGAATTTGTGTGATTTTTTTTAGATCAACTTGTGCTTAATCGCCCTTATTAAGGATTTTTTTTTTGAAAAATAAATAATAAAATCTGGTCGTATATTTATTTAACTATTATATTTACCTCAAAGAAACAGAAATATGCTTGTTTGGACATTCACTGTTATTAGTAAAATAAAGCATCTAATTCAGAATTGCAATTATTGAACAGCGATTTCTACAAAATTTAATTGTTGGACATCAAAATAAAATATCAACTTAATTTAGACAACAATGAATGAATTCTAATAACAATGAATAATGCATCTAATTCAGAATTGTAATTATTGAACTGAGATTTTTACAAAATTTAATTGTTAGATATCAAAATAAAATATCAATCTTAATTTAGACAACAATGAATGAATTCTAATAGCAATGAATAATGCATCTAATTCAGAATTGTAATTATTGAACTGAGAGTTTTACAAAATTTAATTGTTAGATATCAAAATAAAATATCAACTTAATTTAATCGACAATGAATGGTTATTACTTAGTTGGTGATGCCAACTGTTCCGCTTTTAGCAAAAAATTTTATAAAATGATAAAAAAATTAAACACGAAGTTAGTTAATTTTGAATTTTAAAAGAGTTTTAATTTTAATTGCAGAATTTTAGTTAATTCTGAAAAAAATTAAAAGCCTTACATCGAAATAATTGAAACAAAATGGCATTGTCCGTTAAGTCTACCAATTCACTTTGGCTAAAAGTGGTGAAATTGTCATTTCTGTAATTAATGGAACCAAGCGGTTTTGATCGGGAGAAATCGGCGAAAACAGAATTCCCCCTGATTTTTAGAAATTCTAATAGCGGTAGCGAAAACGGAAACATTGATTGAATATTTTCTTCATTTGTTACCACTATGCAGGGCTGCTTATTAAAACGCCTTTTGCAAAATATTTTATAGAGTGGTAGACAGTTAGGATCTAAAGCTTTCAGATCTTTTGGCAACATTTTAACATTCTCACCACGAGAGATACGTTTAAAAACTTTGATCCATTAGAACTCAGAATTTTAAAATGGTATTTACTATCACGGTTGAATAATTTTAAGATCAGTTATAGAATCTTGCTAAACTAGGCGTTCTTTGATTAGATATTATTATGACCTCCTATTGCTGACCAATGCTTTTAAGGTGGAAATAGCAGAAAATCACATACAGTGAGCAAAAAAAAAAAAAAAAAAANGCGGACCACCCTGAATAACTTTTGTTATTTAAGAAACATTTGATAGGTAATTAAGTTCGTTCCATGAATTTCTAAGATTACACTAATGTGTTTTATAAACTGTAGCAGAATTTAAGGCTCATTGAGTCTTCAGCTTCTTGGTATGTGATTAGTCCTCAATCCCATGGCTATCGGGATCAATGGACTTAACGCCATGCTATAATTTTTTACAGGGTACATTGCGAGGACCACTCTAAATAATTTATTGATCTAATGATCGGACTTTCACGTTCTAGGACTCAATCTTAATGGCCGGAGAGGATGACCTCAAATACGCTAATTAATAAGTGGCAGACGATCTTTTAGATTACAAAACCAGACACAAAAACGTAATTTCTCTGAATAAATATATCTTTTTTTCGACAGATTCAGATTTCTGACTCTCAAAATAGCCGCAATCTGGGAAATATGGTCCCAATAGTTTGGTCAGGAGAGCGGGCTAAAGTTTGGACTCCTCAATGATAATTATAAATGAGTTTGACCACCACTACATATAAATAATTACAATAAATACATAAAAGCATAATAATACTGCAAGCGAATTTCAACGGGATCAAAATATAAATATATTTTTGAGTCAGATTGTTTTTCGTTTATTGTTTTACAACCTCTCTGAAAATCCATTCTCGGAAAGAGTGAAAGTTGGCAGGTATGCCGGATTGATTGAAATTCGGTAAATAGCGTGTGTGTTAGATAGTTTTATGTTTTCCAAAATTACACTTAAATTGAAAAAATTTTTCATTAATACCAATAGGATTTAATGTAACTTAGCATAATGAGTAAATCAATCTAGTAAGTATAAGATAGACAATTTATCATCGTTCTAATTATTTTTTTGTTAAAGAATTAAAATTATACTAATGCAGCTGGTGTTGATAGTGTTTGAATCAGTTAGCCGGAAGTAATCAAACACCAGACTAATAAAAATGAATAAAATTACTAAAATAAATTATGATGTGAAATGCTGAATGTTTCTCATTTCAATACAAGAAACTCATTTGCATATTTATTGTCATGTTAGGTTCGCTGCCCCCATTAAAATAGGCAATATTTTCTTCCGCTCGGGGTGAAACTAGTTTTAAAACAACTGTATTCTGTTTAAAATAATAAAAACACAAGACTTTTCTACTCAAATATATTACAATAGCTGCATACTATATTCTAAGAATGACGAACTATAAACTTTTCGTATCGCCATAAACTAACGCTTTAGAAAACAATTTCGAAAACAATGACGCCATTTTTATTTCTTATTCTTTCTTAGCGTGACAAAGAATGTATCAATTAGGCTGTCTTTTAGATAGATCTGATATTCTGTTGCGTAACTTTTTCGAACTCAAATTAATAAATGAGTTGTGAGACATTAATTGGATAGAGTTATTTTAATGTCATTGTCAGGATGCTATTTCTATTTCCGAGAATTTTTCTTCAGATCGTTTTTTATTAGTGACCGTGAATACTTATCTGTTGAGAGTTTTAGATGCCAACGTGTAGGAATGTTGAGAAAAATTATTTCAGCGGTAACAACAATCCTGTTTTAGTTGTGGAATTGTTTAATTGTGAATTTTTTTAATTTTTGTTATTTTTAAGCGTAATTTTTTACTTTTGTCTATCACGATAAATCAATAATTTAGACATTTGTACACTAGCCCTTTGAGACTAGATGTAAATTGGAAGTTCCTGTTTTTCTTGTGCAAATTGCTCAAAATGTAAAAAATGTTAGGAAATTTATTTTGTTATAAACATAAATCTAAGAAACTAAAGATAATCTATGCCCACTAGAATACAAAATTTAATTAAAGATCCAATTATAGGTTTATGAAGCAGCTCGGAAGTTTTTAATGTGAACAAAAAAAATTATAAAAGAACACAGAAAAAAAGAATACATTTTTCTACCAATTTATATATGAAATTTAAATTGTACTCAAAACTTGTAAAATATCCTTTATCTTGCTCACTACATCACAAGTAATGCCGTACTAACCATTCAACATCACATCTAAAATGTCTTCATTTCTATATAGTCATTTAATTATTTCTCTCTGTTCATCAATTGCTACTCTTCATCTGTTGTTTTGTGTCTGCTAACTTATCAATTTCATCTCTATCAATTTTAGGCAAAGTGCCCTTTTATTCAATATTTTTCATCCAAATTTGAGTTCCTGTTACCATATTGATCCACCACAAAGTCCAATATTTCAAGATGAATGGGAAAAGAGCCCACCTAAGACCCCAGACTCCCAGTTCGAACTTTATGACTAAGACTAATAATACTTAACATAATTTGACAAATCATTTCTTGGAATAAGTTTTTTGAGAATAATATATGTTCATAAAATCAAATCAAATTGATGACCGATTTGATGCATTTGAAATAGTCCAATTTTTCTATTATGAAAATCAAGATTTTCTTGTTGTTATTGACATACAAATAATAAAAGGCTTTGTTTACTTGCAAAATATTTATTTATTTTAAATATCAAAATATTATGAATAACGAAGCCTTCTATATTTATTTATTACTCTTTCTTTGTGTTTTTTACAGTCACTTTTTTTATTTTATTTTGATTATTATTTGAAATAAAAATCTTACTGAAAATGAACTCTTCAAACTGAAAGTGGTGAATCTTTATTAAAAAACAATCCTATGAAAATTGTAAAACATTTTTAAGAAATAATTTATAGCACTATTAGTAAATGATCTCTTGAACGGAAAACATTAAACAAAATTGTTCATGAATTAGAAAATTTATTACTTTAAATTTTATCCTCATAGAATTGGAAACTGAATTTGCGAGACCAAAATATACATTAAAAAAAATCTGGTATCTTTCTTTTGAATGCTTCTTAATTTAGACGTAACAATCTGTCTATTGTAACGAAGTAAAAAAAAAACTATTTTAGAGATTGAAGGATTGGGTGCGCAAAGTGATCAGTAAATCATAAAAAAATAGAAATTCGAATTTTCCATATTGTTAATCAAGAATAGGAAGTTAAATTTATGAATTTAAATCTATGTTGTGAAATCAAATCTATGTGCTAAATATAAGGAAACAAAATTGCTATCTTTCACTGAAATGCTTTTTAATTTAGATTTAACAATCTGTCTATTGTAAAGAAACGTAAAATGATTGTAGCGATTGAGGGGTTGGGTGAGCGAAGTGAGCAGTAAGTCATAAAAAAACTGGATATTCGCATTTTCCATATTGATAATATCCTTAATCAAGAATCGGAAGTTAAATTTATGAATTTAAATCCATGTTGTGAAATCAAATCTATGCGCTAGATATAAGGGGAAAAAATTGATATCTTTCACTGGAATGCTTTTTAATTTAGATTTAACAATCTGTCTATTGTAAAGAAACGAAAAATGATTGTAGCGATTGAGGGGTTGGGTGGGCGAAGTGAGCAGTTAATCATAGAAAAAAAATTGGATATTCGAATTTTCCATACTGTTAATATCCTTAATCAAGAATCAGAAGTTAAATTTATGTATTTAAATCTTGTTGTGAAATCAAATCTATGTGCTGGATATAAGGGAAAAAAATTGGTATCTTTCACTGGAATGCTTTTTAATTTAGACTTAACAATCTGTCTATTGTAAAGAAACGAAAAATGATTGTAGCGATTGAGGGGTTGGGTGGGCGAAGTGAGCAGTAAATCATAAAAAAAACTGCATATTCGCATTTTTCATGTTGTCAATAACCTTAAAGAATAGCCTTTTTAACTATTTGTCTTTCCATCAAAAACATAAAATGCATATTTCCACTTACATGATGAAAGGATTTTGACCCTGTGAAACTCATAACTAACGATTTATTGCTCTGAAAATAACTTTTCTTCGCATTGATTTCAGATAATCTTATGCATTGCATTAAAAAAACACAGAAACTGCACAAAAGAAGTAATATAAAAGAAAGGCATCGTCATATATCCCTGACTTAAGACATAAAATTTTTATAGCCTTGCCCATCAAGACTAGATTTCCCGGAAAATGTCATATATTACACCATAGTTATCATGTTAGTTGAAATCCCATTACTGGGTGATGGATGACCATTGAATTTGGACGTCAAATTGTTGGTGGCGTTGAGTTACGTCAACGATCTTTAAATTGAGTTGCAGTAGATTTTGCGGATTAATGGTCAGTAGAGGGTCATTATCACTGCAAAGTCAATGGCCGGAAAGAAAACTTAATCCAATTCCGTATTGCAAAATAGTTCCTGCTTTATGAAGCAGAAGTAAGAGTTAGAGATATCTATGAACTACGTAAACCTGTAAGGTAATTTTACTGTGATGTACTTAGATAAAGCGAATAGAAATTTTAAAAAAGTAGGTTTAATATACTGTTGCATATGTTTACATAGCTGCTAACGAATAATGGCGGCATTTATGAAATTAATGCAACGTTGCTTCAAATTATATCGAGGAAACTTTTTCTTAGTTATAGTAACATTTCAGTTTTCAATATACATGTTTATGTTGATGTATACACCTTTAAAAAAAGCGGCTTAATCTAATCTAATTACTTCATATCAAAAATTTGAAGTGTCATATGAAATGCAACTATTTTGCATTAATCTCGTGGACACTGTTTTAAAGAGTTAACGTTACTATTCTTAATCTACAAGTTTTGCTAGTTAATTCGTTCCAATCAATTAAAACTTAAGCGGAATAGTGGACTCCCCTGCCAACTTATTCATTTTTTAAAAATTTCTTTTTCCTAGTACTATGGAAATGCCATATCAAAAGAGATTATGAGCTAACGTTTCATTAAAATTTAGTTAACACATAAACACACTTTCAGAGAGCAAACCCAACTATACATATATTTCAAATATTTAAATTGTAGTGACAATCAAAATGATTTTAAATCACATTTATTAAACTAAGAATGAGGTGTAAATGTATAAATTTCGTTACAACATTAAATATTAAAATAAAAAATCCGGAAGAGTTGGCATGTATGCAAGAGCAGATAAAAGATCTAAATACTCAACTACATAATAAACTATTGTGAATTCATTTGATTTTAATGGAAGCTACCAACACCTTGCTAACATTTTCTTAAAATTTTTTAATGACATGAAAAAGGAAGCAATTGTGCATATGCTTCCTGGTCATGATAAAGTAGTTAGTAGTGTGTAAGAATTTTATTGAAATTCATTGTAAATATCTTCTTCATGTACTTCTGGGCATGTCTCACGGCGATGAAAAGACACTTTTTTCTTCTTCATCCAACGATTAAGAACAGAAAGGGAAAACAACATGAACGAAATGCTCAAGGCGAAAAAAATATGTCTCGGCGTCTAGCTGTCGTTTTCAAATAGCTTCACGATCCAAGGAGTTTTATTTTTGTTTGTTTTTTTATCTTAGCTTAATGTTTTATTATTTTTATTGCCATTTAATCTTTGTTTGGAAAACAAACCTATTATGCTAAAGTTTAAATTACACGATAACAATTGTTTTTCTCTCAGTACGTTACTTGAATTTATATTAAATTGGCTTTCAATTTCATTTAAAACAAACAAAAATTACGTAACATTACTAATGTCAATTTCTGTAGCATTAGTAAGTCTATATAAATTTATTAAATTCCTTTTTATGTAATGGCTAAACCTTTTATGAGAAAAACACAACATTTTGCTTAAATATCAAAGTTAATAATAAATTTAAAATTATAATGCTAATGAATATTATATACATTTCATAAATTACAGCTTTAATAATAATTTTATACTTCATAATAATTTGAACTTTTAATAATTTGATAATTAACTTCTGTAGCTTGGGCTCTTGCACTGAACATAAAACACAATATTTGAAACTTTCTGTCTTACTGAAAGAACAATCGGATTTTGAACACTAGAACACATTATTTACTCAAATTTGTAATGCCAAAACCTCAAGTTGAAATCATGGCACATTCATATGGTTAAATTTTTAAAAAAAAGTATCAATGTTTGATGGACTCTTTTCTTATTGAGTTAATTTTAATATAGTGAGGTGAGAAAGACACCATTTCAATTATTATATTTGTATTAAAAAATTATTTACCATTTTAGACCACATTATGTTTATGAAAGTTACACATTTAGTAGATAGGTACTTTAACATCGCATTAGAGCTGCCCAATAGGCTATCGGGGACAATTCGGGAATCATGCCTGATGATCTGAAGTCATAGCATCACAATTTTGATCCTCAGCAAAGGGAATAGCTCCTAAAATGTTTGTAGTGACCTTAGCGCGAAGTCGACACTTTACGATAGAATAGTTTAACAAGAACCGATACCACACAAGGACCGATCAAAGTGCACACCCTCCCGCTCACTGACCGTAGTCAGTGATGCTTGACTTTGGTTAGCTACTGGGAACTGGTTCTTAACGATCAATTCACGACGAGACTACACATTTAATATCCAAGCATAAACGTCTATACACATTATGCGCTGAATACGCTTGTGTCAATCCTTTTAAACAAATGCTAATTTTGTTACCATTTCTTATAACATAAAAACATTACGTTGCCATGCAAAAATTAGAACTAGATCTTAAAACTCTGTTAGCAAAACTATACAGAATTATTCTTTCAAATATGAAACAATTAAAACGTATAAGCTCTGATTTTTGTACTACTACATGTCTCAGCAGTAAAGAAGCTTTTTTGAAGTAAAGGACGGTAGAAATCACTTAAATCTCGGTGCCCTGCCGCGAAGCGTCATTAACCGATTCGTCGGTAGTAATAATCGATGATGAGGTGTAGTGAGGAGGAATGGAGATAGGAGGAAGAGGGGGTGCTCTGCTCCAAAAAAATCGAGAGGGGGTTCGTGTGACATGGACAGGCATGAAATGTCGAGTGGCATGGGGTATAATTAACTGACAATATAATCATAATCAATATAAAAGAAAATAATCATGAAGATTATGATGATCGAAAATATTAAGGAAGGTCGGGTTAAATATAAGATATATACGTACATATTTACAACGCACGATAATCAACGCAAATTGAATAAAAAATACGAAAAATAAAATCGATATATACAATAGGGGAATAATCAATGAGAGAAAATTATGCAATGAGCTCTGTTACAGTGGTGACCCTGGTGTCCCCTTTGGAGGAAAGATTACTAACTAACTGATCAAAATGTTACAGAGCTCCTATCCAATTCAGGATATCTGCTCTCTCATCTTAGTTGAATTGAAATTGACTAAAAATTACTAAACTTTCCAAATATTAAATAATATTTCTTTTTCTTTTATATTTAACGTGGTGGCAAAATTTTTACATTCATGCTTGACTCCTGTTTAAACAATTTTGATATAATATCATACCTGCCAACTTTTAATCCCTTCCTTTATGATTTTTCCCAGTGGTAGTAAAATGGAATTAGAATTTCAATTGTATGCAAAAAAACATGTTATATTTGAAAAAACATCAGCTAGCAACCATGATAGTAACGCATATTTATATATATGCTTATTTTTTCTAAGAATAGTGGTGATCAAAATCATTTAAAAATTAAGATTCTAAAAGAAAATATAGCATATATTTACTACCACTTTAAATATAAAGATAAAATTTTGCGCCAAATGCGTAAAAGTTGGCAGGTATGTAATATACTTCTAACATCTATCATATTTTAAACATACATAAAGAGGACCAGCTAGTTAACTTATTGTGTTTTCAAATGACGAACGGGGAATTACGTAGTTGTCTGCAATTACCATTCAATCGACCAAAACTCCACCACTGGGAATATTCTTTTTTGAAGCTTGTTAAAGTTAGCAGGTATGGAGTAAAATGTGATTTATTAAGTTTAATCATTACATCAAATATAGAAATAAAATCATTTGGAAGAGTTGGCTGGTACGCTGTAAAATGTCATGTTTTTTAAATTCCATAGTTGAAATCTAAGTTATTATGCAGTTGTGTTCCAAGATACTATAATACATTATTTCACATCGCCTCTTTAAACTCTACTGCCAAAGTGTTGCTCTATCATTATACGGTAAATAAATATTACTTCTTGATGATTAAGTATTTCTCAAAAATCACACCAACTATAATGTGTTTCTAACTAAAAAGAAACTATTTATTATTTTATCAAAAAACATTGTGCAAAATTAATTGTATTTATTTAAAAGAAACTGCATGATACTTTTGGTAAAAATAACATATTAATAGAACGTATATAAACGGAGAATTACAGAATCTGGCAAAGGTGAAAGGTGGACGTTTTGAATTACTTAATTCCTATCGTCTTCGTGCTAAGCCTAACTTGTATCACAACAATAAAAGGTAAGATTCTGTGACCTTTGGGTCTGAAAAAATAAAACCTAACCCCTCATTACAAAATGTGACTTACAATGCCCATAAGGTCATCTTCATGCAGTTAGTGTGAAAGTAAATTATTTCAAATTGAGAGCTATTATACACCAGCTAAAAATAATACTGTTTCAAGGGTGTGGTAACAAAATAATAAAATTCTTCCAGGAAGAGGTCATCGGACGTGGTAAAAAGAAATTTATTGTTTTGATATTGCGAAATAAAAATTGTTAAATTCTGAGCAGTTGAAGAAAGTTTTTTAAGCGAAGGAACTCCAATCATAAATATAGTGTTGTGCATGAAAATTTAATTGTTAAAGTCAGATAAATGATAAAGAAACTGTAATCATTACATCAACATATATCTTTATAGAATAGGCCTGCTCCTATTAATAAATGATTTCTTCTAATAAAAAAGGCGATTTTTTGTATTTGGGTTTCATCGAATGCTTATTATTCTAATTTAAGAGAATAAATATTGTATAAAATAATATCTTCAAGCAGATTTTTTCTGATATTCTGGAATAATATTATTACATTATTCTTAAGCAGTATCAGGGGTTGAAGTTCTGGTTTGATAAATCAGGTAAGCGGTTTTAAAATAATAAATAGTAACCAATATTTAAGTCAATGTCAGGAAATGTTGGCTTAAAAATAAAAAAATTTTTTTGTTTTAATAGCTGTTATTTTAAGTTAATGCAAGCGTTTATGTCAAAAATTTGCTGACATAGACCTCTTACCTTAATTATAGCTTAAGTTAAATTTTAACTTTTGTTTTGAAATTTTACATTTGATAAAATATTTTAATATTTGGCAAAACTTAGAGCCAAATACTTTTTCATAATTTAATTCAGACAGCTATAGGGAAGATCTGCTACAGCATATTCCGAACAGAAATATTGAACTCTTTTCTAGAACAGTACGTTTTGATAGAAATTTTTTAGTGAAGCGGCATACTTTAGCTCTTTGTTGTTGAATGAAAAGTGGTTGCTGAACGTTTTAAAAGCAATTCGTTTTAAATTTCTAGTGGTTTGTAACATTTGTAGAATTAGTGTTGCCAGTCTGGATACTGGAAAGTGTTAAATCTGTCGATATTACGGGTCTTTAAATGTCACTGCAAGGTTTTCAGAGCACTTTGGAAATTACATTTTTAATCTTAAACCTTGTTAGGGCTAAAATAAAGGAAACTCGAGCAAATTAAATTTTTATTCTGAATATAGCTCAAAAACTTTTTAGAAATCATTCAGAAAATTAGAAATTTTTGTAATACCTCTGATTATAATTTTACTATGGAAATGACATTTTAATGTTAAGCTTGCGTTCTATATTCAATTATAATTCATTATTTATTTCAAAAATCTTGATAAAATATTCAGAAAATTTAAATTTGTTGAATATCTATTTCCTAAATAATGAACTTGCTACTGATACATAATAGTTACACTGAATATAATTGTGGAACATAAACTGCAAGAAAAAAAAAGCTTTTTAAAAAAAATTGAAATAGATATAACTAAATGAAAACATTTCATTGTCTTCAAAAATATGCAGGTGGAAACAAAGGTCCACATGTTTCAAGTGCTCGAAAATAGGATCCAATTCTCAAGACTTGGCAAGTTTTGGGAATAGGCGCCTATTTCTGAGCCTATTTTAGATTAAGATTACAATTTTGGACTTAAACTTAGTTATGCACCCTTCTAACTTTAAAACTATTGAATCTATCGACACGGTTTTTATTCCTTATCGATTTTGTTTAAAAAAAATTACACGGTAAACAAATATTTCATTTTTTATTTCTACGAATCTGTAAATATGTGCATAATTTTGTGAGCATTTTTCTGTTGAGGCTAAATATCTTGGGTGGACCCAGTATTAAGCAGTTTAATAAGAAAAATTGCAAGGAAGTCGAATAACTCTAACGTAATTTCGAGAGAAAATAATGCCTTATGTATTTTTTTTTGTTTTTTTTTTTTTTGTGGAAGACTCGGTTTGGCGACATTTTTTGCCGACTTGTCAATACTTGGCAACCATTTTACCAACAAAACGATGATTCAGAGAAGTTCGAGTATCGAAGAGATACGGAGTTATACGAAAATTGTCTAGAATCATGTAGAAAGTTGCGGGTCTCCAAGTCTATAGAAATAGGCGTGTGCCTGAACAGCATTGTCAGACGCGTAATTAGGCAAAAGCCAAAAATTACTCTTTTTATTCACATAGCATCATAAACACAAATTCTTCAAATTTATGTGCGATGCAAGAGGGTAAAATGTTTTCCGATTTAAGATATATTTTATATTATTTTTACTGGACTTACAAGGAAATATGGAAATATTTCCACTCTACTAGTACAGAGCTTTTTGATGTTCATTATTCATCTTATATATTCGAATTAGAATGAAAATCAAACGAAATCTATTCAAATATTTATATCCATATTTTGCTACTACTCTTTAGTTTGCATCTAATTGTGACCGGCATCTTTATTCAAGTAATGTTTTCACAGTTTGTTTCTCATTTTCTTAAAATAATAAAAATTTTATTATATCTAAAATAATAAAAAATTTATTATATTTTGCTACCGCTAAAAGATTTAAAAATATTTTATAAAATAATCTTAAACCATTGTATACATTATACAATTGATTATGACAGATCGCATATCATCGAAAACTGACAACTGCTGGTTACACCATTAGTTGGTGTATTAAGGAAATAAAGACGCTTTAGTCCATTCTCTTTAAAATTCTTTCTTCTTACTAGAAAATATCATTTTCGGCGAACTACTCTGACCCAATTGAAACTCGACCGAATGAAAAAATTTTTAGAAAATATTTTTTATGTTGGTAGATAATCAAAAACAAAAATTTTGGTAAATTTTGTCAACAGTTTAAAAAACTAACCACGACAAAACTTTCGAAATGTTCACATGAATTAACACGTTCACGCCCGGTGTTGCGCCTGAGAGCGGGAGGGAAAAGAGTAAATACTGGTAGAAGAACTATTTCAATATTAGATAATATTCGTGAGGAGTTAATCTATTCTCAATAATAGCAATTCAATGTAAGGAAATAAATCACGGCGAAGAAACAATTCAATATAAAAATTGCATCCGTTAAAAACAATTGGTAGTTATGGATTTTTATTATTCCCGGAAAAAAACTAAAAAATGATATTTATTTGTTACCAGTTTTTACTCCGGGGCGCCACCCGATGAGACAATCTAGCGTGACCCACCGGTGGGTCACCCCGGCGTGAACGTATTAAAATAATAAAAATTTTATTATACCTAAAATATTATATCGAAAATAATAAAAAATTTATTATATTTTGCTACCGCTAAAAGATTTAAATATATTTTTTTAAATATTCTTAAACCAATAGTGTATACTATTCAAGCGGAAGTAGCAGAGCGTGTTTCATAAAGAACTGACTACTGCTGGTTACAGCATTAGTTGGTTTATTAAGCTTATAAAGAACCTCTTAAAAACAGTATAGTCCCTTCTCTATAAAATTCTTTCTTCTGTATTTACAACACTGTACGAATGTATACTACCTGTTTGTAAAAACTAAATCGATCATTTTAAAATTAGTGCTATAGTAGAGAATTTAGAGCAATAAATTAATTTAAAAAGATGATAACCTTTTTTATTCAATGATTGCGGTGATCCAGTTTATAGTAAAACAAGGATAATAACACCAAGAAACTTGATGCATTTATGTAAGTATTTGATCTTATCTTCATAAATTCGGGTAAGGGGATTTGTAACTTAAAATCAGCACTGTTTTGAAAGCTGCTGATTTTTTTTCATAACATTTTTAGCTTACTTTTTTTCACTGAATATAAGGGTTTATAAAGAACGTCTATAAGTTCATATACATACACATTAACGAATCTGCCCTTTGAGAATAATGCTTAAAAAACACATAAATGTGTGTTGTGGTTTTTTTTACTCATATTCATTTTATTCTGCCTTTTTTTACATCACACTGATATTTTTTGCAAACAAAAGTTTTTTTAGACATTAAGTAACACAACATAACAAAGAACAAGAGATTTAGGCAACACAATTTTAGTAAAAACATATACAGTGCGCAAAATAAAAATCGACCACCCTGACTAACTTTTGATCTAATGATCGGATCTTAACGTTATTGCCCTCAAACTTAATGGTTTGATGGTGTGACCTCAAATGCGTTAATTAATTAATGCAGGGGATGTTTTTAATTGCAGAATCAGACTTAAAAACGTACTTTCTCGGAATAAACATACTTTTTTTTGACGTATTCGGATTTCTGACAAATAGATTATAGGGGATAGCAGCAATCTGGGAAATATGGTCCCAATAATTTGATCGATTAGAGCGATTCAGAGTTAGGTCCCCATAATTCTAATTTTATTTATTGCGTATTTTGCCACATCGTGAATTTTTTAAGGTGAATTGAAAAATTTTTGCACACAATTATAGAATTCTTTCATCTAAAGATAATTCCATGCAAAAGATACATTTTAATATCTTTTTATTATTTTCAGTCAAAAAATTTGATATTAAAATTTGATATTTGAAAAATTATAGTCGAAAAGTTTGAATTGTAAGGTATACAATTGTTTTCATCATTTTTTACGTGGTAAAATGTAAAATTAATTTGAGCGAAATAAGTTGAATAGTTCCTGAGAAATCGAAAGTTAATGAAGTCGCATGTTTAAAATTAATTTGAGCGAAATAAGTTGAATAGTTCCTGAGAAATCGAGAGTTAATGAAGTCGCATGTTTAAAACTCGACTTTTCAGGAACTATTAGACTGATTTCACTCAAATTTTGTATTTTGCCATGTAAAATTTCATTCTTTAAAATGATGCAAAAAATTCTATCCTTACTATTTAAACTTTTTTTTAACTATCATTAAATAAAAAATGATAACTATTTACTAAAAATAATTTTTAGCATGGAATTATCTTTGGATAAACGAATTTTATAATTGCCTCTAATGCGAATTTTATAATTGCCTCTATGCAAAATTTTATCAATTCGCTTAAAGTAAAATTAAGATTAAGGGATCCAAAACTTTGGATCACTCTACTGACCAAACAATAGGGATCCTATTTCTCAGATTACAGCTACACCCCTATATTTTGAAGGTCAGAAATCCAAATCCGTTGGAAAAAAGGTATGTTTATTCAGAGAAAGTACATTGTTAATTAGCAACTCTCAACAAAGTTAATTAGCAACCCTCAAACCGTAAAGATTGAGTCCAAGAACGTGATAATCCGATCATTCAGAGTGGTCAGCTTTTTTAACGCACAGTTCATGTGTCTAAATCTTTCGAGAAATGGATGACAGGACAGAACTGTTAAAATGCATAAAAAATATTTTGCTACTTTGCGTGCTCCTTTGTAAAAGACATAAGAGAAAGATAGATGTAAATGGTTTTAAGAAGATAAATATAAGCGGAACACTTATTTGCCGAAATTAACACTTATGAAAGTATAAAATGAAAGGATCTTAGTATTAACCTTTTCGGGACGGGGGAGTCACAAATGTATTTGTACGGAATCAGATTAGAACAAAAATAAAAAGTGGTAGCTTGAGGTTGAACGTAGCTACTTTGACAGACTTATTTTTGCTTTCACTTAAAATGCAACGCATCCAATACCTGTGTGTTAAAAGTGTAATTATACAGTTTTTAATTGGGACTAAGTAGTGGTGATTTAAATAAAGCAAACTATTACTACCCCACCCACAAATAAACTGCTTTAAAAATAGTTTGGTTACCAGTTTTATCCTTCTTTTTTTTTTTACCCTGATCATCGACACCCTGAGAATGCATATATGACTCGCCGGTCTTGAAGAGGTCAAAGAAACACTCGATGGTAGAAAAACGCAGTTATGATTTCAAGGGACATTTAAGTTACTGAAAAGAGTTTGAGAAACATTCGGTAGAAATGATTGTTTTTATATTTAGCTAACTGTCAAGAACATAAAGGTGTAAAAATTTGTATCAATACTTAAACCTAAGAAAAAAAATTTATTCCCTCGATTCTCCGAAAGGTGACCCTGCAGAGTCTTAAGTTAGAAGACGGAAGGGAGCCAAATTGAGAAAATAAATAAATAAATGAAGTCGTAGACTGATAAATTTTAGGACAAGCGATACCCAAATAAAATTCAATGAGTAGAAAGTTTGAACAACTATCGGTTAAGATTGGCTTAGAAGACCAAAAAAAAAAAAAAAAAAAAAAAAAAAAAAAAAAAAAAAATGAAAAAGAAGAAATTAACGCCTACATTGTTCGATTTTGTGAAAAACAGACCCGTAAACTATATGTTTCAAATAACGTTCCCTAAAGGTTGCGACAAAGAGCCAATCGAACTTTTTCTCCTACAAGAAACTTAAACCCAGACAGAATGGTGCAATGAACCTGGTAAGCAAAGAAAGGCATAAAAAGTTAAGATTTTTTTCCAAAAGAGAAGTGAAATATTGCGAGACAAAAATTAATATTCATTGAATCGATGTTTAAAGTAAGAAAAATCCACTGTAAATATGAACAAAAAGGAGAAAATAGCATAAAGATAAATTTGAACTGTCATGAAATTAAGATAATTAAAGGTTTTAAATAAAGAATAGATGAAAAGATTTAAATAAATGTGAAATTGTAATATTACACTTCAAGTTTAACTGTGACAAGCAATATTTGTAATATTATTAAATTATGGTAGACAGGGCTGTATTTTTTTCTGTAAAGCACTTATGCTATCACCTTTATTTTAATTTTATTTTATTTATTATTATTTTCGCAGGAGCTACTCTCTCATTTTAAAAGAACTTCTTTTTATAAATCATAATATCTCTTCAAGGCTAAAGTGTTAAATAACTAGAAGAAACATCCATTTAGTATAAAAATATATCTATTACCACCATTTTGAAAATATCCTTTTTTGCATCATTGTAATTTTTTTGGCAGAACAATAACAAATTAACATTGTTTTCAATAATTCGAACATTATTTTTAGTTTTGAAAAACTTTGAACATGCACTCAAGAGTTATCTAGATGTAGTGTTAAGTATTGCGGCTTTAAGTTCATAAATCATTTTCCCAAGGAACAATTTGCAACAAAAAAAAAGTCTATAACAAAACAGAAACTCTGTTTGAAACAAAATACCGAGCTAGATTAGAAGATCTTTCCTAATTTAGCTTTCCCATTATAATATAAGCCATAAATCACGAAAGTTCATTAATTTTATCTAGTTCAGCAAGAATTTGAACGCACACTCAAGATCTTTGTAGGTGTATTTAAATATCATGGCTTCAAGTTCATAAACCTTTTACCCGAGGAACAATTTGCAAATAAACATAATCAAAGAAAAGTCTGTAACAAAACAGAAACTTATGCTTAAAACAAAGTACTGGTAAGATTAGAAGATCTTGCATAATTTAGCTTTTCCATTGTACCGTATGCCATGAATCAGGAGAGTTCACTCAATTCATCTAATTTATATTCACAATGATCCATGAAAGTTATGTTATCACAGAAATTACAACTGAAGCATAAACAGCTACTGTTCATCGTGTCGTTAAAGGTTATCATCAGTTGAAGCGTTTCTTTTGAATGGTGAGTAATCATACATTTTTCTTTGTCGATGATCCCAACGGCCATGCGATGAAGGAATGTTCGCAAAAAAGAATTTTTTTCCTGTAATGTACTTAAGAATTTTTTTAAAATTTCGTTACCTTATTTAACGAGAAAAATATGTTTTCCAAAGCTATCTATTTTATAAAAACTTTCAGGAAGCATTGAATTCAGTATTCATTAAATAACAGGAATAATTACTATGACTACCATTACTTATTTATAGTTACTTGCAGGGATGCCACAGACAACCAAAATTGTAAAAAGTGGTAGAAACTCAATTAATTTTTTTATTTATGTAATCTGTTTAATTATTCAATCGTATCTAGCATCACGACTTACATTGTAAATTATTTATATTTAAAGCGACATAAAGCTTTGCAATCACTTTCAAAAGCGAACTGAATGAAATATGCTTGAAAACGTTTTTTGTTTTATTATCTTTTAAGAGATTTTACATTCTTAGTTGCCAGTGGTACCTCTGACGTAAGTTTATTGGTGAGGAAGTTTAACACGTTCACACCGGGGTGACCCAACTTATCTCGGCGTTTGGCGCGAAGCGCCACTAACCGATTCATCGAGTTTTGTCATATTCTAGGAGGTCCTAAATATCTTTGAAGTTGTAGTATATGTCCCACCGGGTGGTCACGCTAGATTTTCTCATTTTGGCAGCTCACCGGAGTAAAAACTGGTAACAATAAATTTCATTTTTTTAGTTTTTTTCCGGGAATAATAAAAATCCATAACTACCAATTGTTTTAAACGGATGCAATTTTTATATTGAATTGCTTCTTCGCCGTGATAAATTTCCTTACAGCGAATTGTTATGGTTGAGAATAGATTAACTCCTCCCAAATATTATCTAATATTGAAATAGTTCTTTTACCAGTATTTTCACTTTTCCCGGCGTGAACGTGTTAAAGTATATAAATATATGTTATGATCAAGAACAAAAGGTGGTAACCAAACATAATTCATTTCTCACGGTAATCGCTTGTTTTTACTTATACAGAGTTTCCACAACTTGGAAAAATTAAGTGAGTGGAATTTTTCAAAACAACAGAAAAATATATAAATTAAGCTTTCTAGAATTACGAACTTTCCAGACTGTGGGAGCCATGTTATAAGGAGGTGAAGGGGTATGAGCATCGCTTACGTAAGACAGTAAATCTCCTTATTTTAATTTTTTTAAGTGCAAAAAGATTGTCGCGGCTATTCCTCAGAGCACAGTATAGTAATTTCTTGGGGGGAAATGTACAGTACATACAAAATAAAAATTAAAAAAACGAACCATCCTGACTAAGTTTTGATCCTAATGTTTTGATCCTTTTCACTTTCTAGGACTCAATCTGGAATGGTAGAAATCACATAAATCTCGGTGCGCTGCCGCGAATCGGCATTAGCCGATTCATCGGCAGCAATAAATCGATGATGAGGAGGAATGGAGATGGTAAGGACTCAATCTAAATGGTTCAATCTAATGGTTCTAAATTACAAAATCAAACACAAAAGCTTACTTTCTCTGAATGAACATACATTTCTTTTAATGGATTCAGATTTCTGACCCCCCAAAAATAGGGGGTAGCCGCAACCTGAGAAATGTGCTTCCAATAGTTTTGTCAGGAGAGCGGCTCATTACGTTAATTCAACTTTTTGCGCATTTCGCCATACCTCTGAAACTAATGATAGTTTTAGCGTACAATCATAAAATTCGTTTCCCCAAAGATCTTTCAATGCGAAAAATATTTTTTAATAATTATTTATTATTGTATTTAATAATAGTAGAAAAAAGTTTGAATTGTAAGGTATAAAAATTTTCACATCAATTTAAAGAACCTAATTTTTATGTCAAATTACAAAATTTGAACTAAACTGGGCGAATTGTCTCTAAGAAATCTGCTTCGTAGAAATTCAATTTCTTCGTCTCCTAGTAATAAGTAACCAGCTGCTCCTCCCCCTTAGGTGTGTTCGTAATATTTAAACGGTCACAAATTAAGTACTTGGTTATCTTTTGTTGGCCACCCAAGAGTTTTGTCTTCTTAAATATGTGTATTTTATCGAAACCGCATGTAATTATGTTCAGGAGGAATAGTAGCTACGATGAGTTATGTCTGCTAGGAATTGTTATGTCTACGAAGTTATGTCTACGAAAATTATTGTCGTGACGAACTAAGCCTACGATGAAGTGTCACCACTACAAATTGTGCCTGTGAGAATTCATTGTCGTGATGAACTGAGCCTACGATAAAGTGTCACCACGACATATTGAGACTAAGAAAAAATTATCGTCGTAACGAATTGAGTCTCCGATAAAATGTCACTGTTTATTTTTATTTTATTGAAATTACATACATTTTCTGACTTGTGTGCTCAATATAGGCTTATAAGTCATTGTCAAGTAGAAAATACAGATTTCAGAGAAAGACATCACAAAGAATACATCCAGGGTTACTGCGGGATTCGAACCCGCTACCTCCACGCTTAACAGAGCGTTTGGACCGGCGATACCGCTCGGCCAGGGAGGCCCCTAAAATGTCACTGCGACGAGTTGTGTCTTCGATGAATTGTCTCTGCTACATGTTGTGTCCACAATGAATTGTCGATGCGGAGAATCATGCGCACAGCGAATTGTCCTACCACAAATTGTGTGCGACGAGTTGTCGTCATGATGAATTGATACAGAACCAGAAGTGACTTTACTTACAGAATTTGTCTGGAATTTTAACGCTTATCTCAAATTTAAATGCAAGTGTGCTATTTACTCGAAATAGAAGAAGAAAAAAAAAACAATGGAAACATTTTATGTAAAATTTTTTTTTTGGCAGTAAACTATCTAAGATTTTTTTTTAAATCAGAAAATCTAAATTTATATACGAAGCTTATAGTCATATAATTTGAGCTGGAAGTCCCAATGACCGATACGTGCACTTTCCTTATTCATCGTGTTTACGAGTCTTGGTGGTAGTGATCAGGTAACTGGAACCCAAATGGAGTTTGAGATGAGGTAGGTACAGTGCCTCGAAGACGTCATTAGATGTGATGAAGCTCAGATAATTTAAAGTTGATGATGAGTATTTACACACAAAATATGCTGGCCAGGTAGCCGAGCGGTTAGCGCGCCTGATTGCGAAGCCAATGGTCGCTGGTTCGAATCCCGCTCTGGGCATGGATGTTTCTCTCTCTTGTGTTTTGGTTCACAGGTGCCCACTGGGTAACGCGAAATTAGTAACACCTCTGGCATCTTCTAAAGCGAAACGAATAAAGTTCAGTGCCTGCCATTCGAAAAAAAAGTAATAAAATAAAACATACAAAATATATATGCAGGTGAGAGATGAACTAGAATTGATGTAATAGTAACATAATCACATCATTGTTGAACAAGTGTGCAAATTGGTCTAATATTGGCATTTTCAAAATTGTCTAATTTAAAGATATTATTTAAAGTTTGCTGTGTCACATGCTATGGTCTAGTCAAAGAAGTTTCTATTCAGTTTATGAAAATACTGGTCGAGTAGGTGCATAATAAGATTAGCGTGCAAATCGTTGTTTCTCTGAAACCACCGAGAACTAGTGATTTTCCTCAAAATTTGATTTCATAGGGTGGTGAGTCTATTCAATTGGTTAGGTGTGACATTTTGCAAAAAACGACCGAAGCACAGGTAAGAATGGATCTGATCATTTAAATATACAACAGATTTTCAGTTTAAGTTGCATCTTCGGTACATTAGATTCTGTAGGATGACGGTTGCAGCTTTATGGTCTGTTTAGGTTAGGCTATTATTGATGACAAGGCCGAGATAGATATTTTTTCTAACTGTTGGAATAGTTTTATTGAAGAGGACAAGTTGATTATAAAAATTTCTTTGTAACTATATACATAATAAATAATATATCATACATATGATTTAAATATATATAAAATATATATCATATTATGTATCATATATTTCATTATTATTACTTTAATTAACTGTAACTTTACTTACATTTATTTATATTGTGATTTGAAGGAGGAGTTTCATCTGTTGGTTTAAATTTTGTACTTTTCAGTTGTGATTCCTTTTCAATTTTATAGTGCTTTTCAATTGTAGTAAAGGTTATCTACTTTCGTCTTTTCATTATGGGACCTCGGGTCACTGTTAGTTTTGATTAAATCCACTGACAACAAAAAGGCTCCTGTGTGTTTGCAGGAGGTGTGTCCCCTGATGAAGTACTGTTTTGCAAGCACACATTTATATTTTCATTTATATTTTCATTTTCATTTTAATTGTAAAGATTTTATATACGTCTTATTTCAATAATATATGCCATATTATTAATAAAAACGGGTAATCATTGATAGTTTATTTCTTATATAAAAGGTCGAAATATAAGCATTTAATCGTTACTGTATAAACAACAGATTCCTCTAAATATGACAGTGAAACATATTTTTAGAAAACACGTAGCAACGTCTCTTGAAAAATGTAATAAAAAAATTAACATTAAAAAAAATGAAAAATAACATTTTTTTTTTTTTTTTTTTTTTTTTTTCTTATTTCCATCATAACATATAATGAACANTTTGATTTCTTGTAATTAGATTTATTTTAAACTTCACAGAACTTAAGTATAAAAGAAGAACATGACGAATTCTTACTTAATGCAAAATTTAATTGTAATAATAGCTGACGGGAAAGATTAATTAAAATAACAACTTTTTCTTCAACGAAAGTTACTGCGTCAGTTTTTTTTCTTTCACAAATATTATTAATTCTATGGAAATAAAATTACAGACTACTATAAAAAAGAGCAAAAAAACAAAAAAAAAGAAGTTTTTCTTAGACAATCAAGCAAGTTTTGCGCTTTGAGAAGGTCAACGCACCATTTAGAAAGAAAAAAAATTGGATCCGCTTATTTTCCGAACAGATAAACGTCGCAACAGGAAATGATCAACTTCAGATTCCAGTTGCAGTTGAAGTTATGAATTTTAGAAGACGCATACGACAAACAGCTTTTTGTCAATTTAGATATCTCGTCCTGCATAATTTGCAAACCAAAACATTGCACAATCTATTCCATTTATAGGAAATGATCGCTTACAGCTACCGTCGATTGTATTTTATTTGACAAAATTGTGTATTACATTCAATTTATTGCAAACTATGATGCAGTTAAAAGTAAAATTAGAATTATTTTTATTCATTAATTTTTAAGAGAAAGACATAATACCCTACATCTTTAACCAGTGTACTAAGGCTCCTATACTATCAGAGCTGACCTATCAAGCAATATTGGAGCAAACAAGTTCGCAAGTTAACGTTATGTTAGTATTAGATATGTTATTACAGAGATGCCAACTGCTCTGGACACGTCAAAATAATTTAAAAAACGGTAAATATTTGTTGACAATAATTGTTTGCTTTTAAAAATGTAAGGCATGTCCTGAGTATTATACAGTGGTGAATTATATAAGCCTACGCATTGTTTAGAAATAGTGGTGGATTAAAATCTACTAAATCGAACTTATTAAACCAAGAATTACAATTAATAAGCTACCACTTGAAAATATTTATTCGCTGAGCTTATGTTAGCTATTTGCTCCAACAATAAATGATAAGTCGGCCTGTCTAATTCAGGGGCTCTACAGTGTATAAGTATTTTTATTTATCAGCCTTTTGAAATTTCATTTTCAGTTAAATATAAAGAATGAAATATAGTCACTAAAAATTTTGATACCACTTTAAATTTAAAAAAATTAATAATTTGGTGAATTTTTTTAAACCTATGCATTTCATTTTCTTTTGTTAAAATATGAATTGTGCGATTCCATTTCTTCACAAGAATGAACCTCTACACTTATACAAGTTAGGCATTAACCCATTGTGTAAAAATAATATACTATATATTTAAAGTAAATTTTCTTTTTCTTAGTTACTAATTTAATTTTTAAAATATTCATATAAATATAAACATATATATATATAAAAATATGAGATTAACTTCCTAATTTCAAAAATTTATTAGGTTCTGAATTTTTTATTCGTGATAATTGCTTTCATCTAAGAACAGAATAATTTCATCTCAAATATTTAAGTTATTGATAAGTATTTAAACAGTATGTTAGAGAATTGCATCATTTAAAATACCTATCAGAAAATAAGTAATAAAAAACTGGTAGTAAAAACGATTCAATTGTAGACAGTAATTAATTGCAATCTCCGATCACCAAGGGAAATCATCCTGGAAAAGAGCATTATTTAGAAAGGAATGATAAAAATTTATTATGTGATGCGTATAGGAATAGCATTTGGAAATATGCAACTTTCTTATGCTAAATTTTTTTAAAAAATTTGACGAATGTGAACAGCAAAAACAATCGTGGAAATAAAATTGACGTTTGTAGCATTGAAATTAATGATAAATAAATAAATATCGCTCTATTTCTTTCTTAATTCGTTTTCAGTTTGTTTACTAAGTTGAATTAATTAAAAACTTCATTAAGAAATAAAAATTAATGCATTTTATTGCCCATATCAGAAAATGAATTATTTTTATTTTAAATTGATTTTTCAAAAATTTCATAATCGGATTTAGTTATTTATTTTGCTTTAACAAGATAGAAAATTAAAATTTAAACTCAAGCAATTCTCAACTACAGGCTCAGATTTTTTTTAAATCTCTCCTTTAATCCTTTTCGGAACAGTAAATTTCGATTGAAAATTTCAGTCGAGCAGGACATTATTTAGTTTAACATTTCAAGAGGTATGTAACATTTGGAGAAATAGTGTTGCCAGACTGAGTACACTGTAACAAAAAGGGTAAAATTATGTCATAAAATATTTAACTTGAATTTCGAAACCAGGTGTGAAACGGGTGACCAAAAATGCTGGCTAATAAAATCCAAAATTTTATTAAAAGAAATTAAAATTAGCAACTTTTTATAGCATATTTTTTTCAGCTAACTAATGAAAGTGGAGCAAAGAATGTTGTGTTCTATGAATAATTTGAAAAGTAAGTCATAGTGGTAGTTAAAATTGAATAATTAAAGAGATAATAAATAAATAAAGTGAATTAAAGTTCTACCATTCTTTGCATTTTTAATCGCCTTTGGCATCCCTGTGAGAAATGTTTTTAACTTACAGCTACCAACACGGAAGTTTTCAGGGCTTTGAAATCCTCCGAAAATAGATAAAAAACTGGCAGTAAAATGATTTCGTTTCTAGCTTGCTTTCAAGAGGAATTAAATAATTCCAATCAACAAATAGCCCTCAGTCGTGGTAGTCACGGATTAGACAGTAAATAAATAAAAGTTTTACTACCAAGCTTTTTTTAAATCCCTTGGAATTTACAGTCTAACTTTAAAAAAAGTAGCCAACAAGTAAAGCAGCATTTGTCTTTCCAAGTTTTGACTTTTGATCTTCACGAATTTCGGCTTTTTATGTATCTTATTAAATCTCAGACTGAGGAGGATCGAATTCACAGTATTTTGACTTGGAATTCGAAAAAGTGATCCAGAACTGATCTCTTCTGTGAATTACGCGAGTTTGTTTTGGAATAGGAATCCAAAACAGGAAGAATAATGTTTAAAAATCATTAGCTGGGAAAGAGCATCACGAGATGATTCTATCAGCATTCACCAAACAATCACAAAAGAAAGTGGAAGATGTTGTGCAGAAATCCATTAAAAGGATTTTTCTGTATTCTTAAGAGATTTTTATGACTCTCAGAGAAAGGCAATAATTCAGCGTTCATTCAACCCTTTAACAAGTGGAATTCTTGCTGTCGAACTTATACAAAAAAAAAAGTTGCTTTTACAAGAAGAGTATATCTGAATAATTTTTGTTGTTGTTTCTTATTTATTAGATTTTTCCTCGTGTATATTTTAGAAATCGATGCGATTTACTTTTTCTATCTGTTTGTGTTGCAGTGGATACAATATTATCTGTATCGGTTATTTTGTGTGCAGTTTTATGTGAATCTGATATGGTAATGCCACATTCTTGAACTTTAATTGAGATTTTAACAAAAATTTAAAAAAAAAAAAAACTTTGTACTGTCTTTAATTATTTTACAAATTTTTCTTTAACAAGCTTCCAGAAGGTGTAAATCAGAGTATTGTATTTAAGTGAAAGCATATTGGATTAAATAGACTACAATTTAAGATTTTTTTTCTTTCTAATGTCCAACTGTGTTAACATTTTTCGTCAATTCAGGCATTTGCAGGGCAGATTAGTTGGCCTCTCTTTCAGGGGCACCATATTAGATGAGCCAACGTTGCTGCCATAGTAAGAGCAGATAGTACAGAGAAGGAAAGAACATCCATACCTCGCCCGGGATTCAAACCCAGAACCTTTCTGATGCAAGGGCAGTTTCCTAACCCCTACACAGGCCGGTCGGATTAAAATTTAAAATAGGATTTTTTTTTTTGTTTTGCTGTAATTTAATCCTTTTTACTTCGATGTAGTTTCTGAGGAGCATTTAAAATTAAAAAATTTCATAAATTAATAATTAGTAACCATAAAATCAAAGTTTTCCCTGGCACCCAGATAAGTTTTGAAGATAACAATGATTAAGAATTTTAAAAATTACTTAAAAAAATGTACTGTATTAAGGGTTTTCATTGAATGATTCAGTGTTATAATAGTTAAAAACAGCAGTTTAAAGTACTCGGAAAGCAAAGGGTTAAATATATCATCGAAATATTGTCATTAAATGTATGAAAAGTAACATTAAATATACCATTAAACATATCTTTAATTTATCTTTAGGTGGAAGATAAAATTTTCTAAAATTATAAATCTAAGAAATTAATATAAAAACACTAAATTCTGTTGCCACTTTAAGTATAAAAATGAAATCTTAAGAAATATTCAAAAAAATCTGTGAAAAATGTAAAATGTGGTGACTTGCTAATTTGTTAATTGTTCGGATAACAATTACCGGTATTGACCTATAGCTTTGCGGAAGTTTAACACGTCTTAGGCAAATTTAAAAGTTATAGTTTTGACATTAAAAATAATAGACGATTGTATTGTTATTTTAAATTATTATTATTTTTTTCTTTTTGAAAAACAACAGGTAATGGTGGTTACAAAATATCTAAAGTTGCCGTGTTTCTTTTATTTTCGTTATCTATCTGAAATATTTCTAAAGCACGTGAGAACTAAATTTACAACTTGTCTGCAGTAAAATAGGTTTTCCATTTCTTATTTTTATTTCAAAGGGACTAGATGAACCTTCTAAAAAGTTGGCAATCACCAATCCTCTGCATATCTTTAATTCGATGCCAAAAATATTCTGATAGCTAATAGTTAAATTCCATTTATTTAAAATTGCCTTCTTTCGAAAACTCTTTTTTGATTTTTTTGAGAATTTAAATCTGTTGTGACTTTCTTTACGGAAAATGTTTTTTAGATTATTTGAACTTCGTCCTCTCAATTCTAAAACGTGCTCCATGATGTTTTAAAATAATAACCACGTCATGTTTTCTCATCAAGATGAGATTATTTAAATCGTTTACCTGTCTGATACGTCACGTTTTTGTTATGGACAAGATTTGCAAAACACGATGAGTTTATTTCACTTAAAAACATTATATGTTCTCAAAGGATATATCTTTTTAGAAAAAACACGAAGATGCTTTAAATCAATTCTTTGTAAATGAGAAAAATAAAAGGAAAAAAAATATTTATCTTAATCCCCATAGGAAAACTTTTTTTCTTTCTAATCCATAGAAATTCTGCTATACACCAATATGGTAATTTAAATAAGAATGTTACTACAAGTTTTCATTCATATCAAAATTCGATTCCATGTTGTAGATCTTTGATCTTTGAACCTAGGTATAAGATCTTTGAACGTTGCGTTTCCAATTTTGTTTTGATTGAAAATTCTGATTTGAGATTTTTTTTTGTAAAAATGATTTCGAAGCAATTTTACGCATCAGAGCATAATATTTTAGAACTTGTTTTTATTTGAACAGTTGATTTTCCGACTTTATTATTTTTTTATTGACTTTTGTACCGAGAAATAATTGTACACAAAGTTGCCAATGTTTTTTGTGAAAATTTTTACTAGAGGTGAATTTTGTGCTTTTATGTATGATTGTGCGTTTCATAAATTTAATTTAGAATTTTTTTACACCACTACATAAAATTGATTTAAAAAATATTGATTAAAATCAATAACATTAATTATTCAGATTTATTTCCAACAATCAAGTTTCACAAAAAACCGGTTAAATTTAGATTTGTTACTGGCAGAACTGAATGTTATAATTCTGTTTTTGGAAAAAGATTTCTTAATTATTTAAATATTATTTTAAATAAAATTATATCTAATGATAAGCATTTTATTGTAAATAACAAATGAGACTTTATTAAATATTTAAAATACAATAAAATTAATAGTATTCTAACATATGATTTCGAAAATTTATTTACCATTATTACACAATAATTTATGGAATATTTGTTTAGAAATTTTTGATAAATATTTGAGTAATGAGGACATTAATAGGGAAGATTGGATTAATTTATGTAATGTAAACATTTTTGAAAATTATCTTTTTAATGGTCTTTATTTTTACAGACAAATTCAAGGTATCTCAATGGAAAATTGTTATTTAAGTGCATTTGCTAATATTTTCTTACATTTTTATAAACAAAAATTTTTACAACTTAATTTATTAAATGGGTTTAGATTTACTGATAATTTAATTATTCTTAATTGTAATGTTTTTGATTTAGTTAAAGATATCTATCCTAAAGAACTTAATTTAATAAAGACTAACTCACATGAAAATGGCGGTAACTTTTTAGATCTTGATATTAAACTTCATAACCAAAAATTTTTCATTGGATTTTATTGTAAACGAAGAGATTTTAAGTTTGATGTTATTAGTTTAACACATTTTAATTCCAACCTATACTTTAAAATTTTCAAGATTATTTTGATTGGTCAAATTATTAAGTTTAAATTTATTTGTAATAATGAAACAAATTTTCTCTTTCAGCTATTAGGAATTTCAAAATTACGTTTAAGAATAATAATTTTCCTTTTAATTACAGTAATTATAATTTTTTAATTTAAAATATTTTAAAGACGTTCAACTAATTCGTCAGATATTGAAGCCCGCATTAATAGGTTTATGCGGTGAAGTTTGGGATTTGTTCCTGAAGAATATAGATGGTAGCACGTTATTGGAATTTTTCATCATTGAATGTTTTTGCTGTATTTTTCAAGAATTTCGAAAGGGACCAGCACTTGAAATATTTCCAAAGAATTTTTTAAGGATTTGGCAATTTATATTTTATTTTGATACGGTAATTCTAATATTCTTTATCTTTATTTATTTGTCCTATGTGCGGACGTTTAATTATTAGTTCTTACTCGGTGTAGTTTTAAATTGTATTTGTAAATCGTAAATGGGTCCGATAACTTGTTTATATTAGAGTTAAATTTTCTAGTAGCGGTAATTTTTTCAAAAAAAACTTTTTTTTGATATTTTTTTTTTTAAATTTAAGTAGGTACTATGTCAGAACGATGTGTCAAAATGATTGAAATGAGTAAAAAAATAGCTAAAATTTTGATTGGTGATAAAACTACGATAAATTCAGATTTAAGTGTCTGAAAAAATAGTAACTCGATTGTCATTGGGCATTAAGCTTCAGTTGGTATTAAAATAACTTAGTAAAATGAAAACAAATGGTCGAAAATTTGATAAATTCCTTTTCGATATGAAATGACTGAAGATTTGTGTTTATCAGGTCAAGAAACTATAAAAATTGTATTGTTCATTCACTGCTTCAGCCGAAATTTGAAAGTCTTTCCTAGTCAAAAATTGGTAGAAATTTTGATTGCAAGATTGCAAACTTACACAAAACGGAGTTATAAATACATTATAAAAGAATGAAACACGTTTAGGATGAAGTTGTGATGTTATTGCTACGTATAATTTATAAGAGTTATAACTAAAAGCAAAGTTTTCATTAAATAAGAAGGTTGATAATTTTAGTTTTTAGAGTAGTCTCAAGTCAAAATATCAGTCAATTAAAATCTATATATATATTTCTCTTACACGGCACCAAAAAAAAGCCTCATTACAACTCCCCGAATGGCAACGTTAGAAAATCGACCAATGATTGCTTCTAAAAATGTCACATGGCAAATGTCACATGAGGTGGCTCAACATATAGCGCTTTTAAAAACGGAAACAATAACCAGAGTGAGCATTATCAGGTTGTTCAATTCAGATTCATGCCCTAAAAACATGATAATATTTAATTTAAACTCAATTAGGAATTAATTAGGCTGGCCTTCTCCATGACTATAAATAAGTCACAAGGTCAGACTTTTGAGAAAATCAGTTTAGTATTGACTAAACAAGTTTTTAGTCATGGACAACTTTATGTTGGCCTGTCAAGAGTTAAGTCATTTGACAGCCTTTCAGTAATTGCTCCAAGATGCCAAATCTATAATTGTGTTTTCAAAGAAATTCTAAATGCTTAGTGTTAATTTCTTAGAGCTTTGCAGAAAAAAATGTTTTTTGGAAAAAATTTAATTGAAACTTCTATTGGCAGTAGGCAAGGGGAACTGCCAAAATCAAAACTCCCCGATTAGAAATGCAGCATGGCGACCTCCACGTGGTATTTCTCGGGTAATGCTAACAGCCATGCATTTTAATTTATTGTATGTAAAACATCCTTATTTTGTTCTAAAATGTTATGTACTTTATCACAAATGTTAATTAATATAGAAATTGATTTCAATAATGCTGATCACCAAAAAATATTTCATTTGGCGATAAAACAAATTTTTGTGTTCTTGAAAATGAAAGACTTTTTGAGGGTTATTATCTCACAAGGAAAAGTTAGGGTTTAAAGTTTATATTTTTAAATAATAAAATTTTTTTCTAAAACTTTCAGAATTTCTAGCATTAACTAATTTATTATACACATTTAGTTGAATTTAGGTGAGTAACTGCAATATTTGATAATTTATTTTGCTAATATGTTTCTCATTTAGCTAATGTTTTGATTTTTTCACCATGTACAATCTAAATAGCTAATATACTTTTTTAAAAGCCAATAAGAACATTGGTAGAATTCTTCTACATAAGTACAATACTATGTCTTTGATGATAAAATACTATGTCTTTGATGATAATATATTATGTCTTTGTGCTAGAACATTGTGTTCATTGGCGAGCGAGCGCAGCGAGCCATGGTTAACGGCGTGAACCACATAGGATTGCGTAGCAATTCTCGGGGGTTGGCGAGTGTTAGCGAGCAGGGGGCGGAGCCTCATAGTATAATTTATTGCTTAATCCATGATTATTCTTGTTTTCATCAAAAAATATCAAATTCAGCAATTATTTTGGCAAATATTTATTTAAATTATTATATTTTAAGCACTCGCACATCATTGGAACTGAGGACATTTTCATCCATTAATGAATGCAGAAAAACTGATAAATTGATGTATAAATATAAATATGGAACGATTGCATTATATACTGGAATTGTCGACATTTACTAAACGTGAAATTTTCATCAATTGATGAATGCAAAAAAATTAATGTATAAACTTAAATATGGAACGATTACATCACATACTGGAATTGTCGATTTTTACTAAAAGCAAAATTTTCATCCATTAATAAATGCGAAAAAATTGATGTATAAACATTATATTTAATGCATATGTTCCTCATTGATATTTTCGAAGTAATTTTCAATTCTACAATAGTTACAAAACTTTAAAGTAAAGAAAAAATTGCAATTTAAATAATTTTCAAAAGTTGTTCATCGTCTATTGAAATGCTTTCGTAATTCAGAGGAAGCAGCAAAAAGTAAACATGACTATTATTTGCAATTTCTGTAACTCAAGTTGCTTTTCAAAGATGCTTAAAATCAATGATGCTGAAAATTTTAAAAAGTTTACTGCCCTTTAACTTGACAAATAAAGTGATAAATTGTTACAAATTTAAGCAGGCATGCATTAATGTGCAATCAATGTGGGCTTAAGCTCTTAGTAAACATTCAGATGCTGCAGCTTAAGAAATGAACAATTTTTTTTTATTCCACTAGAATGGCAGCTTCCTTTTCAACGGCATTTTTTGAGCTATTGCCATTCGGCGATTAAGAAAAAAAAAATGATGAGTTAAAGTTGAAAGCCGGAGATCTTTTGTGTGGTCGGAATCTGTGGCAAAGAGACAGCTCAGCTGAATGCTTCACCGGTCGCTGCGCATTGCACGCTGTGGGTTTCTGTCACGAAATTGCAGTTCCGTGTAATCACGCTGGTGTTCTTCTAAGACGAGATAGACGAAAAATAGAGGGTTGAGTTAGAAGAAAAAGGGGGTGTCTGTCAAAAGTAATTGGAGACACTTCCACAAGAGAGCACTCATTATCTTTTAGGTGTGGAAGGAGTTGGGAGATGAATTGTAAATTTCAGGTTTATTTGAAATGGAGTCTTACATATACTTAGGTAACACATGATACAGAAAAAAAATAAAAACTCATCACATAATGAATGTTACAATGTATTCTAAAATGTAAAAGCTAAAGAAAATTCTTCAACTAGGGATTGCAGCTCTGTCTTGAGTAATTAAGATGGTGTTTTTAAAATGAAAAATGGCAACCAGTTCTGACTTTCGCATATTAATGATTAATTTTCTCTTAGAATCGGAATGTCTGATGCACGACTCCTACGAGTCCTAAAAAAGTGATTTGTGATAATAAAAAGTAGACTAAACTTGATCGTTTAATACCCAATATGCAGTCTCGGAGCTCTAAATGACCGAATCTAAACTTTAAAAAAAAAAAAAACGTTCATTAGCAGGTGCAAATATACAAGCGAAAAAAAGGTTCAAATTAATTCTGAAACATTATTTGAGAATGAAATTTTTTCATTGTTTCATCAGTGAGTCTCAAAATTAATATGTTAGGCAGTTAAATTCACAATCTGCAGAGACTATGTATTTTTGCTGTATATGTTAAGTCTAACAGTTTTTGCCGTAGAGTTGAAATTGAATAAAATAAGTTGAATTATAATTTTTGCAAAAGAACTTTTATTAAGTCACGAAGGCTAACGACATTACCCGTGGCACGCTGCAACAGATACCGGTTCATAAGGTGGCCGACATTCACACAGCGAAGGACAACACACATAAAGGCATTGATGGCTTGAGCGGGATTCGAACCCACAACCATAGGCTTCGCAGTCAGGCACGCTGACTGTTCTGCCACCTAACCGGCTTTTTTCACAAACTAGAATGCTCAATTTCTATTCGCAAGACCTCTGTGACTGAGGTCAATACAAAATAAGTAAAAAAATAATTTTCTGTGTTTCCACGCTAATCGATAGCTAATAATTTTTTTTTCATATTTTGATAACTTTCTAAGACAAACAAGGAAAGATGAAACTAAATGTAAGAAAAATAGAAAATAAAATATATATTTCTAAAACAATATTTTCGTATGTTCACTAACAAGAGATAGTTTTATCAAACCTATAACACCGAAAAAGATATTTTTGTCAAACATGAGACAAGAAACGATTGGTGGATCCCTGAACTTCTATTACTCCTGAAAACTGTCCCCGCCCTCTATAACTTTTGCAAGTGATAGGGATCAAAAGTTTTAGTTTTAAGAGTAATAAAAATAAAATATTATCTAAAAAAATAAAATTAATGTCACTTACCAGACTTCAAAGTTAGTTGACCTTCAATTAATTGTGTTGTTAATGAGAGCTAAAAATTGAAATTAAATGTATCAGTATTCATATGAAACAAATAATTCGATAATACTTCATCAATATCAATAAAATACAATTAGAGTAAAAAATAAACGTGCATTTGACCCAATTAATAGTTACGCAATAATAAAATAAGACAACATAGTCTACCGTAAAATTCTGTCCGAAAGAAGGGCAAATTCTGTAAGAAAATTGTTTCCGTAGAGGATCAGAAGTAGGACAGAATTCCTCCCACTGTCTTTGAATGGGAGAAAATAATATTACTACTATGTTACTACTAAAATACTACTATATTACTACTAAAATGCTACTATATTACAACAAATATTTAAATAAACTTACAACCACAATAATACATTTTGAGATTCGCAATAATCTTATTCTATAGTAAGTTGTATTAGTCCTAATTAATTAGTAGTAATAATATTTCTTTTAACAATTTTATTTAAATACCAATTTTTTTTATAAATTCTTTGCTTAATACTAGGGAATATTTGTGCCGCTTGACCGAGCAGTATCACCCACCAAGCGCTTTGTTAAACGTGGATGTCCTTCTCTGTATTGTGCTATCTGTTTTCAACTTGACAAAGGTTTATAAGCCTTAATTGAGCACACAAACCTGCAAATGTATGTTGTACCAATAAACCAGCTTGACCACTAATAATTATACTTTTTATATTTTGATATCATCAGTTTTAACCATCCCATTTTGTTTAAAATTTAGACCCACGATTAAAAAATATAAGTGGGGAAAGATAAATATTTATGAGCTTTATTTCAAACTATATCTTCAGGAAATAGTTTTTTGCGATTGCTATTTAGTTACAAGTTACACCAGGGTTATATTTATTGACCTAAGGATGCAACACATACAACAACCGCTTCTGTACTAATTCTATGTAAAAATATTTCTTTTTACAAACAATGTTTTGGAAGATTTTACATATCAAAACTGTTGGCACACATGAAAGATTATGCTTGAAGCTTTTAGAAATGGTGTCATTTTTAACCATGCTAAGATCGCGTTTTAAGCTAATAACTTTTTTCTAGCTTGAAAACTAGTAATTTTGAAATCATTCTATTGGATTGCATTATTTATAATAGAATGCGTTTTTAATTATACTGATGATAATGAAAGAGGAAAGCATAAATGAAATTTTCTCACTACCAGGCATTTATATTTTCCGGATTAGTAGCTACCAGCCGCACAGCGAAGTTTGATTTCATATTAGCGATGCTACTGTCATGTATATAGTCCCATTTAACCTAGATTCTCAATTTTGTTCTTATATCTTTTTTTTAACCTTTTTTTATGCATAGTTATTCTTCTTAAAATTGTATAATTTAGATAGGTTTTATTGAATTGCTTACTTGCAATTAACTGCGATGAATAACCAAATGCCGAAAGGCAGACACCTTAAATACTTTTACATTAAAGTATTAAACATTACTTATATTTTTGGGAATCATAAATATTAAGTTTTTCATTTGCTTCAGTAAAAATGATTTTGTTGCTAATATTTTCACTATATGCTATATGCCTAGGGCGATTAAGAATTTTGGCGTTAGGTATAAGGAGGTGATTGGCGACTTATAGATCGACTAGAGGACTAGTGTAATCTGGTGAGAGGACTAGTGGAATCTGGTGAAACCACAATCATACCTGCCAACTTTTACGCATTTGGCGTAAAATTTTATTTCTGTATTTAAAGTGGTAGTAAAATGTATGTTTTCTATATATTCCTTGCATTTTTTAACTTAATTTAAAATCTTTTTGACCACCACTATTTTTATAAAAATGAAGCATATATATTAATATGCAATATTGTTGTAGTAGTCCGCATAAGGTTTTTAAAAATACAGCTATGTTTCAAAACAAAATTGTAATTTGAATTCTATATTACTACCACTGGGGAAATTTTTTTTCGAAAGGATTAAAAGTTGGCAGGTATGCACAATTAATAAACTACCACTTGAAAATATTTATTCGCTGCCCGGAGCAAGCTGGTATCACAGTGTATATAAATAAAACTTTTCTGTGTGTTCTATATTGCATTAATTTTTTCAAACCATTTTAGCAACGATAATAATATAAAAAAATATAAAGAGTTACTGGAATTATGTGTTTCTAATAATCTTGACCTCGCCGGTCACCGGTGACCCCCGTGGCATTCAACGTGTTAAAAAGAAAATTATGCTAGGACGGAAGGAAGAAAAATTGGTAACAGAACAATTTAATTTAGGGTTGCAATAAAATCAATAAGCTTTTTAATTCTTCTTAATGAAATTAAGCTGATTCTTAATTTTCAGCTATTCACCAATATTTGCTTCTTTAANATACAATATTCAAAGTCAAATTTCCAATTTAATTCTTCATAAACAGCTTTTAAGAATATAAACAAAACTATTCAAAATTTCTCCACACATTCTTTCCTCCAGTTCGATATTTTGAAAATGTATTCGATTTCAAGTAAATCGCACGTGATTTGTAATGTTGTCATTTCGCTTGACTTTTCCTTCCGTGATCGCTGAATGCAATCAAAATGTAATCATTCGCATTATATCCCCCCCTACAGGTGGTTATTTTCGGAGGTCATATCAATGAGGTAAGCGATGAGTGAGTAACTGTGCGCGACGGCAGAATGCGTGCGTGAAATGAAGTGAAGCGAGATAGAGTCAGCTTCCTCGATTACTGCCGCTGCTTCTACGAAGTCATTGACCACCGAGCATAGCTTGTTTGAAGAAGAAAAAAAACACTCTTTCTTTTAAAGAGCACTTTTTGTTTACCAATTCTTATCATCGATGAAAAGAGAAAGTCGTACTTGCGTTCGCAAGGCTGCCAACTTTCTACGCTTTTGGGGAATTTTTTTTTAATAGTGGTAGCTAAATTTTTTATGGTGGTAGCTAAATTTTTTTATAGTGGTAGCTAAATCGTGAGAATGATTCAAGAAGGTTTATACGAAACTCCACTATTTTCCAGCTCCTTAAATGCGGTGACGTTTTTAAAATGTTGGGTAAATTATCAAAAATTCTGAAAGCTTTACTTTTTAATTTTCAGGAATTCAATAAAATATTTTGCGAAAACCAAAGTCGTTGGCATCCCAGTGTTCGGAGGAGGATTTTTCTAACATGTGCTGTGGATTCAGTACAGTATTTTATTTTAACTATAGTACAGGCATTGGACAGCCAAGCCGTATTGGATTTGCGGGTATCGATATTTTGATTTGTTTTAAAGTAATACATGCAGCCTTCTGCGTTCATTAGAATTACGGCTTATAAGCACATAGCACAAATTTGAAACAAGAAAGCGCAAATTAAAGAAGGATATTGCAAAGATACATCCACGGTGGGATTCGAACTCGCTACCTCCAAACTACAAAGCGTTAGGTGAATTGGCAAGACCGCTCGGTCAGAAGGTTCCTATCAATATTTAATTTCATAGCGTTGCAATTTTTAATTCAGCTCAGAAAATCAGGTAGCTTTTCGATCAAGTATTGAGAATGATTTGCTCCCGTAGAGAATTTTTGAAAGAACTACTCCGCATTATTTGGGTTACATGGAGAAAAAAAGAAACATGACAATCTTCCACTGCTAGACACGAGGTAGCTTAAAGAATAGAGCACTCGCCTTCCAATGATTGTTCGAGTCACCGCGATGGCTGGTTGATACGAATTCCGCACCCGGCTCTCACAGATCACAGTGCTGATGTAAAATATCCTCTGTGGTAGACGGTTCATGGGTTAGAGTCCCCTTGCCCTCATGCAATTATTTCATTCCTAGTTTTAATCTTGAACAAATAAAACATTTCTGTCTATCAAGATATGTAAGTACTATATAGTTTCCCATTTTTACTGATGTAACGTCACGAACGGACTTTCCTGCTACCCATAAGTTACACCGAAGGCGGTTGTTTGCATGAGGGAAAACTATTTGTTCATTTTCTAAAAGATGGTACAATGTAGAATCAGTAAATTTATATTGATGGAATTATACGTGCTTTAAATTTAAGTGCTAATATGAGAAAATACCCATTTAATGTAAACACTAACGAGCTAGCACTCTTTTATGACACTCATTAAAAAATTAAAAATCTAGCCATAATGGGTTGAGACAATAAAACTCGCAGAAGAATACAGTCAGTGCCATGTTTAGCAACAAATTTTAAAGTGTGCCCCATTTAAATAATGCCACATTGATTTTACGTCATAACTGGGAGCAAAGAAAACCAAATATAGATATTGAAAAATTCTTCATGCAAATAAATATTTATAAGGAGTTGCCGAGTTCCTGTCTCACCAGAACAGGAAGAAAAAACAGATTAAGTAAAAATGCCGAAAAAAGTGTCCCGCGAAATAAAGCTACAACTGTTAATAGCCAATATATCTCCAAATTATATTGGTTTTATTTGCATCCAGTTACAGCACAAAATCAAGGCGGCTTCATTTCAATGTGACCCGCCGTAAAAAAAATATATAGTTCAGTGTGAAATAAATTGAGTTTATGAACGCTTACGAAAAATAAAATTAAAGATATAGGTAAAAAATATACACAAAAATGTAATTTGAGTGAGCGCGTGTCTCCAAAATCATTGAAACGGAACAGAGCTCTCACCTAGTATGTAATTAGAAACAATTGAGAAAGTATGTTGGGTGCAGGAAGACATAGGTTAGTTCTCGTTAAAAGACTGTTTCAAGCGTGAAGAACTGCATTAAAAGGACTGAAATACTATATTATTCGAAAATTCGCATTATTCTGCTACGTTAGATTCTAAAAATCCCTATTTTGAAGAGGAAATGTTTATGAACGTTTAAGAAAGTATAATTCGAAAACAGTAATAGTCATGGCATACTATCAAATTCTCAATAGTCAGGTAGTGACAATTAAATGGAAGAGTAGTCGCTAACTATTACCAATTTTTATTGTCAGCAATTCATTTGTTGGTGGAACTAAAGGACCTAACATCCTGATAGCTTCGATCATTTGCATCCAAACCTGTTACTATTTTTTTTAACTATAAACCAAATGTTATATCCAACTTAAAAAAATATTTCCTTGAAACAACCCTAATTGTTTTATTGAATTTACGCCAGTTTGGTTTCCGACATTTAATTCCCGATTCAACTGGGATAAAATTTAAGCCTGGCAATTTCTCTCGATAACTATAAATACGATCCACAATTTTTTGTGTAATTAGTTAACTTAATTGTCAAAATATTTTTTTCTCTCAAAAATCTGTCTATATCTGAAATATTTTAATACCAAATGAAAATACATAAAAATATTTTTTTTTTTACACATTCATAAAAAAAAAACTGTGAGAAATTGTAATTTTAGATTGTCACTCTGATGTTAGAATCCACCCTCTATCAAATTCTTTCCATAATAAATAACAGACACTCCACTTTTAAGAACTGTTAATCTTCCCTTATGAGATCAAAATAAAGTTTATTTATATATTTTTTTCCAGAAATTATGGGCAAATTAAAAAGGTTCTCACGGGTATAATAAAAATTTAATGATGGTAATGAAAATTAATGATCATTTAATACTTATATGACATTTATGAACTCAAGCAATTAATACTTTTATGACCACAAGTATACATTAGCCAGTAAAAAAAATTTTTTTTGCATGTTAACTGCGCCGTACTAGAACCCTAAACTTCAGTTTAGCATCTTAAAACAGGAAATTCTTACTAACATTAGTATGAACTGGTCATCAAATATTAACTGTTTGCATTTGAGGGTACCAATTCGGCAATATAAGTTACCTACCACTCTATAAGCTAAAATTTTACACTTAAATATTTAGTAACCGTAATATTCTTTCGACTGTAAATTTGTACGTACTAAATTTCTGGATTTTGACTTCTTTCACTCAGTTGTAAATATGCTAATTTTTTTAATTTCCCGATTTCGTAAATATTCGATGTTTTTCAAGTATATTTTTCGGATGCGCGCATGTATTATTACTCAGATACTCCATTTTTTTTGTATATTATTTATCTCATTGTACTTATTAACTATATTTTCGACATTACTCGCCCGTCGCTTTAGGCAAACAGTATCAGATGAAGAGGCAAGGCAGATACCTCATACTATACGCTCACATTAAAGCACTAATTTTTTGCCCTCTACAGCAGGGGTGTCAAACTCGCGGCCCGAGATGAACATTTTTGCGGCCCTGTCAATACATACGAAGCAAAGTAAAAATAAAATAGAAATGTGAATTAGAAAGGAAACTAGCATATAAAATTATAATATACTTTATTTATAAACTATACGGATAATTTTAAATTGTACGCTCAAAAATGTAAAATTCTAATTGGCTTGCGGCACCTTCATATTTCGGGGATACTGCATCATATCAAAATTACGCAGAAAAAATTTCAAATCTTAGAACAGAATTTGAAACAAGGTTTAAATATTCTAATTCTTTGGAAAACAAATTTTGTTTGTTTTCTTCGATTTTCTCAATAAATATAGACTCAGTACCCAGTAGTATGCAAATAGAAGTGATTGAGATTCAGTGCGATTCAAATTTGAAGACAAAATTCATTGAAGTGGGCGTGCCTGAATTTTATAAATATTTACCGGCAAGGTTTGAAAAAACTCGAAAATTCGCATGTGAAATTGTTTCCATGTTTGGAAGTACTTATTAGTGCGAGCAATTATTTTCTGTTATGAATGGAAATATATCTCCTGTCCGAAACCGTATTAATAACGCTCACGTTGGATCAATTTAGAAAGTAATCTCGGCCAATAAAATTTCTCCCGAAATAGGAAAGATAGTACCAGAGAAAAGATGTCAAGTATCAAGCAATAATTTAACTTTATATAATTTTATTACAATGTACTATTCAAAATAAAAATATTTGTTTCTATGAAAAATTTTTTATTTTACTATTTTTTTGCGGCCCACCTAAAGTTAAGCATTGTTTATTTGGCCCAAGTTAGCTTTTGAGTTTGACACCCCTGCTCTACAGGGATTCCACAAGGATCTAAAAATGTAAGGAGTGGAAAAAACTCATTCCCGTTTTTATTTATTTTATATATTAAATAAATAAATCATAATTAACACCATGATACGTTGTAAATTATTCAAATTTAAAGTGAAAAAATTCTTTGAGCTGTCACCTTCAATAGTAAACTGAAAGAAATATATTAGAAAGAATTGCTAATTTTAATCTCTTTTAATAAATTTTTGCTTTTATGGTGATCACCATTTTTTTTGGTGCCTATTTTGCCGTCTGTAGCATCTAGTTAACTTTTAATGATTATGTCCTTTTTTTGAATTGAAGAAAACACCTCGAGAAGAAAAAAAAAGGAAACCAGAATACATACATATATATATATATAAAAATATATATAGATTCATTTATTATACTAGGAGTAATATGNAAGAAGAAAAAAGGATACAAGAAAATTTTTCACTGTTAAAGACGTAGTGTGGTGTCTTAGAGGATAGAGCACTCGCCTCTCATTGAGGTGTTCGAATTCCAGCGATGGCTGGTCGATATGAATTCCGCACCCGGTTCGCACCGACCACAGTGCTGGCATTATATATTCGTTGTGATAGACGGATCACGGGTTAGAGTCCCCTTGTAGTCAGGCTAACCGTGAGAGGTTTTCAAGGTTTTCCTCTCCATGTAAGGTAAGTGCGGATTAGTTCCATCAAAAAGTCATCCACGAAAACGAATTTTTCCCAATACTTGATCCAGGAGTTTCTGATATTATATATTATGGATGGGGTTCAAAATTACATTACTACGGAATTGAACATTGGTAGTCGTAAACTTAAAATTGGTTTGGATATTCAACGACGTTTGGATATTCAAATAAAATAATATTAAGAAAGTATTTAAAAACTAAACGTAAGGAAGTTAGGGTAATGTTTGCTGTTGTTGGCTACGAACCCGAAGGAGTGAAATGTGTAGCACGCCCTAAATACCAGTGGCGAGTGTTTTTCCATTTTTCGACTTTCCTGAAAAATTTTCTTTTTTACACTTAAGTTTTCCATTTTTTGCCTTCAATAACTATCGAAAATAGACATTTGTAAATTAAATATCTGTATTTCAAATAACCGACATCATTCCTGAAATTGATGCTCATGAAATGTGCAATAATTTTGAGAAACATTTGTCATTCCTTTTTACATTTTTCTGAAATGTGGTCACCCAGAGTAGCCATTGTAACACTTTTTTCTTTTTTTCTAGCTGTGATAAAAGTGAATGGACAAAAAATTTGCTTAATTTTCGAAAAATTTATCGAATTTTGCAACTACGAATATCCACCAACTGTAAAAAAAAGAATAAATAATAATAAACACGTCTTACTGATGTCCCTTACGTTTTTCAGTGTCTTCTGGTGTCAGACTTTAACCCTTTAATGGGCCATTTGATTCTACTAAAGGTAAATTAAAGTATTTTTGGAATTGAAATCGATATAAAAATAGTCATTTAGAAGTCAGGAAAAAAAACTCTTTTAGTTTATTAAAAAAAATCTAAATTTGAATGCCATTTTTTTTTGGTGGTAAGTATATTTACCACGACCTATTAGGAACTTATTGACTTTTATTTTTTGTTATTTATAACATAAATTTTATAAATGCTACAAACTTATACTTTTATACGTTTTCCTAAACTACCAATTTCATTCAAACGCACTTCTAGAAAGCTGAAGTTATTAACGAATGGAAACCTAAATTAAAAGTGGTAAAAAAGTTCTCTATGGGCTTTAAAAATTGGTGGTAAGTATACTTTACCACGGCCCTCGAAAGGGTTAAACAAAACGAATAGAAAGCATTCTTTTCGTAATTAACTTTGATAATACGGTAATTTTCTGCCATGTCAATCAAAAGTGATGCGCCTTTCGTTTGTAGTTTTAATCCATACAAAAAATAGAATAATTTCATGTTTCTTCGCCTACTTAAAAAAATCTAGCTCTTAAAATTTTTTTTATTTTATTTAGTTGCTGAAAAAAATAATTAACTAAAGAGTTCTACATTTCCAAGATGAATTAATTAAAAGAAATATAAACCGATTCATTAAGAGCAATTAAATAAAAATAAATTAACAGCTGGATTAAAAGGTTTTTTAACCAGGTCTTGAAGACAGCGTGATCGCCATCCGCACCGAAGACGAAAAGAAACGCAGGTCAAAAGACGGCGGGTAAATTATATTACCTCAAACGACCTTATAGCCTTCAAAAGACCTTGTGTAATCATAGAAAAAAAGTAAAACAAATTGAAGCAACCCCCTCAAGGTAAAGTGGAAAACGATATGTATTTTTTGGAAGAAAGAAAAAAAGAAAACATCGAATTATTAAGTTATTTGAACAATTTTCTTGCTTTCGATACCTATTGGATTGGTAAGATATTCACTTTCTTGGAAACGGAAAATTACAGGAAACAAGTTACATTACACTTGGAATTTATTTACTTTTGTTCAGTAAAACAGAATCGAGTTAGCAGAAAGGAATGGAAATAAACAAAAAAAAAAATAAAGACTCGTTGTTAATATTTCTGTTCGAACAAACTATCTTACTTTCTGGCTACCTGGTCTGGCAAGTTCGTGACTTCAGCGCTGGAAAAGACGTCAATTTCGGATATTTTTTATGTGATTTCATAGCCAACAGAAAGTGCAATTTACCTGTTTCAGTGCAAGGTTTTGCCAAAGGAATTTTTCTTAGAATTGTTTCAATACATCATATTGTACTTTCTGAACTCTGTTAGAATTCTTTTTTTTTTCTCATAACTCACAAATTGTTTCAATTTTTATTTTAAAAAGGTATCTTTTAAGTATAGAACATTTAAGTATTTGAACGTAAAAAAAATTGTGCGTTTTTGATGGTGGAAAAGGTACGAAGTACGTATGGTGATAGTATTAGACATAGATGATGCATGTGGTGTGTGTATATATATATATATATATATATATATATATATACTTANTTAAAAAAATTCAATATATATATATATATATATATATATAAATGTATAATTACGTTTATTTGCCTTAGCCAAATGCAAATCTTAAAATTTCTTATAATTAATTTTTTCCCATTGAAAACTTTAAATCAAAATACAATATCTCTCTCTATATACATATAAATGTATAAATGAATGTCTGTTTGTCTATTCATCCGCGTGTGTCTGTGTGTGTGCCCTTTTCAGACTCCTAAACCATTTAACACCACTACTATAAATATATATATTTGAATCTTAAAACGTAGGATAGCACTTTAAAATTTTTTTCAAGTAAATAAAAAGGTGGTTAATAGAAGGAAACTGAAAGTGTCACGTGTTGAAAACTACATTTTTCGAGCTACGATTGTTATTGATACTTTTATTGTAATCATAAGATATAAAAGTATCAATATTAAATATAAATTGTACTACGACTTTAACATTTATTTTATATTCGTATGAATTTAATTTTCCAATGTACTTTTTTTTAAGAAACAAGCTTTGAAACTAGTTCTATGTTTCTAAAATAAACATTTATTAAACTGAGTTTTTTTTTCACAAAAAATTCAAAAAGTGAATTTTTAATTTAAAGTGAAGTAAAACTTACCGTTATTAGTATTGCTTGAATGATGTATCCTCGCATTGTACCTAAAAGATAAAATTAAAAGTTGAAACAAACAAAAGGCTAAATGAAGAACTGGTAAAAAATTTAAAACAAATTCCACAAATTATTTAATTCTTAACAATTATAAGAAACATTTAGATAATAAAAAATAAAATTTATAATAGATGTTAGATGAGCACAATTTTTATGTAAAACTTTGTATGAAAAAAAACATTTATTTAACTTTTAAACGGTTGATGTGTCATACATGTTCACCTTATTTACAAGTTATTGAATACTTCTTTTAATCCATTAAGCAAATAATTTTTTTATGATTTAATGTTATTTTCAAATGATGCAAAGGCAAAGGTGTCTAATTAGAATCTATAAGCCTTGATCAAAGTGTATGACAGTTCAGATTAGCGTTGATGGCATCTCAAAGGTGAAAAAAAAGTGTCTTTTTGGAATTTTTAACTAATATCAAAGTTTCTGACAGGTCATAATAACGTTGCTGACAGCTCAAAGCTGAAATAAAAGTGTCCAAATTAGAATCCATAATACATCCTCAAAGTTGCTGACAGCTCATATTAGCGTTTGAGTTAAGTGATCAAACAAGTAAACTATTTACTCACGTGTTTCCATTTATAATTTAATTCTTATGTTCTTCTAGATGTCCGGAACGATTTAAAATGATCTAACGGACAAAATGTCACATCGTGTGTTTCCATTTTTACTTCAATTCTTATATTCTTCTAGATGTCTGGAACGATTTAAAATTATCTAGTGGGCGAAGTGTTAATTCGTGTGTTTCCATTATTAATTTAATTCTTATGTTCTTTTAGAAAACCGGGCTGATTTAAAATGATCTAACGGACAAGCTGTCACCTCGTTTGTTTCCATCGCTAATTTAATTCTTATGTTCTCCTAGAAGACTGGGACGATTTAAAATGATCTAACGGGCAAAGTGTTTACTCGTGTGTTTCCATTTTACTTTAATTTTTAAGTTCTTCTAGAAGCCCGGACCGATTTAAAATGATCTAACGAGCAAAGTGTTTACTCGTGTGTTTCCATTTTTACTTTAATTCTTAAGTTCTTCTAGAAGCCTGGGCCGATTTAAAATGATCTAACGAGCAAAGTGTTTACGCGTGTGTTTCCATTTTTACTTTAATTAAGTTCTTCTAGATGTCCGGACCGATTTAAAATGATCTAACGAGCAAAGTGTTTACTCGTGTGTGTCCACTTTTACTTTAATTTTTAAGTTCTTCTAGAAGCCCGGGCCGATTTAAAATGATCTAACAGGCAAAGAGTCTACTCGCGTGTTTCCATTATTACTTTAATTCCTATGTCCTTCTAGAAATCCGGATATTGTTTTCAGGAGCCAACAATAGCGAAATAATAAGAGATTCAAATTTAAAAGGAAATTTTTTTGTTTTTTTAATTATTGGGGGTCTGCTTCGAAAAATTGTTGTGACGACTAGCGCCGTATAGATCCTGATTTTAACATTGTAATTCATGTTAAAGCCTAATTGATATTAATTCTTAATTGACAACTGGACTATATTCATCCTATGTACAAACGCTGCTTCAAACTCAAGCTATTGTGTCAGAAATGGAGTTTCAATATTTATCTTTAAGGGAAACCAATAAGTCGAATTAGATTGTTATTTCAGAAAATATTTTGATAAATTGACTCTAAATGTCAGTTGAGACAGTGGCCTTAATAGAATTTAAGGAATGCGCATTTTACAAATTTCTATAAACAAAAATATTGTTGGGAAAATTTTGCATAAAACGTGCTGAAGCGTGAGTTTGTTAAAGACAATGTTGAAACATTCACAGGTCTGGCAGGGCAAGATTTAGTACATATAGATTTTCCTTACAAAATAACCTATAGTGTGGATTATAATTGTTTCAAATGATGGTTTGTCACATTTTCGTTAGCTAAATTTTTCTGATACCCTTAGGAATACTGGATAGATGTTTAAAATACCTTATAGAAATTATAGATAAAATTGAATTATTTCCTGAAGTTTAATTTTTGACCTATGATAAACCAACTTTTTCATTTCCTCTGAAAATTATTTACTGTTGATTTATTATTTTAAGAGTTATATCATGGTCGAATTAATTTAATATACAATGCCTTTAATTACCGTGGCATGTTTTTTTTGTTTTCCACAAAATTAAAACAAAAATCTGCTTTTTTTAAAGTAATTTCCCAAGCATTTCAAACATTGAAAAACAATGCTGGATTAAAGTGAAGCTAGTCAGAATTCATTAGTTGGCTACCATCCACAAGACTTGGCGGTTCGGTTGTGAAAAGCGGGCAAAAGGCAATTGCATCTTGCCGAGAGACTGATTAGCAAATAACGTAACGTTACTGATTAGAAAATAACGTAAAATAATTAGTAGAACATTTTTTTTTTGTACGATGAAATTTAATAAAAGTCATATTTTTAAATTTTCATATCTCAAGAACTACTCGACTTAAATCAATCACAGTTTTGATTTTGTATTTTAAATTTGCAAGGTTTGAAACAATTTTAAAATTTTCTTTGTATTGTTAAAAAATATTTCAATCACTTTTATATTAAGTAATATATAATTATTCAAAATTAGTTTTTGCACAAAACTTATTTAAATTAAAAGAAAAAAACATTTCATAATTGCAAGTAAAAGTATTTCGATTCGTTTGAAGTTGTCTATAGGTATGGAAAAATCAATATTAAGGAGAAGAAGCTTTCAATCATTTCTCCCTCCTAGTCATATTTTGAGGGTCAAAAAGGTCAATCAGCTGAAGTGGAAAAAAAGATACGTTTATTCAAAAAGACGTCAACTTTTCCGGTTGTAGAGAAAAAAAATTTCAGCGGTTACTACATTATGTTTTAAGTTATAAATCTATGTTTTTTTATGTAAAAAAAAAATAATGTTTTACTCATCACGACAAATAAATAAACATATTTTACAGTAAACATTTTCGAAACATTTTTTTAAATTACAGTAAAAGGTCGAAATCTGTCAATCTTCACCGGTGAATGTCGATAATAGTTGCTTTGATGAATGTCCTAAATACTTGTTATGTCTGATTTGATATTAATGTATTTATTGATATTTTATTACTTATTTCAAGGTTTAATATTCGATTAAGATACATATTGAAAAACATCAGTGTTGTGAATATCAAGCAAATGTATTCCGGGGAGTGACCTTAATTTTACATAAAAACATCAGTGTAGGAAATACCAGGCAATGGCACTTAATATTAAAAAAAAGCCAATGCAGGGATTATCGGACAATGGCTCTTAACTTTTAAAAAACGCTAAAGTAAAGAATACCGGAAAAGTATATACGAGCTATGGTCCTTAAACTTAAAGCAACAGTGTAGGGAATACCAGGCAATGGCTCTTATCTTTAAAAAAACGTCAGTGTGGGGAATACCGGGCAAGCATATACCGAGAAGAGAATACCGGGCAAGTGTCAAAAATTTTTAAGCTTAAAAACTATTAGGTTAGAGAATACCGGTATTATACATACACCTGCTCGATATACCCGACATTAATGTATTTCCTAATCTATCCTAGTGCTAGTCGGACATTGAAATATCGAACAAATATTTAAACATTGATGAATAAATTGACATCAATCAAATCAGATTTAGCATAGATATTAGACATTTATCAAAGTGATTATGTGTTTTTTTGACATTCACCGGTGAAAGTCGACAATCACAAGTTTGATTTTTCACAGTGACATGTATAAGATTTATTAGTTAAGTTAGGCAGTTCTGCTTTTAAGTATTAGCAATATAAATTAAAACTTATAAAAAACTTCCTTCTTTAATTATTTTTTGACTATCACTGTGTAAAATCCTTTTTAACGACCGTACAAGTTGGCAGCTATGGAGATTGTAATTTTCTGCATCTGATGTAATTTTCAGCATCTTAAATTATTTTTATTAGACGTTAAGCAATATATTTGAAACATTAAGTTTGCATGTTAGCGCTTGAAAATCTGTATATTAGACGTAAAGTTATTCGGTAATTCTATTTCTTATTTTCAACAAAACCACATAAAATGTTTCATTAAAAAATACACGCAACATAAAATACTATCGTATATTTTAAAATTGCTTGTTAAAAGCAATATAAATGACTACATTTGCATATATTTTTTGAAATAAACGACAAAATATCCCTGATGCATTAAATATGAATAATTTGCATATTTTGTAAATGGAATAGGCGTCTAAAATTTACGTGATTTTCCTATTCTCCAAATTTTTCGCCTCTTTGTTACCACGGTAACGGAAAATCTTGCTTTTTTCCCCCACGACAGTACGTTTCAGTAAGAAGTGTAAATATGCTGGCGTGAGGAAAAAGCAAGATTTGCTGCTACCATGGCAACGATGAGAGGAAAAGTGTGAAGATGTGGAGAAATCGCTAAATCTCTTCAATTTACTGACATCTATTTTATTTACAAAGAGTAAAATGAAAATGCAGTTTGACAATTAATAGGGGAGAGTGGGGTCAATTGTAACAGGGTACGATTGTAACAGAGCAAAAATTTCGAGTGTCGGGTTTTAGATTTGGTTCCTAGGTGGCGCACAAGGTGTATTTAATAAATCTACATGTACACCCCTACTGGCAACCATTTTTATGTATTTTTGAAAGAGTTACATCACAAAAGATATTTTCACGCTACGTAAGTACTTTTTTTGGTATTAGAATATTATATTGTAACAAAGTAATTTTGTTTAAACAAATAAAAATTATTAACCGAATATGTAAGTGGACACCTTAATTAACATTTCAAAAAAAAGATTAGTTTTGTTAATTAACTAGCATTGTTTTTAACAAATGACGCGTCTTGGGGACGATTGTAACAATAAGTAAAGGGACGATTGTAACAGCTGAAAATAAATAATCTTATGTTTACAAACCATTACTTAACTCTTTAAGAACCTCCAATAGTTTCCTATATCATTTATATTATGTTGCATGCGCTTTATTTTATTTGTCACCTTTCACAGAATAAATTAAAATATTTAACCCCTTAAGGTTAAAAGTTTAACCCTTTAGGTCTCTGCTCATTATTATTTTTACTCCTAAAATATCACTACTATTTTGATCAATAAAAAAATATATCACAACTATGATAATATCTATAATTAACTATGTTTTAGTTGAATGTATGAACTGTTACAATTACTGGGGACAATTGTAACAAGTGCACGACTGTCAAAAATTGTTAATAACTAATATAATAATAACATTTAAAATAAGGTATTTTTTTTTAGTAGAGGATAGTCTACTTTACTCGTCTGTCAATTAATACTAATAATATATTGGATTTTTTGTTAGTTAAAAATAGTTGAGCAAAAAATGTTACAATTGACCCCACTCTCCCCTACAAATATGCGAAATAATATTGCACGGTGTTTCTCTGTTTTTTGATAACTTGAAATACTGTTTGCTTTTTAAATAACTTTAATTTTGGATTTTTATGGGGGGGGGGAAGTAAGATAGAGTGTAGAATAAGGAGCCCCTGGGATTGAACTTGGAGCATTTAGAGTATATGAAATCTCCATTTTCTTATTCTTTCTTATTAATAGAAAATCTCCCTTTTAAATAATTTTTCCTGCAAGAACATAAAAAATTTGATAAATGACACTCTATTGTGACTATTATGTTGTATTTTTACTATAAAATGTTTTGCACTTAAAGTATTGTATGGGAATTTTATGCGAAAATTTTGAATTTAGGGCTTGGTGATCATTGATAAATCAAGTTACAAAATATCGCTTGAAAGATTTCTTCAAGAAAAGGCGTAAAATATTATCTTTTATAAACTTATCTTTAATCTAAGTACCTTTTAAAAAGACCGTTGACATACATAATTTAAAGTTTCATAAATATCAGAATTAAATTCAATTTTATCAGAATTAAATTCATAAATTTTATCAGAACTAAATTCAAATAAAAAACTTTAAAAAAAATTTTTTTTAAAGATAATATTAAGCAGTTACACTATTTTTGTGAAAGAATTTCAAAGTTTGAAAGATCAAAACTTTTACTTATTGCGTCAAAAAATATATTGCTAAATTTATGGCTGACAAACAGTCATCCTTATAAAAATAAAAAAATTTGATAAAACTGTTCGCGAATAATTGGTTTGTAATATTTAATTCTAAACAAAGTTGCAACATTCTATTTGAATTTAACAAATCTTATAATTTATCTTTCGGAATTTTTAGCAAATCTTCAACAAGCGGCTTTTTAATATCACTATAATCTTTGTTAAATAAATATAAATAAAAAAACAACGAGATTATTGCAATAGTTACACAGCGTTCGTCAAAACAATCAGAATGGAAAAGAAATAAAACACATTAATATAAAATAAATGGAACGTGTGCATGCTTTTTTTTAAACAAACATTTAGAAAAATTGAGTAGTATTGGCCAATAAACGCTTTTCAAAACATTATTATATAAAAAGCAATTTCACTACTACAGCAATTTCACTTCAATTATATAAAAAACAATTTCACTTTCATTCTTTACCACAATCTCAAAACAATTTCACTTTTATTCATTCAACAATTCACTCAACAATTTCACTTCACTAGAGTATTAAAGTCATAAATAATGGAGAAAAAATTACGAACAAAAAAAGAGAGCTTAAATAGTTTAAGATACGAGTTCATAATGCTTTTGAAAACTTTTCGCACTATGTCAGCTTTGCTTTGCAAAAGTTAACTTTAAAAGAAAAAATCCATTATTATACATTTTTTGCTTTAAATATTTTATAAGAGGGGCTTCTCCCCCTGCTCGCTGTGCCTCGCCAACATCCGAAACCGGTGAACGCAGATTCAGATCTTCGCTATCTGAGCTCGCTTCGCTCATTAGTCTTGTTTAACACCTCAGTTTTTGTTTCTAAATTTATTTTATAGCTCATTTTCATTATATTAACCCCTTGGGGACGGGTGATTCAGAAAAGCATTCGTACAAAATCAGAATCAAGTTGCAATTAAATAAATAAACGTAACTTAAATGTAGTCGTTACTAATTTGACAGACTTACTTTGCTTTTATTTTAATTATTGTTAGTTTAATCATATATATAATCAATGTTAATTCAAAGTATAACTAAATAGTTTTATTTTGAACAAAGTAATGGTGAATTAAATAAATCAAAAAATTATAACTCCGCCCACAAATAAACTGCTAAAGAAATACTTTGATTACCAGTTTTATCTTCTTACCCTGATTGATACGGTTTTTTGCTGTCACGTATTTGTGACAGTCGGCGCGAAAGGGTTAAAGGCTACGCTCTGTGCTTTTTATTGCTGATCATTCCTCTGGCTACTAGCTTTTCTAGCTTCTTTCACCCATCCAGCTAGCTATGGAAAAATTTACAAATCGAGTGGCAAAAAAATCAAAATATTGGAGCTGATTGAGATTTTTTTCTTTAAGAAACGTAATTTTTGCTTATAATAGTTGATGTATTATCAGCGATTCAGGAGTTTTAATAATAGTTTCCTCTAACTAAATTACGGGGTGCAATACAAAATCTTCAATTCTGACAGCAAAAAATAAATAAATAAAAATGAATCAAATTTGAAAACTATTGCTCTATGATTTAAATTATATTAAAGGGCAAAGTCATCGTTCTTCCCGGATCACTTGATCTCACTTATTATAAATAAATAAAAAATTTATTATTAAAAAAAAATTATCAAGTATATGGATGCGTTTAGATAACGCAAAGGATATTCAATTAGAAAAAATGCTACTTTTTTTTCTTCTTCAATTAGTTATTCTTCTAGTTTTTTCCCTGGCATTAAATAAGTTTAAATAATTCAACGTAACTAAAAAAAATAATAAAATCGAAACATAAATTAGTAAAAACTGCTTCAGTTCAGAGCAAAAGATAAAAATTCAAATAGAAAAGTCGAAATCAAAAAATTTTAAAAGTTAAATTTTTTATTTTTACGCTGTAGTAAACGCGTTTAAATTAACAAATTCAAGCTGAAAAAAATAAGAAATCTTCAACAAGCGGNAAAATTTTGAATAGTTAAGAGTTAAATTTAAAAATAAATCCTTGCAAACTAAAAAAAATATTGGAAGAATGAAGGGGGGAAAAAATNAAAAGATAAAAATTCAAATAGAAAAGTCGAAATCGAAAAATTTTAAAAGTTAAATTTTTTTATTTTTACGCTGTAGTAAACGCGTTTAAATTAACAAATTCAAGCTGAAAAAAACAAGCAACCAAATTACATTTATTTAAAATTTTGAATAGTTAAGAGTTAAATTTAAAAATAAATCCTTGCAAACTAAAAAAAATATTGGAAGAATGAAGGGGGGGAAAAATGTCATTCGTTTGTGCAAGATGACAAAAAAAAAAAAAAAAAAAAAAAAAAAAAAAAAAAAAAAAAANAAAAAAAGACACGTTAGTAGAAAGCAATGAATGAATCGAAAAACTATCAATATTAGTTAAGATAAATATTAACAATGAGCCGAGTTAAAATAATCCAATTTTTTTTTTCTCCAAAAAAATGAAAAGGGAATATTAAACTTTTGTTCTGCCCAAAAAACCAAAAAAATGAGTATATTTTGTTAACCTTGTAATTATGTTTTTTTTAAAAAAAAACAATAAAAATTTTGAAATTTGACACGTTGAATACCATGGAGGTCACCGGTGACCGTCACTGAATTTGTTCGTGGCACCACGGGTGCCACCGGTGACCGGCGAAGCCAAGATTATTAGAAACACATTATTCGAGTAAATTTTTAATTTTTTTTTAATATTATTATCGTTACTAAAATGGTTTGAAGAAATTAATGCAATTAAGAAGAAATTAAGAATACACAAAAATAGTTTAATTTATGTACATAGTATATGTATATGCATATGTATATATGTATACAAAAATTTTAGTACTGTTGGTAACTTTAGGTTAACGCTGGAAGATACTTCTTATTTTAACATACCACTTCGTCGTTAGGGGCCGTTCAAAAAGTACGTACATCCCGAAGGGGGGGGAGGGGATTTGCTATTATGTACGGTTTTGTACGATGGGGAGGGGGGGAGGTATTATACAAAGTACGTACTTTATAAACATACACCAAATTTAAATNCTGATTGATACGGTTTTATGCTGGCACGTATTTGTGACAGTCGGCGCGAAAGGGTTAAGAACACACAAAAATAGTTTAATTTATGTACATATTATATGTATATGCATATGTATACAAAAATTTTAGTACTGTTGGTAACTTTAGGTTAACGCTGGAAGATATTTCTTATTTTAATATACCACTTCGTCGTTAAGTTATTTAGAAGCTGGAATTTCCTTGCGTCTATATTTTCTTAGGAAAATAAGATTTAGTGGTAGTTACACAGAAATTAAATTATCCACAACTTTTTAAAATGTTCAGGAAAAGCGAGAACCCTGCAAAAACGAAAATAAGTGAAATAGGGTTCCCGCGCTCCTTAAGAAGTTTTTGTAGTGGTAGCAAATTTAGGTCATTACTAGAAGGTATTTCTTAATTTAATGTACCACTTTATCGCTAATTAGTTTAAAAGCTGCATTTTTCATGCATATGTACTTTCTTTGGAAAACAATTTTTAGTGGTGGTAATACAAAAATTAAAATATCAACATTTGTTAAATTTTCGACACCACTTTTTACAATTTTCAATCTAATAACAATTTTTACAATTCATATTTAAGTTTGATTTAATTGCATTTAGTGGTAGTCTAAATCATATTGAATTCAATTTATAAATCCATATTAAAAACGAAATTTATTACCACTTTAAATATAAAAATGATATAATCATATAATAATCAGTAGTTGTGTGTTGAGACATAAAAGTGCGTGGTTACAAAAAAACAATTAGTGTATTCATTCGATAGAAAATCTTAAAAACCCTCACCATAAACCTACTAGTAAACTACTTTTAAATTAAGTGCTACGACTTTCTCATATACAGACATAAAAGTATGTGGTTGCAACAAAAAAATAATAATAAATCTCTTGTTAAAAGTTTGCGCTACACTAAATTACTCGAGTCTTAAAAAAAGGCGTAAAATGATCCAAAAGTAATAGCCATATCAAAAACATTTTGATATCAAAATGTTTTCTTAACATTTCTCTTGAAGTGTACAAAATTTCGTATTGTTTCACCAAACTGTTTATTTAAAATAGCGAGGGGCATTTTGTTCAAATCGTGGAATGTTTTGATTTCTGAATGCTTTTTTTTTTATTAATAGAAATAAAGTTATTCCTAGTAACTCATTATTTTGCTTTATTTTTTTTTTCTTAAACTTTTTATCTTATTACTTTCAACTCATAGGTATTACTTTCAACTCATTATTTTGACTAAACAAATGCACTTTTAGCATGTAGAGAAATATATGTTGGTAAAATATAACTCTTCGGCTGTAAAATTTTCTATCCTATTGAAACACGCAAAAGTTATAAATAAAACTAAGTGCGATGAAAAATCCAAAGCGATTGTTTTTTTTATCCGGTCAATGCTTTTAGTAGCTCATATATTTTCTGAAAAAAACATGCTCATTCCCTAGAAAGTATGACATTTGTGTCACATACCTTTATTCAAATTAGTTCAGCGAAGCCAAGATTATTAATTTTTATTTTTTTAATATTATTATAGTAACTAAAATGGTTTGAAGAAATTAATGCAATATCGAACACATAAAAATAGTTTTATTTATATACACTGAGATGCCAACTTGCTCTCGGACAGCGAATAATTGTTTTTAAGTGGTAGTTTATTAATTATGATTCTTGGTTTAATAAATTCAATTTAGTAGATTTTTATCCACCACTATTTCTAAACAATTTGTAGGCTTATATAATTTACCACTTATTTCAGTTACGTCACGCTATACCTTTTAAAAAACTAACACAATCTGTCTAATATTTACCAATTTAGTTTGTAGTTGTTTACTGTTTGGCCCTTAGAGGAATAATTTAGGTTATATCTCCTCTAAGGTTTGGCCAGACGGGAGAGCCATGTATAATTAGCGTGGCATTCAACGTTTTAATATTATTCTGACCCTGACTTTACTATTTGGTGCTTGGTAACCCCTCTCCCGCAAATTCTACTCCCACTTCTAACATTCCCCCGTTATATTTCTCAAAAATCGCAACGAATCAGTTAACACGTTGAGCTCCAAGCTTATTTTACATGGCTTGCCAATCCGACCCAGGTAAATAACTACAAACTAAATTTGCAAATATTTGACAGATTTTGCTATTTTTTTAGAAGGTTTATCATGAGATATCTGACAAAAGTGGTGAATTATATAAGCCTACGAATTATGTAGAAATAGTGGAGGATAAAAATCTACTAAATTGAATTCATTAAACCAAGAATCACAATAATTAAGTAAATTTTGAATAAATTTTCTGTAATTCCATAAAAGATGGTAAATTTTATAGTTCTATATCATGTTATACGCTGTCAGCCAACTGTTTTTCGCGGCCTATGTGAAAGTCAGTGTCAGTAAGCTGTGGCAGACGCAGCCTAAATGTAATTTCAGTGTCAGCCACCGGTGGCTGACGCGGCGCTCAACGTGTTATGCCGCTTCGCGGTGACACACTGAGATAAGTGCTATGTTCAGGTCATTCTTCTTCTTCGTCTTAAAATAAAAAAATTTAAAAAAAGAACTATTTTGCATTTGCAAAAGATGTTTTTTAGTAGAAGAGAGTAAAAAGCTGAAGTTTGCACAATTTTGTTCTATACAGGGGTCCTACGAGCGCCTTATACTGTGAAAAGTAGTGACTAATAAAAAGCAACAATTTTACTAATATGATTTTTTCAGTATACTTTTGAAAGTGCATACAAGGTATATATCTAGCTGTCTTAATTTAGTTTTATTAGCTTTTCGACCAAAATATGTTTTTCGCGCCGATCTCCTTATGTATTTATTTAAATCATTTATAGTTAGTGACGGATAGAATTGTTATAAATTTAATTAACTAAAATATTTTTACAATGCCGATTGTACCCCTAGAAAAAATATTTTCTGAAACTACGGAAATCTCGTTGTAATCGGAAAGAATGGGGATACTATCGTCGCTTTTCACACTCTGTGTATTTAAAGTATGCAAATACCTTGTTTTCGATCCCCGTTGTTTCTGGTTCTTAATGTGTACAAATGTGTATTTGTACTCTAGTTAGTACACTTCTATTCCTCTCCCATCTCACAGTATACTNACATACCTGCCAACTCTTCCGGATTTTCCGGAAGATTTTATTTTCATATTTAAAGTGGTAGTAAATATATACTATTTTTTCTTTTATAAACTTAATTTTTAAATGATTTTGATCACCACTATTCTTACAAAAATGAAGCACATATATTAATATGCGTTACTATCATGGTTGTCACTTCAATACTTCAATATCAATTGTGCTTTTTATATTCATGAAAATTTCTGATTATTTTATAAATCATGACTCATATTAAATATCAATTCATGTTTAATTTATCAAGCAAATTTGCTTGATCTTCTGTTCTGCTACCTTAATGCTGCATAATTCAAAATGTTTTTAATTCAACTTGTAAATACTTCATGATGGATGGGTTAGGGGCCGCTGCGCGCCCCAGGCACCCAGTTTTGGATTAATAAAGTAAAAGTAAGTCATGGTTGTCACAATTACCGCCTTTTTATGCTCAGACTGCATACTATCAAAATACTATTAACTTTATCATACAACTCTACTCAAGGGGATCTCCCTATTCCAAAGATGATTTTCCCTTCAACTAAAGATTTGCTTCTTTAAGGACTTGACTTGTTGTTACAACATACTACAACTTCAAAGATATATAGGACCTTCCAGAATACAACAAAACAGAATCGATGAATCGGTTAGTGGCGCTTCGCGCCAAACGCCGAGATAACCCCAATATCCAGCATCCAGCATCATGATTGTCAACTTAAGTTTTTTCAAATGCAACGTATTTGTTTGCTTAAAATTGAAGTTTTAATTCCATTTTAATACCACTGGGAAAAATTATAATGGAAGGGATTAAAAGTTGGCAGGTATGCCTCCACGAAAGCTAGTTTGTCCCAATGCTCAATACAGCCCCCTTATCTTTTGGGTTGGATTCAAAATTAAAAGGTTACGAAGTTGAACACTGATAGTCGTAAACTCAGAATTGGGCCGGCTGTTAAACGCCAGTTATAAAAAAAAATTAGTATTAAATATCCATACATTTTATGGAAGCAATAAAAACTATGATTGCAAGAGTTGGCCTTTCTATTCATTCATAGATGTTGTTATATATATGTGTGATATTTCTAGCTAAAAAGTTAACTATACTATAAAACTATGTTAACTATTCTGAAAAAATAAAAATAAAAATTACATTTTTATAAATAAAAATCTATGTGTAATAAGAAGGAGGCTGTTGAAAAGAAGATCAAAAGTGAGTTATACATTTCTTGCTAATTTAAATGAATTTAGAACACTCGTGGAACGAATACGAAATTCAAAGAAGAAAGTATCTCTCCTGCCATAATAAGCCATCCTCTCTTAAGATTGGTCATTTATAGGCCTATTCCTATGCCCGATAATGATGACTCCTCAAATTGTGGTCACAGGTATAATTAGTAATTATATAAATGTGAAATAAAAATAATAAATATTGATAAAAAATATAAATATAAAATATTTTGAATATAAATAATTTTTATAAAATTATAAATAGCAATAAATTAATTAAAAAAATATTCTGAAGTTTATTTTTGCTCATTTTAATTTCGAATATGGTAAGATTTCCAAGTAACTGACTTTAACAGCAGTTTTAAATAGTTTGGTGCTCAAAGTTACTCCGATTGCCAGGGAAAACCATGTTTATATAAGTTTGTCGAATAAAAAAATTATTTAAAAACTATAAGTTGAATGAATGAAAAAAATATTTGATACCGAATATATTAATACCAAATGAAAAAAAAATTCAAGAATCAAGAAATTATTCCAATTATTATTTCCAAGACAAGAAAATATTGCTTCTCTCCATTAGAGAAATAGCCTCCGCTGACTGTATTTTAAAAGAAAATTATTAACTAATCTTGAAAAAAAAATAAACTTTAAACACTTTTAATTAATTTACACTTCTTTAACCCGTCCCCAAGGGGTTAAAGAAGTGTTTTCCAAGAGCTAGTGAAATACCAATTAAAGTAAAATACCAATTTGACTAACACTTTCAACGCCGCAATAAAATCTCTGGTACTACAGTAAATAAATTTAAAAATAAAATCTTCCCCCAAAATGCGGGAAAATCGCCACTATTTGACAAGACTTATTATTTAATAAATTTTCATTTGTAAATATAAGTGCTATAACCAGGCATGTCATGGGCCATTAAAATTGTAAGAAACTCAATTCCTTTTTTTTTTGTTTTGTTTAGTTATTCAATCATAACTTACAAGAACATATCTACTTTACTTATTCAATCATAATCATATTCAATCATAACTTACAATGTAAATTATTCATATTTAAAGGGAAATTATTCTTTGCAACCACTTTCAATAGTAAACTGAAAGAAATATACTTAAAAAAGTTCTGAATTTAGAACTGGACTTGCATCAGAAAAGTTTTAGGTTCGAATCCCGGACAAGGCATGGATGTTCTTTTATTCTCTGTACCATCTGCCTTTATTCTGAGAGTAACGTTGACCCACCTAATGTGGTCCCCCTGAAAGAGTGGCCAACTATTCTGCCCTAATACTCCCGAATGGACGAAATGCCAACCCAGAAGGGTATTGGAAAAAAACGTTCTAATTTTACATCACTTCTTACCCGTGGCATCCCTGTATTCACGAAAAGATTAAAAGAGCAGAGATGCCAACTGCTCCGGACACGCCATAATACTTTAAAAAACGATAAACAACTACATACTAAAATTTCCAAATATTTGACTACGTTTGTTTACTTTTTAAACGGTGTCGCGTGACTCTAATGAAAGAAAGTGGCGAATTATATATGCTTTTGAACTATTTAGAAATAGTGGTGGATAAAAACCTAATAAATTGAATTTATTAAACCAAGGTTCACACATTAATAAACTACCACTCGAAGATATTTATTTGCTGTCCAGAGCAAGTTGGCATCTCTGAAAGAGGAATGAAATGTTTCTACTGCCAATGTTTCATTTTTTTTTTTTTTTTTTTTTTTTTTTNTCCAGTGGCCTCTCAAAATATTTAAAGCGGAAACAAAATTTCTATTATAAAAAGCAGGACTAGGATCAAAAATTTATTCTGAAACGTTCTTGGTCACCACAACAATCTGTTTACTTAAATATACAGAAATCTGACATCCACTCAGAGAAATTATTTGCCTATTTGAGTAGTCGTTAAATCGAAGATATTTCCAGTTTCTTCAATACTTAGAATACTGCCACAAGAATATATAATTTTCACAAACACTGATAATAGAAATACAGTAAGTTCCGTCTTAGCGAAAGAATGCTAATCGAAAAACTCGAGTAAATTCCTGAATTAATTTCCGAGTTGAGCGAATAAGACGAAAAACGATGAACTCACCTGAGCCGTCGAATGACATTGGCCTTGCAAACGATAATAGACGAGGTAGAACTAAGAACTTCAAACGACTCAAGGTCTAGGATTCCGAGATCTTCATGCGTTCTACTCTCACTAGTTTCACAGACTGAAAAAGCTTTCTCTTTTTCGAACATATCTGCTTCTTCAACTCGTTCCTCTCTAATACTCCCCCTCCCCCCTTTAAAAGCTTGTTCTGGATCCCTTCTCACCCCTCCTTTCTCTTCAACAAATCCTGATTGTTTTTCACGCTCTTTTTTATTTTTTATTTTAATGTTTTTGTTTTGCATCACGGTCTTTCCCTTACATGTTTTTTTTCCCTTCCTTTCCTGCCCTTCGAGGAATTCCTCCCCTCTTCCTTACCCATAATTGTCTACAATACCGCGGTGATGTTTTGTGCTTGTTTAGAAACAGCGGCTCCCAAATGGTATTCCGAGGAACCCTAGGATTCCGTAGAAAGTGGAAGTGTGAAAGGGGTTCCACGAGTTTGTACTTTTTATAACCAGTGTCGAGTTTTGAAACCTCTAATTACATTAAGATCCAGCCTATAATTCATAATTTATTTAATCTTTCGGCTGCCTTAATGAAATTATTTCAAGTAAAATGCCAATGAAATGGTAATGGCATTTTTTTAAAAGAAAATATAACAATATCTTGCAATAACAATATCTTGNTTTTTTTTTCTTCCTTTCCTGCCCTTCGAGGAATTCCTCCCCTCTTCCTTACCCATAATTGTCGACAATACCGCGGTGATGTTTTGTGCTTGTTTAGAAACAGCGGTTCCCAAATGGTGTTCCGCGGAACCCTAGGATTCCGTAGAAAGTGGAAGTGTGAAAGGGGTTCCGCCAGTTAGTACTTTTTATGAAAAGTGTCGAGTTTTGAAACCTATAATTACATTAAGATCCAACCTTTAATTCTTAATTTATTTAATCTTTCGGCTGCCTTAATGAAATTATTTCAAGTAAAATGCCAATGAAATGGTAATGGCATTTTTTTAAAGGAAAATATAATATTTCTAATATCAATATCTTGCACAAATTATAAAAAGACCAAACATGAACAATCATTTTCAACAGCTGTTTTTTTTCTTCTTGAAGTAAGCCATAATGAAGCTTATTTTATTCATTCATGTATATATTCCAAAAGCAAATTATTAACTTGACTAGATATAGAACAAGGAGTTGAACCCATGTCGTGAGTTTGATCCCCTTCGGGCGAAGACTCACCGTGTAGTAAATGGTGACTGGCGCACGTTAAATCCGTCGGGTCACAAAGTCCTCAATGTTTGTCTGGGGGAATTAGAGATTGATCGTTCTCTGATTCAGGTCAAAATTACGATCAGTGGATAAATGAATGAATGCATGAATGAGTCTGTCCACCTACAGACGGGCTGTGACGTATGTGTGTGGCAGAATTCGAATTCTTGGTCATATATGGCGCCTCGGGTAACAAGGAGAAGCGCACCCCCTTTGCCCCTCTGCATTCGACAACAACAACAACTGCACATTTAACTTTCGGAAATAAAACAAAATTTAAGATTATTAATGATTAAACTGCGAAAATCTTCATTACTCTGTTAAATATTTTAAAAATGGTTTTTTATAGGTTATAACGTTTATACCTTATTGTATTATGCCTTATGAAACCTTATTATACCTTATTAACGTTTATATAATGATTATACCTTAATGAAAAATATAAAAATTTATATCAGGGTTCCACCGAAAGAAGGTTGATAATTTAAGGTTCCGTAACTCAAAAAAGCATTGGAAACCACTGGCTTTAATTTTTTTTATGATTTATTCAAAGTTACCTGACTAAAAGAAACTGTGAGAATTCCCAGATAACAATGTAAAATTGATTTTAATGTCAGCAACAACCTTTATCACAAAGTCCAACAATGTTTATGAATGATTAGCATATAAGCAATTCAAGATTTTTAAAAAAATTAATTTAATTATGCTAGTTTACGCGCTATGGGGTTCTCAAATAGGCTTGCATAAACAAACATTTTATATAGATATTGAATCTGCCTTTACAAAACAAGGCTATAAAAACTTACTGAAACCGGAGATAAATCATCATTCTCAAAACAAAAATAAAAAGCGTTCTCAAACCGAAGATAAATTCACCTTCTCAAGGTTTATTTAAGATTTCATGACCATCACTAAAAAGAGGTTTATTTGCGCAGGCTTTATATACTTTAACACAATTACCCTTTAACAATTTAAAACTGTAATATAATTTAACAATTTAAAAATTAAGGTTGGCTAAATCATTAAGTTTTCGATGCAAATGAGAAAAAAAAGGCAAAAGAAGAAGAAAAAAAAAGACAAATCAAAGTTTTGCCTGAGAAGATAAAAAAAAGAATGGGAAAAAAAGGCAAAAACAAGTTTTACAGTAAAAGCTAAAAAAGGAGAAATTTATAAAATGAAATTTCAAGCAGTCTTGCGAAAGTTCGTCACAACTCATTAATTTTACCCAGATTGAGAGTACCTTGCCTCTGGTCAGGTGACTTTAGGTCTGAAAAGGTTATAAATCAAGTTTTCAATAGCAATTCTTTTTTTAAAATAATAGTAGGAATAATATCGATGTAAAAAGAAAAGTAAAAGAACAATTTTTTTTCCTCAAATATTTGAAATAAGTGGTCACATCCCCACTAACATTTGAATTTTGTGCTAAATATAATTAATGGTGGTAACGAACTGAGGACAGAACTTTTAAATTAAACGAAATTTTCACAAAACCTTTATCAAAACTAGTGTATATCTAAAATTCTAACAGTGAGAAAAAAACAAAACAAATTCAATTGGTTTTTTTCCTTTAATTTACATTTTTTTTTCTAGTTTATTTATATTATTAACTGAATCATCCTGTTGTAAAACCAACATTCCGCTTTTGTATCGTTTTGTATAATTCTTTTCATTTTTATTTTCAGTTATAAAAAGCGCTCAGAAGTAATCTTTTCACACAAAACCGGTTGAAGAAGTGAAAATCTAGATAATCGATGAGTTATTTGACGCCTAAAGATGTAAAAACCTTTCTTTCTTAGAAAAAATAGAAATAAAAGTTCCGAATCCTGATTTAGGATTAAAGGAAATTATGTTTGGCTTATGAGTCCTTAAAACAAAAATGAATTCTCACTGAAAGGGCAAAAGATGAAGGGGAAAAAAAAGATCTTACAAAGATTTCTACTAGATCCTGGAGTAAATCAGACGCTGTAAATGTTGTTTTAAGTTTGATTACATAATTTGATGCACGTGCATTCTTAGTACGTGAATGAAAAGATTATTTAACGTTAAAAATGAAATGGCGTTTTGAGGTTGAAGCACCCTTACTGGAATTTGAAAAACGAAACTTGATTGAAATGCCTTAATAACATCATGTTTTTTGTATTAGTTTCGAAACTTGTTTTAGTTTTCAACAAGTTGTTTGGACGATATTGTCCGAAAAGCTCTTTATTGAGCAAAATATATCATTAAGGAGGAACAATACTGCGAATTTCTCGGAAAGGTCTAATTTTACTATAATATTAATAGTTTATTATATATAATCATAAACATATATATTATTTTTACTTTATTCGATTTGTTTTAAATGATAATTAACGCTATCTAGAACAATAGTTTCAGTTTTAAATTGGGTAAAACTAAACTCGAGTTTTTTATTTTATCGAAGCTTGAAAAAAAAAACTGTTGTAGCTTAGAGCCTGATCTATTCAAAGCGAAGCTTTAGTTTTCAACTACGCATTGTATCTAGCCATTAATAATCGCTTGGATTTTCATTCAGATAAATAGATTAAATGTTTGACATAATATGTCCCGATCAATCACGGACTAAAAAATGTTTTAAAGTGGTAGCTAAATTTTGAAAAATATACATAATTTTAATCACTCACATCTTCTAAAAATATTTTAATTTCGTTTATCGAGGTGAGAACTGCTCCGTTTTCTGCTAAAGTTTCAATAAATTAGCAGATAATTGAAGGGTAAAACTTGTAGAATAAAGATAATTAGGGAAACTTTTTATAAGTGTCACCACGAAGTAACTCCAATAAAGTTGCCTTTCATATTCATATTATACTCTGAAGAATTTTTGATAAGTAGTAGTGGAAAATTAATTAAAAGGAAAAATACTAAACTAAAAATAACTTATACTAAGTTACCACTAGAAAATACTTTTTTGCAAAGCGGAGCAACTTGAAGTCTCTGTAACTGTAACAAAGTGACGTATCACATAAGTAGTGACGTATCACGAAAGTGGAGAGTAAAAACCCTATAAATCGAATTTACTAAACCAACAATTATACTTTAAAAGAGCACCACTTGAAAATATTTATCTGCTCTCCTGAGCAAGTTGGCATTTCTGAAGATGCCAACTTACCCTAGAAAATTTAACAAAATTTTGACTTTGTCACGAGACCCCATAATGGATTAACTAAATAATTCAAAAATGTAAATGCAATGTAAAGTTAATGATACACAAACATAATTTAAAAGTACACGAAGTATTACTTTAAGAATTAATAATGGAACGCCCACATATAATAAAAATAAATACAGATAAAGTTACAATTAGAATAACCAAAATAAAATATAAATTGCCAATCATCCAAAAAATTCTTTAGAATAATTTTAAGTGCTGATACCTTACGAAAATTTTGAAAAATAGAGAAAAAACATTCAATGATTAAAAATTCCAATAAAGTGCTACTTCGAAAACAAAAAATCCTAAATTTCACCGCATAGGCCTATTTATGTGGGCTTCAATATCGGACGAATTAGTTAAACGTATTTGAAATATTTTGAAATTAAAAATTATAATTACAGTATTATTATTCTCTAATGTAATTTTGAAATTCGCAATAGCTGAAAAAAATCTGTTTTATTATTACAAGTAAATTTAAACTTAATAATTAAATCAATCAAAATATTGTTAAAAATTTTAAAGTATAAGTTGGAATTAAAATGTGTTAAACTAATAACATTAAATTTAAAATCTCTTCTTTTATCGTATAATTCAATGGAAATTTTTTGGTTACAAAATTTAATATCAAGATCTAAAAAATTAGCTCCATTTCCATCTGAATTAGACTTTATTAAATTAAGTTCTTTAGGATAAATATCTTTAATTAACTCAAAATCATTACAATAAAAAATAATTAAATCATCAATAAATCTAAATCCAGTTAATAAATTACGTTGTAAAAATTTTTGTTCATAAAAATGTAAGAAAATATTAGTAAATGCACTTGAATAACTATTTCCCATTGAGATATCTTGAATTTGTCTTTGAAAAACAAATATCAAATACCAAAACAAACTTTGAAAAACAAATACCATTAAAAAGATAATTTTCAAAAATATTTACGTTACACAAATTAATCCAATCTTCTCTATTAATGTCCTCAAATATTTATCAAAAATGCCAAAACAAATTTTCTTTAAATTATTGTGTAGTATACTCGTAAATAAATTTCCAAAAATCTCATGTAAGAATACTATTAATTTTATTGTTATTTAAATATTTAATAACGTCTTGGTTGTTATTAATAATAAAATTCTTATCATTTGAAATAATTTTACTTAAAATAATGTTCAAATAAATAAAAAATCTTTTTCCGAAAACAGAATTATAGCATCCAGTACTACAAGTAACAAATCTAAATTTAACCGGTTTTTTGTGAAACTTAATTGCTGGAAATAAATAAGGATAATTAATGCTATTGATTTTTAAACCTGTTTTCTTCGAAAAAGCCAAAATTCTATTGTCAATTTCTTTTTTAGAATTATTAATTTTGACAAAAGTATTATTGTTTTCATATTCTTTACGATTTAAATGTTTAAAAAATTTTTTGCAAATAAATTAAAAATTATTAGATGCTTTGTCAACAACACAAATAATAAAATTATATTTTAATTCCTTAATAGCTTTAATAATATTAGAATTCAAATAAAACCTTGGTATTTTATTGTTCAAAAAATTTAATTTAAGATTATTATAAAACGCAAAATTCCATTAACTATATCCTTCTATAGGCCATTTAAATTTTCTTGAGCATTTTGGATAAATATCCGTAAGAAATCTTAAATTTTCATTTCTTCAGTTCAGTTAAGGTCACCTGTTAAAATATGCTTAAAATCATTGTTAACAAAATCCTTATAATGCTCTAGTTCACATAAATATTTTTTAAATCATTTAAATTTTTACTATAGTAATTATAATTGCAAATTCTTTTCTTTAAAGTCTTTTACAATATCTAAAACATATAGAAACCCCAATTTTCTCTTTAATTGGGGAACAATCAATAATATTAACAGTCATAAGCATTAAACCTCTTTCAAAATCTTTATCAAGAAAATTAATAACACAAAATTCTAATTTTAGAAACATTTAAAAAATCAAAAATGTTGAGTGCTAGTTTGAATTTAATAAGATCTAATACAATGCATTTTTTCTCAAGGATAGAAAATTTTATAATTTTTAAATGTTATTTAATCATCCATTTCAAAACTGAATTTTTATTACTAAAAATTAAACTATTAATATTTTTTATGTTAACTCCATTGACATCAAATGGACACAAAGTTTTGAAAAGAGCCAAATTAAATTTATTTCTTTATTTTTCCTCTGCATCCTCTCAATTTACATGAAAAATTATTATTAAAAGTGTTCAGCTTATTATAAGTGCACACTTTATTTAAATGTAGGTTACCTTCTCCTTTTAATTTACTATTAAGCTCTTAGGAGTTCAGTGCTTTTAATTTACAAATAAAAAATTTTCATAATCTTATCTTAAATTTGAATCTTCAATATTTTTAAGAATAAGAATTTTAATACCTTTTAAAGAATGTTTTTAAAATAAACAATTATTTCTAATGATAAGCATTTTATTATTAATAACAACCAAGACGTTATTAGATATTTAAATTACAATTGTAGTATCCTTACGTACGATTTTGAAAATTTATTTACGAGTATACAACATTTTTGATAAGTATTTGAGCAATGGGGACATTAATAGAGAAGATTGGATCAATTTATGTAATGTATATATTTGTGAAAATTATCTTTTTCATAGTATTTGACTAATTCAGATGAAAATGGCTCTAATTTTTCAGATCTTGATATTAAACTTCATAACCAAAGCATTTCCATTGGATTATACGATAAAAGAAGAGATTTTAAATTTAATGCTATTAGTTTAAACGCATTTTAATTCCAACATATGCCTTAAAATTATTTTGATTTTTCAAATTATTAGGTTTAAATTTATTTGCAATAATAAAACAGATTTTCTTTCAGCTATTGGGAATTTCAAAATTACATAGAGAATAATAATTTTCCTTTTAGTTACTGTAATTATAATTTTTTAATTCAAAATATTTTAAAGACGTTCAACTAATTCGGCCGATATTGAAGCCCGTATAAAGAGACCTATGCGGTGAAATGCGGGATGGTTTGTTCCTGAAGAATATAGATAGCAGCACTTTATTGAAAGTTTTAATCATTGAATGCTTTTGCACTATTTTTTCAAGATTTTCGATAGGTGTCAGCACTTAAAATAATCTTAAAGATTTTTTTTTTGAAGATTTGGTAATTTATATTTTATTTTGTTTTGGATATTCTAACTGTAACTTTACCTTTACTTATTTTTATTATATGTGGGCGTCTCATTATAAGTTCTGAAGTATTATTCCGTGTACTGTTGAATTGTGTTTGGGTATCGTTAGTTTTTCATTGCATTTACACTTCAATTTTTGAATTATTTAGTTTATCCATTATAGGGCCTAGGGGCACAGTCAGTTTTTGGTATTACCACTAACGACAGAAAAGCTCCTGTGTGTTGGCAGAGTGTGTTCCCTGATGAAGTGCTGTTTTACTAACATACATATCTTTAGAAATTCTTCGTTATATGATTGATTTGTGTTTCCAACTTTCTAAATTATGAAAATAAGACAAATTTGGTTGTAACTGCTCTCAGTGCTTTTCCATTTTGACTTAATATTTTAAATCTTATTTACTTATTTTGTCTTTTCCTGACTTTACGTAATTCATTTGCATTTCGTTGATTAGAGTATCTACCATATTACATTAAGCTTAGATAGCAGCAGTTGCCATCTTTGGTATTGCTCGTTAACCCTTTGAATCCGAATTATTTAAATTCCGAACTAAGAGAAAACCACTAAATTAAAAACCTGGTAGTAAGTTTTTGATAAAAAAAAAATTTCTTTTTTTTTTAAATAGTTACCAAATATAACCTGACACCTTCACTAAATGCTGTGTTATTTATAAGATGTGGAAATTATCAATGCATTGTTTTCTTCTGAATCAGACTGACAGCAAAATATTTTAGTCACCACTTTTCATTTATTGGTAATGACGAGTCTCATTCGTCAAATGGCGCGAAAGGGTTAATAGAGATATTGATAATTCTATGCTAAGGGAATTATGGACAGGCCCCTCATCAATTTTTCATCAAATTTATTATGTACTTAAAAACATATAGCGAAATTAAATTTAATTTAATAATAAGGCTCGCTAATACATCGAAGCTAAATTAAATGACATCTTCCAATTTGACATTCTACAAGAAGACATAAGAATACAACCCTCAGTTACCGAAACAAGTTCACCTATAGTGTGAACGTCGTTTCGAATTTTTCCTGACATATGAAATTTAATTATTTACGCAATTGTGATCACATCTCATTAACCTCGCAAGGAGAATCTTTAAAAGAGATCTCCTAAACAGTATTTTATTTTCCAAAATTTTCCCAAAACACCGATTTCACTCTTTTCAGTAATTGTTTTTATTTGAAGAGCGGCTGTGTGGTCTGTATTGACGATCACACCTCATTAACCTCACAATAAAGCCTATTTGAAAAAAGAAATCCCGAACAGTGATTTATTTACCAAACGTTTCCCTATATACCGTCTTTTGCCGTGAATTAATTCCGTGAACTAATACCGTGAATTCGTCTTTTCAGCAATTATTTTTATTTTCTGTAATGGAGATCACATCTCATTAGCCTCACAACGAAAGCTATTTTTAAAAAATCCCTAAAATAAAGGCTCATTTACCAAAATGCTTCCTAAATACCACTGAAATCTCCTTTTTAGTAATTATTTTTATTTAAAGTAAAGCTGTGGCTATTTTTTTTTTTAAAGTTTATGTGATTTTATTAATTTAAACAACTAAAATTATTTGAGTATTGAAACTTAACTTCGTCTTTGATTAGTTCAATGCTCCAGTAAATTATCATCTAAAAGGAAACGATAAAATTACATAGGTTTATTTCTGAGCTCTTTTTTTTATTTATTTATTATTATTTAAATTATCCATATCATAATTTTTTCATAACATTTGACTCAAAATTCAATTTGGCAAACTTTGGAAATGATGATGACGACTCTTAAGTCAAATGACATCTCATTTATTTAATGAAGTCAATTTCCTGCCTTAGATGGAATTTGAAGGAGAAAAAAAAAATTTTTTTTTGAAGAAAACTAGAGCTAAAGAAAGTCACATTTGATTTTCACACCAGTATTTTAGAGTATTATTGAGGTTTCAAGGTAAGTTAACTAAAGAAAAAGTTAACTCTTGACACTGTTGCGAAACTTAGACGATAAGTAACATTGTAGCGGGAAACCCTACCAACTGTATTTTACTTTTTTATCTAACCAACTGCGTTTAATCTTTTCCACTATTTTTATCATTATACTTATATCTATATTTTTATACATATATTTTATGATAGGCCGTCTATCAGGGTATTTTTACGACCATCAATGCCAATTCCATAGCATTGAGACGAATTATTCTTTGGACATTTTGATGCAACTTACCAGCATTTGCATTACATGGGGGGGAAAACCCTGATGACAAGGGGATCCTAACTCATTATCTGTATACCACTGAGAATATTTTTCGTCAACACTCTGGTCGGTGGGATCTGGGAGTAAAATTCGTGTCATCCAGACATCGCTCGGATTCGAACCGAGGTCACGTCAGCGGAAGATGAGTGTATATCTCCTGATCCACTGCGGCTCCCTTACATACCCATATGAGTAATTTAAACATTATTCTCAGCGTCTCAAACGTGTTTGAATTTTATTTTATGCCATATTATGAGGCTTCTGCACCTGCTCGCTTCTCTCACTAGCCCCACATATGTTTTATAATCATTTCCATTTCCTGACGATCAACAAAAAATATCATCAAAATTAAGCACTATTGAATTAAAAGTTACCTAAACTTTTTACTGAATTTTCTCTGATTTTATACCGCAGATTTAGCACCCAATTACTATGGGATAACATTTTAAACTAATAATTTTGTTCATCTACCATTTCAACTTCAAGAACAAAGTTGCTTTTTATTTACTTTTTATTTACTACAAAAACTCATTCAATGTTTTTTTTACAAAAAGATAATTTAACAATACTGCAACTAGTTAATTTCTAGGATAAAGTATTTATTTCGTATTATTATTATTTTAAGTTGCTTATGTAGCATTCGCAGTCCATTTTTTTCTCTCGTTTATTTCTCCGTTTCCATTTCGTTTTTCAAATTCAATTAATCTAAGCATTCTTGGGTGCTAGGCACTGAAAGTTCTGCATTTGGCTGACCAACCAACATCTGCTGCTGTACCCCAGAGTCCAAGTTAAAAAAAAAAAAAACAAGGATGATCATAGTAGGCCTTGGCTCTCCATGAACTTTTGCACCACTTATTTTAGTTTAGTTTATGCATACAAAATGTACTTTAAAAATAAATATGACTTATATACAGTTAAATAATTGTAAATTGGTAACTATATCACTTTCCTGATCCTTATTGGCTAAATTAGGAAATTTTTAGTAACAAATTATATAAGATTCTGGGTCTTTTTTCAGGGTTCCCGCGGGCCTTTCCTGCGGTTTCAGGGTTCCTGCGGTTACAACTTTAAAAAGTTGTAACCGCAATTAAATAAATGTCGATAATTTGATTTCTGTGTAACCACCACTAAAAATTGTTTTCCAAATAAAGTATAAGTACATGAAAAGTATTCCAGCTTCTAAATCACCTAACGACGAAGTGGTACTTTAAAATAAAAAAATATCTTCTAGCATTAACCTAACTTTACTACCACAACTTAAATTTTTCAAGAACCGCGGAAACCCTGTTTTTAAATCAGGCATTTTTTAAAAATTAATTTTTAATAAATTTAGCTAAATTAAATAGCATAATTTGTTGTATGACAATTGAAATGATTTTACTTTTTTGCCAATTTTAAGAACAACTACCTTCCGAGCTAAGGCGACAAAAGACATTTTTGAGATGCAAAAAAAAAAAAAAAAACTATTCCAGTGTCAATCAATAGGGCCAACGTTCTTGATTAGATAATGGAAATTTAATGGAAAATTCCGTGAAAAAAAAGAAAAGTCGAATTTTTCGAAACTCTCACTATTTCGAAAAGGTGTTATTAGCGGTGTGTGAAAAAGAACACAGGAAATGAAGGCTTAATGGTCTTAAACTAAACAAAGGAGACAAAATAAAACTTTCGATTTAAGAAGGACCCCGTCTGAAAAGAAAAAGAGACTAACAATGGAACACCGAAAATAGATAGAATCTCCCAGGGTGGTCCTTAACTAAATTCGAAAAGTCAAATTGAATTTAGAAATGAGGTGGTATTACCGGTCATTAATATGAGACATATCCATTTTATACGTGGTTTATTCACTTTATCTAAAATTGAATCGGTCCTTCTAGTCTGCTGTGAAAGCCTATTTATATTAAATAATGAAAGTCAAAATATCAGAGAGGTATTTAGAGGTTTATAATGAGGTCAGTACGTCAGCCAGAATGTTTTAGGATATATTTATGTGAAATTGAATAATACCCGATTAAATGTATAATTTTGTTTGAAAATTCGTTAACACGTTGAATGCTGTGGGGGTCACCGGTGACCAGCGAAGCCAAGATTATTCGAAACACATAATTCAAGTAAATTTTTAATTTTTTTGTATTATTATCATTACTAAAATGGTTTGAAGAAATTAATGTAATACAGAACACACAAAAATAGTTTAATTTATATACACAGAGATGCCAACTTGCTCCGGACACAGGATTTCCATGGATGTGTACATGAAGACCGAGATTGCCATGATCTGGAAAAAAACTTCAAGTGGTAGTAAAATTAATACTTAAATAATTGATATATTATAAGTTAAACCAAAAAATGATACAAAATATAAGAGATATAGGGTATATGGATGTAATAAAATTCCAGAAAGGTTTTGACAATATAAAATTTAAACATTTTTCAGTTTGAAAGAAAGCTTAATTGCCACTTTTTCAATTTTTTCAGGTCGCAGCAACTTAGCTTTAGTTCGAGATATTTTAAACACTGATTGAAAATAGAAGATTTTAACCCAGGAAATTTTTAGCAGAACAATCTGTATAATGAGAAACAAACTTTGAAGCATCGTCCGAAATAACAATGTAATGTAATAAATTTGTGAGAAAATTTGTCATAATACGTTTTTTTGTTGTTATTGTTAAGTTTAAAAAATATTTTTAGTTCTTATGGAACACCTTAACAGGTCTACATAGGACCAAGCCTGCACCATGGCAAAAGAGCTTCTAAATTATTCATGGAAACATTGCATTAATTTCATGGAAACATTGCATAAAATTTCGTAATTCCAATTGTGGAAAAATGGGACATTTTTATTAAAAAAAAACTAATTCTTTTGTCTTGCGTTCTTTTTGCTATAACTTTAAAAATATTCAGTAGAATTAAGCAGATTTTTTTCAGCAATTTGAAGTTAAATACAAAAATTTTGTTTTGTAATTTGAAAAAAGTTCGTTTAAAACTTTGCAAGATATGAGTTTTTAAACATCGTCTTTGACCTATGAATAAGTTAAATTAAAATATTAAAAACAATAAATGAGTTGAAATATTAAAAATAACTTACATTTGATACTTAAATTATTTTTATGATTGTATGTCCGTATTATGTCAGCAAAACGTTTAAAAACACTCTCTATAAACTACAAGCAACGTGCTTGGACTGTAATTAATGTCAGAAATCTGCGTTGATTGTAATGTGTGTTTATGTCATTTATTTTTAGGGGGTGGGCATGCGTGTTTTTCAGAAGTCTTCAAATCTTGGAACAGATTCATGAGATTCATGATTTTTCCTCGCAGAATTCCTTGTTGTATTTAAACGAATTTACAATAGATGTTAGCGAAGATAAAAACGTATTAAATTAAATATATAAATAAAATGAGCAAGTAAATAAAATAATAAGAAGAATAATTGAAAGTCTCATAAAAGTTTTTCGAAATCTCGTAATAAACAAAATTCATATAATAATATTTTCGAAATGTTCATCATCAACCAAGCAATATGCTATTTTGTTATGTGATTCACAATTATATGCAGTGCCATCTGTCAAAAATAATTTGAACTAAGACCGGATCTCTAAGCCTGCTCTGTCACATGAATTTGCTGCTAATTTTTTTTTCTTTTTAACTCTATGAACCAAAAAAATATGAAATTACTAATAAAAATTTTTTATCTAAAAAAATCTCATGAGGAAATAATTTTAATTACTTATAAATTTTTATTTCTGGTTTAAAATTTAGTTTTTAAAATTATGTTGACAAGCCTACCAGAGTCAATTATTTATCTACCACTCAAATCTACCATCTTATCTACCATCTCAAAAATAAAATTCACTAAGATTTTTTGAAAATTTTATATTATTCTATTTTTATTTATATTATATTCTATTCTATGTATTGTATTCTATTATATTGTATTCTATTATATTGTATTTTATTATATTGTATTATATTATATTGTATTATATTATGTAATTATATTACATAATTAAAATTATGTTTTATTATAGTTAAATTTTACCATCTCAATAATAAAATTCTCTAGGATTTTTTATTATGAAATTTTATTTTATAAAAAAGCTTAACTTACCCAGAAAATAAACGAAAAAGTTTTATTTGTATAATAAATATTATTGTGTGACCTTAAGTCTTCAGGATTTGTAAGGAAAATTAAGTAAAACAATAAAAAAATAATTATTAAAAATTATTTTTTATCTTATTAATGTCATAAATGGATTCAATTACTTTTCATATTCGTGTAATAAGTTTCGCATGACATGCAAAAATAAAAAAAAGACCCATAAATTATAGAAACAGCCTGCCTTATAAATGTAAATGTTTTTTTAAAGTCATAACTATAAAAACTGTTAACGATCTTAAAAAATCATATTCATAGCTTTCAAAAACATTTTTCTTTTTTAGTCGAAACAGTTTGTTATCTTAAACCCTTAGACATTTTCATTCACTGTCTCTATTTTTCTAAATACGAATAATATTAAAAGATATTATGATATTAATACGCAACAGACTGTTAGAATTTATTTTGTCCTCGGTTTCCGGGCATTCGTTACGCTTCTAAAACTTTTAACGTTTAGCTTCAACTTAGGTGTTACAAAAACATCTTTAAGGTTTATCTTTATTTAATTAATTTATTTTATTTGAATCGAAATTATAGAAACAGCACAGCATTATAGAAATTATAGAACATAAATTATAGAAACAGCCTCCCTTATAAATGTAAATGTTTTTTAAAAGTTATAACTATAAAAACTGTTAACGATCTTAAAAAATCATATTCTTAGCTTTCAAAAACATTTTTCTTTTTCAATCGAAACAGTTTGCTATCTTAAACCCTTAGACATTTTCATTCACTGTCTCTATTTTTCTAAATACGAATAATATGAAAAGATATTATGATATTAATACGCAACAGACTGTTAGAATTTATTTGGTCCTCGGTTTCCGGGCATTCGTTACGCTTCTAAAACTTTTAACGTTTAGCTTCAACTTAGGTGTTACAAAAACATGTTTAAGGTTTATATTTATTTAATTAATTTATTTTATTTGAATCGAATTTATTTAGAACTACTACAGTATCATTTGCGTAGAATGAGGTGATTTGAACATCATAATAGGTATGGGACAAATAGAAGTGATTAGCATTTTAAATATAATAATAATATATTTCTATATAAAAATGACAAATTTCTAAATAAAAATAATATATCTCTAAATTAATATTTATGCGGGGTCTTAAGAAAAAAAAAGATTTAAGTTTATCTGGTCATTTTAATGGAAAATCTAATCATATAGAAGAAAAATTTTGAGCGCGTTGATTGGATATTTTGCCAACGTCATCTGTGACGCATTGCCATGTTATTTTGAAATTTTTTAATGTAGAACGAATTGCCAATTTTTCTTCTCTGGAGAAAAAATAAATAAATAAAAATAAAATGCAGCAAGTGAGAAAAGAACTCCAGGAACTGAGAAATACAAAATGAGATTCCAAAAAATCGAAACTTCATGAACACAGAAATAGTTGGTAGCATTCTTTCTAGCTATTTAAAGCAAAATATTTGACATAGGTTTCATTGGCGTTGATTATACATTCAATTTATAATTATCAAATGCACTAAATCTTATTAGGTAAGTATTTGTCTTAAGATGTTAACCAAAAAGAAAAAAAAACATAATTTATAAAATTTTATAATATGTTATTTATATTTTAAAGTCATACATAATGGAAAATGTGGTAAATTTAGTCTTAAAATCTTAAGAGCATCACGTGTTTCAAAAATGTTAAATCTTAGTTGTAATTTAAAATTATAAATTTTTTTTATAAAAAAAAAATTCTGTGCTTCATTGTTAAATCTTTATGTTTACTCTCAGGAAATTTTTATCATAATTTAAATTGCATAAATATAGAAATAACAAATTTTATTACTCTGTGCAAAATCTGAGACTATTTGAAAATGACTTTTATTTTTATCATTTTAAATTATGTAAAAAAAATTGCATTTTAATTAATGTTTCCTTGTGCAATTGAATGTTCCTTTATTTCAAATACTTTACATGTATGATACCATAGAGCAGCAGCGTAATTTTGGGGAGTATATATACATTTTGGGGGATTATATATATATATATATATATATATAAATTAGAAGGAGATAACCGAGAACACCCTTGAAACAAACATTAAAACTACGCCACGGCCATAGAAATTATCTCTTAGAACTATGTCTTAAAATTATTCTTTCCTTTTTATACCAGACATTCCAAAAGTTCAATTATCCAATTTTAATTTCAAGAGAGAAGAAATATGTTACAAAATCTGGAAGGGGAAGGGAATATGTGTTCCTAATTTTTATATATTTGTAACACGTTTACTGCCAGATCACGTGACAAAGTTCTTCTTGCAATTTGTGTCAATTTAACTGATCAAGTGGTCGCGAGATGTATATTTTCATCCAACTATTTTAGCGGACAATATTTTTACTGTGACTTAAATTATAGTTTAACTTTTTATTCTTGTAAAAAAAAAAAATTTCTCCAAGATATGATTATATTTTTTTAAAACCACAAAAAATATATTTTTGCAAAATTTGCATCTTAAAATAGGATTTTCTTGAGGAATTAGCTACGGGGACTACACTTTCTACACTGGAACGGTATTTTATTCCGAAAAAGAAGGGAATTATTTAAGAAGAGTAATAATTTAAGAGTAACGCCTACTTTTTGTTTCCCAAATGCTTTATGTGGATCACGGTATTGCGACTTGGATGTAGTCTTATTGCTGGGTGCTAGCCCGAAGGCTCTCGCCGATTCATTTGATATGGTAACACTTGAAGGTGATAAAAATATGTCTTGGAATAATCGAATACCGAAGGACAAACACAAGACGTAAAATTTTAAGCTTACACGAGTGAAAAGTTTTGTGACGTGGCCCGGATGCAAATAAAACTAACAGATACTATTTACAAACTATTTAAAAGCCATTTACAAACTATTTATTTCCAGAAGGATCTGGGAAGGACTCCATCCGATAACAGGAAAGCTATTATGTAACTATGAAGAACGTTATGTTGGAGGTCTAGTTTAAAAATGTCATTAAAATATGCTGTTACATTTTAGTGATATACTACAGAAATTTACAATGAAATTAACAATACATTCTGAAATGACAGATAGATGTCATCTCTGAATGCCTGGTTTACAAGTAAGGGGTGTTTACATTACTGGTTCACGTTATTGCGTTACTGGTTACTGGGCGTTACTGATTTACATTTTAAGGGGCGTTTTTGATGGGTAAGAGGATTTTATTTAGAAAGCCATCAATTTTTTTGCTGGTGTTTTTTGGTGCAGTACAACAGGCAAGAGAAGCATAAGTAAGATTCGGACAAATTGCTTGTACATATAGGTGTCTTTTTAGATGTAGAGGCAATTTTGAATATTTATAAATCAGTTTTCTGAGAGCCCTGATTGTTCCCTGTGATTTTGAAAAAAAAAACATTATTAACATGGTCATTTCATGTAAATCTACTATTATGATTATTCCTAGGTTCTTAGTCTGATTGACGAACGGTACCTTGTGGTTAATGATGATAATATGTTAAGTGAACTTTGTTCTTCAGCTAAAGTTTTTGATTAGCAGAAGATTGCTCTTTTCTGCAATATCACAACACATCAGTTGGGGCACCTCTCTTTAGTTACGTATTCGAATTCCTGAAGTTTTGTAGTTTAGCAGTTGTAAAATATCGACAAATAGATTGGATCGTTTTAATTTGACAATGAAACCTTGTCGCCAAACAAGATCGACGGCTTTACGGACATCGATCATGAGAGCAGCAGAGGTTTGCTTTTAGAGAAGAAAAAAAACGCTAGAGACGAATTTAATAAATCAAATCAGTTGTTTTGCCTTTGAGAGTTCATCTCTAAGCCCATATTATTCATTCGGAAGAACATCCTGGTATAGCTTTAATCTGTTGAGAATGAGCAGATTAAAGTTATACCAGCCCATGGAAGCTATGGCCTATGGAAGGAAGTAGCCTAATGGAGTTCGTTGGGTCCGAGTGGGACTTACCTGGTTTCGAAATTAAAATTACCTCTGTGTGCTTCCAAGTTTTATGAAAATAATTTTGATGGGTGCATTTATTGAAAATTTTAAAGCAGGTTAATATATCAAGGCTGTGAGTTTTTTTTAGCATTTATCGCTTTTATTGTCTGCCCAGGAGAACTTGTTTTTAAATTTCTTTATGATCGATTTCCCTTCATCTTTACTGGTTGGTGTGACTTTGTTGAGCTCTTTTTAGAAATATAATTTTCTATCTCTTTTAAGAAATATCAAGTTTGTCTCTTTTTCATTACCGCAATAAAATTGTTATAAGAACTGCTGAGATGTCAAGGGGGATTTAAAATGTAGGAAGTAACAGAAACACTATTTATTTTCATTTATTTAATTTATATAATTATATTTTACCTGTATTTAATCACTACTACCAGCATGACTTACGTTTCAGATTACTTGAATTTAAATAAAAACCATTCCTTGCATTCAGTTCAATAGTAAATTGGAAGATATACAGATATATATTTTCTAAAAATTTGCTATTTTTAAGTTTATTAGTTTCCAACTTTTGCAGTTTAAGTCACCTGTGACATCCCTATTGCAAGCCCTATTGCAATATTTGCATTACTCTCATTACATCTAAAATGGTAGTGCAGTACAGATTAAGTTAAGCTAATCTTGTTTAGTATTTCCTTGAAAATGTCATTATAATCAGGTCATAGTTAAAGTTGCTTAGGTGTCGTATTAGAAAATCAGTTTAAAACAATTTTATTAAATCAAACAGTAAGATTTGCGACATTTTTAAATATTCAAGAATTTTTTTTCTTTACACGTGAAAAAGTGGCAATTTAATTATTAGAGTTTATAATTAGTTATATTAATAACAGTTATTATTAATCTCATAAAACTGTATTTTTAGATTAAAAAAAGGTTTTATTTTGATTTCGTTATTTTTTTTTCGTAAGTAAGAATAAAAATTTGGTTCTAAAACTACTACACTATGAAATGGAATAAAAGTGGACAAAAATTAATTCAAAAAAAGTTATCAAAAAGTATATAACAAAATTTGCTCATGTATCATTTAAAATAAAGAAAATTGCTACCGCTACGACGCGCTCTATATCAGTGCCTGATTTATCACAATGTCGAAGAAGCCAGTGCCCGTGGCCCCCTATATGTTACAAATAATTTTTTGTGTCTTTTTCCATAAAAATGTCTTACAAGAAAGGAAAATTAGTTTAGCTTACCAAACAATCCTAATTTACTTATGTTATAAATAATTCATAAGCAAAATTTTTATAATCAGCAGATTCAGTTTAAAGATGTAACAATTTTGTGTCTTCAGCCCTGTATTACTAAATCGAGCCCTGTTCTGCTGTATAAGAAATGAAATTTAATTGTTGGAAAAAGTATCAATTGTGTATGTTCCTAATGGAATTACTTTGATAAAAGTAGGCGTTACTTTGCTAAAAGTTAACGCCTACTTTCTACAAAACGCCTTACTGGAATTAGCGTAGAGCAGCGGTTTCCAATATTTTTTCCAGCCACGGAACCCTAAGCGATCGAACTTCTTTTCGTGGAACCCCTAACTTTTAAAAACGTTCGTTGGCAGGCGTAAAAATACGAATGAAATAAATATAGTAATTAATTCTGAAACATTTAGCGTGAATGAGATTTCTTCATTGTTTCATCGATGTCTTGTAATTAGGTTTAATATTAGGCAGTTGAATTCGCAAAGTCATAAGTTTTTTTGCTGTACCAGTTAATTCTAGTATCTTTTACCGTTCAAGTTGAATAAAGTAAGCTAAATTAGAGGTTATAAGAAGTGTTATAAATTGTGAGGCAGAATTTCAGGGAAAAGTAACTCATTATTTTTAAATTCAGTTATTTTATATTGAATTTCGAAGTTAATGAGAAATACTATTGAAATAAGTTGTAAATGCGTATCCTTTAGAAATTTATTCTATGTATAGTTTGTCTATAATAAGAACTCCTCCTGACGTTCGTCTGGACCTGTGGCGGAAACTATGTTAACGAGGTATGACTATTTCAAGTAGGGTTGTGGGGTCACTGTTTTGGAGTGACTTCCTGCTTGGGACGGCAAGACTTCGGTCTATTGTGTTAGTCCTAGAACGAAGCTAACCTCCTTATAATGCGCCGTTCTTATTTCCCTAGCATCAGACGCCCTCAGACTTTGTGGTAGGAGCAGTTCTTAACTTAACCCTTTCAATACGGCGAAAAATCATACCGAGTGCTCCCCATTGACGGGATCAGATATTTCTCCTCCAAGTGATTATTAGATTAAATAGCTTTTATGCCTAAAAGGTTGAAGATCTCGGAGACGCATAAGCGTCCTCGTAACAGCACACCATCAATAACAATTATTTCACATGCTTCATTGATGGGACAGCATATGTCCCGCCGTAAGCCCAAAGCATCTAAATCCCGGGACAGGGTATGTCCCGGTTGGAAATCTAGAGTCAATAACTCATTTTTATTGACATTTTACTTAACATTTTGATGATTATTTTAGGCAGCGTTTTTTTTTTATTAACATTTTCATGTACATTTGTGTTAACATTTTTATTAACATATTTATCTATAAACACTTTTCGAAATTAACAGTTATAAAATAAGAAAGGTAAAAAATTGAAAAATTTGAAAGTAGTGGAGGAACAACAGTATCTAAAGTCTGGATTTCTTGAGGGTGTGTTATGGCTGGAAACAGTTCTTGCACAGTGCTACTACGTTGCAAGAGGTGCACACTATTTTCGAGCATGCCTCTTTATTCATTTTTACGCACCATGCACATCTATTGCGCGTTTTCCCTTCAATTGGGAAATGGTTTCCAGCATTGAAAAGTCTCGTTGTTGATGATATAGTTTTGGAGGAAGAGGGCCTTTGCTTATTGACTTCCTTGTTCGCATTTCCAAACGTTCTTTCTTTCCATTTCTATACTTTCGTTCGTATATTGGGCAGAGTAAATGAATAAGCTTTTGGGAAAGATCTTGAAGTAAAAATACACTTTGGTTTGCTTCGTTGCCAATAGAGAAGTTTGTTTGGCCCATGATGTAACTAACTAGTGACATTCGTGGTGCAAAGTTAGTTGAACAGGACCATGAAAATGACGGTGAATTCTAGTTCTTGAGCTCAACTTCATCATCAAACAAATCATTATGATTGGGTGACACGACTTCATTGCCGGTCTCCTCTACAGTGTTTTCGGTTTTTAGAAGGCTCACTAATATAAGCGAGCTGTCTCAGCTTGTTTTCAGGGTAAATTCTCTTTTGACTCATTTCGACCCTTTATCAGAGGACGGAGCCTTCGAATTGTTTAGAAATAGTGGTGGTTGAAAACCTAATAAATTGAATTTATTAAAACAATAATCACAGTTAATAAACTACCACTCGAAAATATTTATTCGTTGTCCGGAACAAGTTGTCGCTTGCTTGATTAGATTCATGGGTGAAAGCCCTTATATAGCATGACGGAAAAGAGAAAAACCTGGTACGTAAAACATTTCATTCCAGTATTTTTTTCGAAAAAAATGAAATATCTGTAACTATCAAGATTTCTTTTATAATTCTGGCATATATATAAAACTGCTTCTTTTCCAAGATAAAGTAGATATTGTTGAAAAATTTAAAAAAAGAATAAGTAAACTCCTCCCCAAAACTAGCTATAACTTAAATGGTTTTACTACCAGCCTTTCCTCTTTTCCGTCTCGCTTTCACCCCTGATTAGATTCCCTTCCACCACATATTATTCAATTTAGATGAAAGAGCAGATATCCATACATGGATAGGTACTCTGAAAAAATTGATTAGTTAGTTAGTTGATTAGATCGGGAATGATTGACGTGAGAAATTCATGGACTCAGAACGATGAGACGATCTTAAAATCGGTTTGGAGACCAAAGTGGGCGTTATTTTCAGTCCTAGATATTTTTCAGTAACTGGGACATATGTTGTCACAGCCGTAATATTAAAAATTTACCAGACTGGGACAGCACATGTCCCATCCGATGCGAAAGGGTTAACTATCATAGGAAAAAAATATACTTTTAAAAATATCCTATTTAAATTTTGCATGATAATTTCATAATTTTTCTTTAATATTAAATAAATGATTGAGTACAAACTCATAACAGGTTTGAAAAAAAAACTACACTCTGTTCGTTTTTTGTGAAGTATTTATTGTGTCAAGTTGTTCATCAACTGAATTAAAAGGAAAGCAAACTTTTTTGGGAAAGTTCGCACTATATTGACTCAGCGATGCTGTGACGTCATTAAAATATAAACTTCTTGAATTATTACTGTAGTACATTAACTGGAGCTGTACAGCTGGTTTTTGGTGACGGTTTGGGAAGCATTCCTGAGGATGATCCAAAGACCGGCCATCACAATTTTAATCCTCTGCAAAAGGGATAGCATCCCCGCTTCGACAGCCCGATAACCTACGCGTGAAGACGGGCACTTTACGGTAGAACAGTTTTTCGAGAATCAATACCGAACACCCTCGGACCCTTCGCAGGCAGATCCACGTGATCACCCACCCGAATACTGACCGCTGCCAGTGATGCTTGATGATCTGCTGGAAATCGTAATTTAACGAACAGTCGACTGCGGGACACCTCTTAAAATGGAGCGCAATTGCTTTCAGATTGCTGATTTAACTTACATGCTCGCTATCAATTGACTTAATTGCTAGCAAGCTATATTTATATAAGAAATATGAAGAAAACACAGCCAAGATAGAAAACTGATGTAATTTTTTTAATCGAATAAAACGATATAAAAATTATAGTGGTACTGAAATTAAGAATTTGCTGTATTTTTTTTATTTATATTTCTTTTTTGTTCCATTTAGATCTCGATCATTGTGCTCTTAACATTAATAGAATTTTACTTTACGAGATAATACTTATCCATTTTCATTATATATGCAAAGGTTCTAAAATAAACGTCACAAACTGCAGTTAACGTCCACTACTAAGTTTTCTAAAGCCAACTTCCTCCAGGTAGTTGACAATTATTCGCTATCTTATTTGAGAATCAAGTGTCGAGTAGCCTGAGTGGGGGGGGGGATGAAAAATAAGATTTGATAATAAAACATATTTAAATTTTATTTACAAGCAGAATGTTCACATATATTTTGTTGTAACGTCCTTCGACATATCAGGGTTACTTGTAATTCGTGGGCCGAAGACTTAAAAGCAGTTCTAAACGAATTTTCGTTCCGATGCGTGAGGGGCAATTCTTCCAATATAGAACACTATCTTGCCTGGAAAACAAAAATTCATAAAGTTCTCCAAAATATAACTGTCTATTAATTGAGAATTATTAAAATATTGTGGAACTATTTTAATTTTACGAATTCGCAATTTTCGCAAGAATATCCAAAGAGAAGCGTACTGTGACGTCACTTAAAATTGAATTGACCAATCAGCTGCAGCCGTTTCTTCGATAGACTGTTCTAGATGCTGCCTAGTTTGTTCTTGTTTCATTTGCGCTATACTGCTTTTTTATATACATATATATACTATAAGTTTTATATAATTATAATTTCATTAAAAGAGGACATGATACTTCAGAGCGAAAATAACTTAAAAGTTTTTTTTAATTATTTCCGTATAAATATTTAAAATATGAATTGTATAAAAACATGTGTTTTTCCACTCCATAAGAATTGTATATTTTGATCAAGATTTTGACTGTTTATGAATTGCTGCACCACTCTGAGAATTATCTGAATATTTTCTATAAAAAAAATCAGGAGATATTTCCTTTTTATTAATTAAAACGCTTCTTATCATTTAAGATATCACTTTCATTTTAGTATGAATTTGTCATACAAATGAATTCTTTTTAAATAAAATTTCATATAAAAATTACTTTTGTACGAGATTTACAATAACTTTAAATTTTTTAATATTTATTGTTTGATATACTTTGTGTTAAATCCGTTTTAATTAAAACAAGAAGAGAGCCCTCTGCACATACAGAATATATTATTTTGCGATTTAATTTATTTGAATAATTTAGCAAGTTTTTGTTTTTCATTCTTTAAAATTTCAATGTTTTAGTACAATATTAATATTTTAAAGATTAAAATAGATTTAAAGAAAATATGTTTGGCTTGTTGAAGATATTTTTTTTATTGGACAAAAAAGGATTTAATGCGTTATTTCAAGTAGTTTTTGCCCAAAATATACAAAAAATGTAAAATGTAGAAAAAATTTAATTCAAACTTTTATGTATAGACAAATATAAATAAAAATAAATCAGTATAAATAAAGAAAACTTAATTTATTTCAAAAGTCATTAAAAAAAAAGTAGTTTCGACATTTATTTTTTCATTCCTCAATATTATTTCATTATGCTGAAGGGTTTTGAGTTAAAAAATAATTAATTAATTTTATCTAGAAGAAAAAATTATGAAAGTTAAAATAAAAAATGATAGGGGCCTAGCATTATTTACATTTCTTCAACAAAAAAAAAATCAAGAAAATATTTTAGAAGTTAATAATAAAAAAAGAATTTTTAAAAAAAATTTATTTACCTAAAAACTTATAATTGAAGGTCATATACCATTCATTCCATTCCCTCTAATTGGGATCAACTCATTAAATAAAAAACTTTCAAAACAGTTCAGACTTTTATCTATAGACAAATACAAATAAAAATGAATCTGTATAAATAAAGAAAAAAGAATTTATTTCAAAAGTTATTGAAGAAAAAGTAATTTCGACATTTTTTTTTCATTCCTCCATTTTATTTCATTATGCTGAAAGATGCCCACAAAAATTTTCTCAAGGGGGAGGATGCAACTGATATACACTGCATATATATTGAAACTATATATATGATATAAACATGAAAGAAAAAGAGTTTTTTGACAATGGAATTCAAATTAAAACGCCTTTGTAACACATTTCTAGATAAGAAGCTTTGGTTTAACTCCTCCCGTTCGCTGAGTTACTATACTTTGACGTCATAAGCAAACCCCGCCTCATTTTGTGTCACGTGAAGTTAGTTTCATTTTAGGCTGATTTTAAATTGAGTTCTCTTTAATATTCAGGTTAGTTTTTTAAATTCTGAATTGATTTTAGAGAGTTTAAGGATATAGACTATTTAAATTAATCAACATTCTGCTATTACCCAACGCATGCAGGTTCCTCATTGGCGTAGAGCAAGTACTATTGAAATAAGTTGTAAAGTCCTTTTGAAATTTATTCAATGTATAGTTTGTCTATAATAAGAACTCCACCAGACGTTCGTCTGGACCTGTGGCGGAAACTATGTTAACGAGGTATGACTATTTCAAGTAGGGTTGCGGGGTCACTGTTTTGGAGTGGCTTCGGCTTGGGACGCCCAGACTTCGGTCTATTGTGTTAGTCCTAGAACGAAGCTAACCTCCTTATAATGCGCCGTTCTTGTTTCCCTAGCATCAGACGCCCTCAGACTTTGTGGTAGGAGGAGTTCTTAGCTTAAACAATCTATACTATCAAAGGAAAAAAATATACTTTTAAAAATATCCTATTTCAATTTTGCATGATAATTTCATAATTTTTCTTTAATATTAAATAAATGATTGAGTACAAACTCATAACAGGTTTGAAAAAAAAACTACACTCTGTTCGTTTTTTGTGAAGTATTTTTTGTGTCAAGTTGTTCATCAACTGAATTAAAAAGAAAGCAAACTTCTTTGGGCAAGTTCGCACTATATTGACTCAACGATGCTGTGACGTCATTAAAATATAAACTTCTTTAATTGTTACTGTAGTACATTTACTGGAGCTGTACAGCTGGTTTTTGGTGACGGTTTGGGAAGCATTCCTGAGGATGATCCAAAGACCGGGCATCACAGTTTTAATCCTCTGCAAAGGGGATAGCATCCCCGTTTCGATAGCCCGATAACCTACGCGTGAAATTGGGCACTTTACGGTAGAACAGTTTATCGAGAATCAATACCGAACACCATCGGATCCTTCGCAAACAGATCCAAGTGATCACCCAACTAAATACTGACCGCAGCCAGTGATGCTTGATGATCTGCTGGGAATCGTAATTTAACGTACTGTCGACTGCGGGACACTTCTTAAAATGGAGCGCAATTGCTTTCAGATTGCTGATTTAACTTACATGCTCGCTATCAATTGACTTAATTGCTAGCAAGCTTTATTTATATAACAAAAATGAAAAAAACAGAGCCAAGACATTTAACATTAGTGCAATTTTTTTAATCGAATAAAACAATATAAAAATTATAGTGGTACTGAAATTAAGAATTTGCTGTATTTTTTTTTTTTTTTTTTTTTTTTTTTTTTTTTTTTTTTTTTTTTTTTTTTTTTTTTTTTTNTTTAGATCTCAATCGTTGTGTTCTTAAGATTAATAGAATTTTACTTTACGAGATAATACTTATCCAATAAAATAAACGTCACAAACTGCAATTAACGTCCACTACTAAGTTTTCTAAAGCCAACTTCCTCCAGGCAGTTGACAATTATTCGCTATCTTATTTGAAAATCAAATGTCGAGTGGCTTGAGTGGGGGGGGGAGGGGATGAAAAATAAGATTTTGATAATAAAACATATATAAATTTTATTTACACAGGATGTTTACAGATATTCTGTTGTAACATTCTTCGACATATCGGGCTTACTTGTAATCCGTGGGCCGAAGACTTAAAAGCAGAAACGAATTTTGGTTCCGATACGTGAGAGACAATTCTTCCAATATAGAACACTATCTTAGCCTGGAAAACGTAAATTCATAAAGTTCTCCATAATATAACTGTCTATTAATTGAGAATTATTAAAATACTAGCTGTACCCTGCGTGC